>NC_047087.1:20666875-20976250 GCF_902459505.1 Geotrypetes seraphini | reverse complement strand
ATTTCACCCATTCATGTCAATGGAAAAAATGTAAAAAGCTGCCATTCTCACAGTAATTCAAAAACGGCTTTACCGATTTGAACGAAACTTGGTATGCAGATCCCTCACTACCTGGGGTGATATGTTCTGGGGGTCTCGCGGCCCACCTGCACACGTGGGCGGAGCTACAAACAGAAAATCAGATTTCACCCATTCATGTCAATGGAAAAAATGTAAAAAGCTGCCTTTCTCACAGTAATTCCAACTACCTGGGGTGATATGTTCTGGGGGTATCGCGGCCCACCAGCACACGTGGACGGAGCTACAAACATAACATCATATTTCACCCATTCATGTCAATGGAAAAAATGTAAAAAGCTGCCATTCTCACAGTAATTCAAAAACGGCTTGACCGATTTGAACGAAACTTGGTATGCAGATCCCTCACTACCTGGGGTGATATGTTCTGGGGGTCTCGCGGCCCACCTGCACACGTGGGCGGAGCTACATACAGAAAATCAGATTTCTCCCATTCATGTCAATGGAAAAAATGTAAAAAGCTGCCATTCTCGGGAGCAGTTACCGGCTGGAGGAGAGTTGTGGGGTGACCCGTGGCTGGTCCTGGATTCCACAGCGGCGGCTTCTCTTCCTGCTGGGCGGCGCAGACAGGCATTCACAGAGACGGACCCCTGACGTCACTGGGTCCGTCTCCAACATCGTTAAAGGCAGCCGCTGCTGTGGCAGTGTTCGGAGCAGTTACCGGCTGGAGGAGAGTTGTGGGGTGACCCGTGGCTGGTCCTGGATTCCACAGTGGCGGCTTCTCTTCCTGCTGGGCAGCGCAGACAGGCATTCACAGAGACGGACCCCTGACGTCACTGGGTCCGTCTCCAACATCGTTAAAAGGCAGCCGCTGCTGTGGTTGCAGCCGCAGCCGCGCGGCCGCAGGGCGTGGCCGAAGGGGCGTGCCTAAGGGGCACGCAAGGCCCCTTGGGAGCCCCTTAGGAGCCACGTGGAGCCCAGGAGCCGATAGTGGGCAACCTTCATTAGGGGTACATAGATCCAGCTTGGATTCTGCTTCTTATTATTGGATCCAAGAAGTTTATCCTATGTCTGCTGCAGTGAGGACGTCGTTGGAATTTCTCTTATTTTAACAATGCCGAAAAGACGGGGAAGGAATACCGGAGGAGCCTCCCGGCGACCCTTAACCCAAGTGGTTACTATTGATGATTTTCTCCGACGCCTACAGCGGGAACAAGAAGGGTCGGGTTCTAGCTCGTTGGGGACACCGCCGGAGAGCGGTGCGGTGGGTGCCCCTGAGCATGATGTCACTCTTAGTCCCGATGTTAGGACGCCACCCCTTCAACCGACGCCACAAGCTGCAAGCTCTCCAAGGGACCAGAATCCACCTGAGGAGGTGGGTTTCTTTTTGTCCACAGATGCTAGTATGGAGAGCTCGCCGAATATGACAACGCAAAGAGGATTGATCTCTCCGCAAGGACTTGTGACCGGGACAACAGAAGTTGAGGGAATACAAGACGTCACTGAGGTAAAGCTAATTTCAGAACATTTAGTCACTACACCATTACAACTTTTCTCACCTACAAAACCTCCTACAGTCACACTCGAAGCATTATGGGACTTGGTGGTGAATTTGGGAAATTCCTTAAATCCTCAAATAAAAAGTTTGGATAAAGAATTAAAAGAACAAAAGGAAGAAATAAAAGTTTTAAAGCAGGATATGTTACAATTTAAAATAGAGACACAAGATACAAATAAGGAGTTAATGTTATTAAAACAAAATCAAGATATGTTGGTAAAAGATAATATATTACTCAGGAAGAAGTTGGAAATGCAGGAGAATAACGGTCGAATAAATAATTTGAGATTTATAAATTTTCCAAAGATCCTGTCAACTTCTCCCAGAGAAATGGTGAAAAGATATTTTATGGAAATTTTGGAAATTCCTGAAAATTCCTTACCTCCTCTTACAAGAGTGTATTACTTACCTGCTAAGCCCCAATTCAAAGAAGAAAACATGGAGGAACCCCGGGAGAGGTCATTGGACATTTCAGCAATATTGGAACAATCAGACAGAGAGTTGGCGGTTCCAGCTACTCTCTTGTTGTCTGTGGCTTTGGCTCCAGACAAGGATTGGATATTAAAACTTTTCTTTAAAAACACTGCACAACAAAGTTTTTGCTTCCTGAACACTGCTGGGTGTTTCTTATAGAATTTTGGGTGCTGATCATGAATATTACATCAAAAATTACCCATCACGTACCATTTCAGAGAAATCTTCAATTTTGTCGTGATTTTTTCTTATATTTGGATGCAAACAATTTTTTCTCCCATAAGTGTCTTATCAACAACGGTTTGTGCCGCCTGGGTATGTCCATGCATAAAATCTAGCCAGGTTGGAAGCTGTTTTATGGAAGATGACATCCTGGGCATGTCTGGGCAGGTCTGAACGAGCTTGCGCTGTCTCACCATGCTATAATGGTGGCTTCCATACACCGATCCTGCTCATTTGGTTAATATAGATAGTCCGTGTGTGTATATAGTATCAGTATAGTAAAGTATAGTAGTATAGTAGCTGTAGCAATATAACAGTAAGTAAGCTTGATGCTATAGACGTTTTGGTGTCGGGCAATATGTCTCGTCGGTGTCGTAACAGCCGCGACACATTCTGCTATATCTGTGGGGAATATACACTTACGCCTCAGAGACGTTCGATGACTGCCCTTGTAAAGAAAGCCTATCATCTGTATTTTGGCTGCAAAATAGGTGATCAAGACAAGCAATGGGCGCCTCACATTTGCTGTGCGACATGTGCTGTTAGTCTGAGAGCCTGGCTCAGAGGTACTCGAAAGACGATGCCATTTGCTGTTCCGATGATATGGCGAGAACAGAAAGACCATGTGACGGACTGTTATTTCTGTTTGACTAATGTGTCTGGTTTCTCTGCCAAAAACAAGAAGTCAATTGAATATCCTAATCTGCCTTCAGCAATGAGACCCATGCCACATGATGACAGTCTTCCAGTTCCGAAACCACCAGAGGATTGGACCTTAGACGAACCAGATGAAGAAACTGCAGTGCAGGGTTCTAACAGTGACATTGACCTGGATTTTGAACCATCCTCATCAGGCGATCCACATCTGATAACACAGTCCGAATTGAACGATTTGGTCAGAGATTTGGGTCTGTCAAAAGCAAAAGCTGAGCTGCTAGGTTCGAGACTGCAGGAATGGTGTTTGCTATCACCAGGTACGAAAATTTCTGTGTTTCGAGACCGGCATCATGATATAACCAAATTTTTTGCACAAGTCGACAGTCTCTGTTTCTGTTGTGACATTGAAGGATTGTTCTCGGTCTTTGGTTGTGATCACAACCCGGAAGAGTGGCGTCTTTTCATTGATTCGTCAATGTTAAGCCTGAAAGCTGTTCTGTTGCACAATGGCAATGTTTATCCTTCAGTACCTGTTGGCTATGCAGCACATATGAAAGAAACATATGAGAATATGGAAATGTTACTAAAGTATGTCCAGTATACCAGGTATAACTGGAATATCTGTGGAGACCTCAAAGTCGTTGCTCTGTTACTAGGACTGCAGCTTGGCTATACAAAGTACTGCTGTTTCATCTGCGAATGGGACAGCCGAGACAGAGAGTCGCACTATTCTAGAAAGAACTGGCCACTCCGTAAAAAGTTAGTTCCAGGACAGAAAAATGTAGCACATGAATCGCTTGTTGACCCGACAAAGATATTTTTGCCTCCTCTTCACATTAAACTGGGACTCATGAAGAATTTTGTGAAAGCAATGAACAAGGAAGGGGAAGGTTTTCGTTATTTAAGACAGATGTTCCCAAGAATAACTGATGCCAAGATCAAAGAGGGTATTTTTGTTGGCCCCCAGATCAGACATGTTATGAGTGACAAGCGATTTGAAGATCTGTTAGTTGGGCCGGAAAAAATTGGCTGGAAAGCCTTGAAAGACGTTGTTGACAATTTTCTGGGCAATTACAGAGCCCCAAACTACATTCAGCTGGTAGACAAACTTCTCAAAGCATACAAGAGAATGAAGTGCAATATGTCACTCAAGATTCATTTCCTCCATTCACACTTGGACTTCTTCCCCGCAAATCTCGGTGCTGTGAGTGACGAGCACGGTGAAAGGTTTCATCAAGACATAGCTACGATGGAGAAACGATACCAGGGCAATTGGAATCCGTCAATGCTTGCCGACTATTGTTGGATGCTACAACGTGATGCACCAGACACTGAATATAAAAGAAACTCGGGAGCAAAACACTTTTAATTCTGTTTCATTTAGTCGCTTGTGCGAAACGTAAACTTGACTATATATTTTATTGTCAGTAAACATAAAAATGTCTATTTCTCATAGTTCTTACGTGATGCAGTAAAACCAAAACCATATTTGAGCATACCAAGTTGGTACCTGTCATAATCACCAAAAACTTTTCAGGAATCAAGACTTAACCAAAAAATTGTTGTGCAGTGAAATAGGTCTAAAGACTTCCTGGGGCAACATATTCAGATTTTCCCTGATGTCTCCAGAGAGACTCAAAAAAGAAGGAAAGAATTTTTAATTTTAAAACCTGGAGTGACTCAAATAGGGGGTAGTTTTTTCTTGAGATATCCATGTAAATGTGTAGTTAGATATTTATCATTGAAATATATATTTACAGAGCCATCTCAATTGATTAGTTTTCTATCAATGAAACGTCTTGAAAAAGGAATAACAACGTAATAACGCCTATGTGAAATTAGCTCCCTGCACTTCAGTTAGACAAGGATTTTTCTTGCTTAATTAATTTGAAGTATATAAGTTCTGCTCTTAATAATGGATTCAATAATATTGAGGACTAGTGTGAGAACAGCTAGATTGGTATTTCCTTGTAGCAATATTAAGTTTGGAATTATAGTTTAATATGTAGTTTGATCTCACTTTTCTGTACAAGATGTATATGCTTGGCAATATTGTAAAATGTTATAAATAAAATAATATAAAAAGCTGCCATTCTCACAGTAATTCCAACTACCTGGGGTGATATGTAATGGGGGTCTCGCGGCCCACCTGCACACGTGGGCGGATCTACTAACAGAACATCAGATTTCACCCATTCATGTCAATGGAAAAAATGTAAAAAGCTGCTATTCTCTCAGTAATTCTAAAACGGCTTGACCGATTTGACCGCAACTTGGTATGCAGATCCCTCACTACCTGGGGTGATATGTTCTGGGGGTCTCGCTGCCCACCTGCACACGTGGGCGGAGCTACAAACAGAAAATCAGATTTCACCCATTCATGTCTATGGAAAGGATGTAAAAAGCTGCCATTCTCACCGTAATTCCAACTATAAAACACTTTCTATGACACTATAACCACTAGGGACATCGTTTCTATTCTACCACGGACACCATACATATAGAGTTTGTATGTTCTAACTGTATTTGTAACTGTTTCCTTCATGCACCCCTGTTCATAATGTTATTACATTACATGAGTACTCACATATGCTGAACTAGGAACACAGGTTCCATTCTGAACCGGGAAACAACTGCATGGAGTTTCTTTTCAACCTGAGTTTCCACATATTGAGTTGTTTTAATCAATACTGGAACTTTTAGCACTTCTTCCAACAGATCTTCCTTTTCAGTTTAAGAGCTTGCAAATTCCATTGAGACTTGCTTTATCTATCACAATCAACAAATTACAGGGACAGACTATTACATACTGTGGAGTGGATTTAAGATCCCCCTGTTTTTCCCATGGACAACTCTATGTTGCTTGCTCAAGGGTGGGTTCACCCAAGAATTTATATGTTCTTGCTCCTGGAGGTGAAACTAAAAATGTTGTTTATAATCAAGTTTTGTGTTAGTTGTATTGTATTCATTTTGTCAAACATTTTACATTATAATTTGAATATTGTACTTTTTATAAAGCTGTTAAAAAATAATTTCATTCACCACTATAAAGTATCTTTATTTGATTCCATTTACAGTGTTATTGCTATAATTAAATACCAGTGCAACGCCGGGGCATCAGCTAGTATCGATTATAAAAACGTTTAAAAGAACAGGCCCAAGAACAGAACTTTGAGGCACACCACTGGTAACATCCCTTTCCGCACAGCGATCTCCATTGATCACTACCCTCTGTCGCCTTCCACTCAACCAGTTCCTGACCCAGCCCGTCACTTTGGGACCAGTCCCAAGGGCAGTGGCGTACCTAGGGTATGTGGCACCCGGGGCCCATCATTTTTTGAAACCCCCCCCCCCCCCCCCCCCCATGTAAAAAAATTTTTTTTTTTTTTTTTTTTCAATAACCATGAAATGGAATAAATGGTCAGAATAGAAACAGGCAGTGAAAATTTTCTTTTATTGAACCTCATATATGTAACCATTATTCCAAACATAACATAACATAAATTATGTCTAAATTGTCATGACATTAGAAGTACATATGGAGTAGTTGCAGGTGATGCTTGGGACAGTTCTGATTGTGTTAGTTCGGTTTTATGTGTTTTTTGAATAGAAGGGTTTTTATTTCTTTTTGAAGGTTTTGCAGTCTGTGGTTGATATCAATTGGTTGTAGAGTTGGGGGTCGAGTGTTGCAGCTCGAATGGCTAGGAGGTTGTCGAACAGTTTTTTTCTTTTGACGTTTTTGGTTGGAGGGTGTGTGAATGGTGCACAAGTTCTCCTATGTCTGTTTGAAGTGGATTGAATTATTTAGCTGAAGAAATTAGTTACCCCCCATTCCACACACATTAATTCTCTTCCATTTTTGTTCCCATTATAAAAAACACTGATAAGTTCCCAGAAAAAAAATACATTAAAATAAGAAGTGAAAACAAAGGCCCCTACAGATGAGAACATAACATAAGAATAGCCTAACTGGGTCAGACCAATGGTCCATCATGCCCAGTAGCCCATTCTCATGGTAGCCAATCCAGGACACTAATACCTGGTCAAAACCCAAAGAGTAGCAACATTCCATGCTACCGATCCAGGGCAAGCAGACACTTCCCCCATGTCTTAATAACAGATTATGGACTTTTCCTCCAGGAATTTGTCCAAATCTTTCTTAAAACCAGCTACACTATCTGCTTTTACCATAACTTCTGGCCACTTCATTTTTAAGTTTAGATCTTTCCTTTCAAACAGAGACCTTGCTAGATGTCAAATACAGCACAAGGTAACTTCACATGGACTTAGCTGTGCAGGAAATGTGAATCTCCTCATACACCCACCATATAGTGCAAAAATGTGCAAAGGTCTGTTTTTTTCTTTCGATCACTACATAGCCTAATGCCACACAAGCAGCGCTGTTACAAACATATTCTGTAGGTCAATGCTAAGGATAACAAAGTTTCCTTCCTTGGACCAGAAGGAGATAAACCACTGGAAGAGATCCCAAAACAACACCCAAAGACCCACTCAGTGTGTGAATCAGTTGAGTGGAGTGGACTAACTGGGGGGTGGAAATGGGCCCGGAGTTTGCTCAGCAGAATTTCCCAGACCACCTCTTCCTCTCAACACATTGACACGCTGCCACCATCACCACTAGGAACACCTCACTGGGTAGGCCAGCTATGCTATAAACTTTATAAAACACATTATTATATTTTCTTATAAAGCACATATTTTAACTGACCTCTCTGACATCCTCAGCCTTTCCATTCACAAAAATAGAAGGAAGAAAAGTTCCCATTTCCTGCTGTCTCATGTCCCCGGCCTATACAATATTTTTTTTCTGCAGACCCTTCAAAAGTCTGACCAAATCCTCGTTTCACTTGCATTATAAAGTACTGAGGATGCCATCTCTCCCCAATCCCAGGTCCTAAAGTCTAAGACAGTAGCGCAAACTAATGCTGCCAGATACAGGAAAAAAAAATTTTGATTCGATTCAGCCCTATTGAATTGGTTTTTCAATTCGATTTTCCTGCCCAGTTGGGTGATTTTTTTTCAAAACTCCTGGTGGGTTTTATAGCTTTTTCACCCCCTTTGGCTTCTCCTAACCACACTGGCGCTGTGGTGTAAATAAAATAAAGAAACAAAAAGGACTTTTCCTCTTTCTGTTAAATCCTAGCTCACGTTTGCAGTCCAACACCAGCTCTGGCAGGATACACATTTCAAATCTGACATGTTATAATCACAAAACAGAAAATAAAATTAATTTTTCTACCTTTTGTTGTCTGGTTATATTTCAAATCTTGTTGGTCCAAGGCTCTGGTTTTCTTCTGATAACTTGCTTGCCAGGGTCTCCTTCTTTCTGCATGCTAACCATCCATCTGCCAACTCTGTCCTCCCTTTCCATTTCCCTTCCCTTCCCAGGAAGTCTGGTATCTTTCCTTTTTTTCATCTCCCTCCACAGATCCACCTTTTCTTAAATACCCTTTCATCCGGCATCTCTCCCTCCTTCCCCACCATCCCAGAGTCCACCATCTCTCCGTTTCTTTTCCTAATTACCCTCCTATCCAGTATCTCTATCCCTCCTCCACACCATCCCTTGTGTCCAATTTCTCTCCCTTTCTGTTCCTTCCCTCCCTAAATCCCATGGTCCATCATCTCTCTCCCTCTCCTCTATTTTCAGACCCATTATTTCTTCCCCCCCCCAAAGTTTGGCATATGCATGTCTCTTTGAACACCCCCTTCCCTCCGTGTACTTCTAAATCATGGTCCCCCCCCAAAGGCCTGTCCCCCCTTAAAGGTCTGCCTGTCCCACCTTGAAGGCCTGCACCCCCCTTGAAGGCCTGTCCCCCCCCCTTGTAGGCCTGTCCCCCCCCCCCTTGTAGGCCTGTCCCCCCCCCTTGTAGGCCTGTCCCCCCCTTGAAGGCCTGCCTGCCTTTCCCCCCTTGAAGGCCTGTTCCCCCCCCTTGAAGGTCTGCACCCCCCAAAGGCCTACACCCCCCCCGAAGGCCTGCACCCCCCTGAAGGCCTGCCTGCCCCCCTTGAAGGTCTGCACCCCCCCCCGAAGGCCTGTCCCCCCTTGAAGGCCTGCCTGCCTGCCTGTCACCCCCCTCCCCCTTGAAAGCCTGCTTGCCTGCCCGCCCGCCCCACCCTGAAGGCCTGATGCCCCGACCCACCCCGAAGGACCGCTCGCCCCCCTGGCCTCCCCGCACCACCTATGAAGCAGCCGCAGCAGGATCGCGAAGTCAGCGTCAGCGATCCCTGTGCTGCTTCCTGCGCCACGGTCCCGCCCCTCCTCTGACATCAGAGGAGGGGCGGGATCGCGGCGCAGGAAGCAGCGCAGGGATGCTGACGCTGACTTCGCGATCCTGCTGCGGGCTGCTTCACAGGTGGTGCAGGAAGGTCAGTGGGGCGAGCGGTCCTTCGGGGGTGGCGGGGGACTGAACGGCAAGGCCGGGAACACCCCCTTAGGGCTGGTACCCGGGGCGGCCCGCCCCCCCGCCCCCCCCCCTAGGTACGCCACTGCCCAAGGGCACTCAGTTTATTTATTAGATGTCTGTGTGGAACACTGTCAAATTCTTTGCTAAAATCTAAATACACCACATCAAGCGCACATCCTCTATCCAATTCTCTGGTCACCCAGTCAAAGAAATTGATCAGATTTGTCTGATAAGACCTACCTCTAGTGAATCCATGTTGCCTTCAGTCCTGTAATCCACAGGATTCCAGAAACTTGAACATTCTCTGTTTTAAAAGTGCTTCCATTAATTTGCTTACCATATAAGTCAGACTTACCGGCCTTTAATTTCCTACTTCTTTCTTACTTCCACTTTTGTGGAGAGGGACCACATCTGCCCTTCTCCAGTCCTCCAGTATCACTCCTGACTCTAGAGACTCATTGAGACGGTCAGTCAACGGAGCTACCAGAACTTCCCTAAGTTCCTTCTGCACCCTCGGATGTACACCATGAGCGTCGGGAGCAGCGTGGGCCATTCAGCGTGGCTCCTCGTGCTAGAAACTGCTAGCGCAGTTTCGTAGAAGGGGGGGCAAATTTATTCCAAGAAACAATTACAACCTTTCTCAACTATTAGTGCTGACCATCCTTCATTTAAAAAAATAATAAAAATCCCAATGGATGCTATTGCAATCACTAATTTTATCTCTTTCTATTATACTCACTATAGATAACACCTCTACCTGTATTAAGAAATGGTGTGATTTAACCTTAGTACAAAGCAAGGCTGTTTCTTTGCTTTATAAGATATTACGAGATAATCAATACAAATTCTAAGATGAATCTCAATCCAAATGGAACCAGTTACTAACTAATACATTGACATTACCACAATGGAACACATTCTGGTCCAAAGTAAACAGACTGTTTACCAGAAAAACCCACTCACACTCAATCATTGATTGACAGACAAAAAATCAAAATGATAGATAAATATTAAAAAACGGGCCTCATCCACGAGTACCCTAAGCCAGTGTTCTTCAACCACCGGTCCATGGACCAGTGTTCTTCAACCGCCGGTCCACGGTGCGATCGATACGGCGTTATCTTCGAGCCAGATCCCTCTTCCTAACTGATTCAGTGCACAAAGCCACAGGCAGTGGCTCCTACGGGCATCCTGCGCCTGAACCGGAAGCCTTCTCTCTGACGTTGCAAAGTCAGAGGGAAGGCTTCCAGATGAGGCACTGGACGTGCAAGGTGCAATTAGTACTATTATGGGGGCGGAGTCTGGGGTGGAGAATGGGTAGAGATGGGTGGGGTCCGGCCCACGACTTAGCCCAATGTTTTTCAACTGCTGGTCCACAGAATAATTCTTTTATTTCTGCCGGTCCATAGGCGTAAAAAGGTTGAAAATCACTGCCCTAAGCCACTCGTATCATCACTGGTCCGCAAAAAACTCCACATATATATATATAATATAACAATCAATCTGTCATTACATAAATTGCTTCTCAAAAATATTTCTTCTTAAATGGCTGCAACTCTGTTGGGAACACGGGGAAACGAGTTGCAGCTGTTTAAGTTACTGGATGATAAGAACATCTGCGTTAAGAGAAGTGTTCCCTGACATAAGTTTAACTAAATCCTTTACTGGTTTTTTATAGATTTTGAACTTGAGCTAATGTTCTATCTCCAACTGTAGCCATTATAACTTGTTTTATACAGAATTAACTATTTATTCACATGAATTTAAAAGATTTGACAGAAGAAGAAATATTTTTGAGAAGTAATTTATATAATGACAGATTGTTATATTATATATATGTGCAGAGTTTTTTTTCGGACCAGTGATGATACAAGTGGCTTAAGGTCCCGGTCACTCGTGGATGAGGCCCGTTTTTCTCTATTTTTTGATATTTAATATCATTTTGATTTTATGTCTGTCAATCAATGATTGAGTGTGAGTGGGTTTTTCTGGTAAACTAATACACACTACGTTTTTCTTGATTTCTTACATATTTACGACTGTACCCTCTCTTTTTTTGAGTTATATTCCAAAGTAAACAGATCCTTACTGTCAGTCAGACTATCTCAAGTCGTTATATTTCCAAATATGGAATGCCGTATGGACTCCACATAAAATGCTGAAAGCTCATCTCTTGACTACAGATAAATGTTGGCATTGTAACACTGCTTCAGGTACTTTACAACGTATGATTTTTTTTATTGTATTAAAGATCGACCCTTCTGGATTGAAATTTGGAAGACTATCCAAAAGATTACAGAATGCACTGATGATATAAGCTTTGAGGTCATAATTCTGAGATCCTTACACCCTTGTTTTGCTAAATCCACCTGTAAACCAAAATTAATTGATATGCTAATTTCCAATGCTAATTTCTTAGACTACACCTTCTGGTGGAATTTAGTTTGCTTATACAAAAAAATATGAACAATTTGCGGCAATTCTTTATTGTTAAGTAATCAACGTTCCTCATGGTATCCCATTGACAAATGTTTGCACGAAAACCACATTTAAAAACCTAGAGGTCCTTTTATAGTATGCTCACCGATTTAGCATGCGCTAAAGTTAGTGCATGCTAAATGCTAAGATATCCATAATATTCCTATGGGCATCTTAGCATTTAGCACGCATTAATCTTTAACATGTGCTAAATCGGTTAGTGCACCTTAATTAAAGGACCCCCTAATGTAATATATATTTGTATACTATCTAATACTTGATCCTGATAAGATATTCCTGATTTGATGGTATATTGTACTATGAATCAATATTTTTCTATGCTTTATATGATAGCACAATTTCAATGTATTCTCTCTTGGTTTTGTTTGTTCCATTAAAAATTCAATAAACAAATTGAGCTAAGGGAATGAAGACAAGATAGCATGGGACAGGCACGTGAAAAGGAGGAGATAGCGGAAGTTGTGGATGGGCCATTTGGCCTTTATCTGCCGTCATGTTTCTATGTTACTAAAGCTCTATGACCTCACAATGCAGGTGTAAAGAGCCTTAGCCAATAGGGAGAGGAGATGCAAATTAGAGAATGACACGGTGACAAAATTCATCACTGTTCCCGTCCCCGCGGATAACCGCGGGAAACCATCTTCATGTCATTCTTTAAGGAGAGAGGGAAGAATCAGAGTATAATTGGGCACAACCACTGACCCATAAGCTTTGCTTTGAAGAATGCTGGTGTAGAAGGACCGAGGTTGAAATAGACACTAGAAAATGACATGGGATTATTTCTCGCGGTTATCCGCGGGAACGGGAACGGTGATGAATTTTGTCACCGTGTCATTCTCTAATGCAAATGTTAGGAGCCTTAGCCAATAGGGAGAGGAGGAGATAGTGGATGCTCTGGATGGTCCATTTGGCCTTTATCTGCCTTCATATTTCTATGTTTCTATATTGCTACTTATATATCACAATATAAATTTTTTTTAATATTCATTTAAATAGTGCTCAGACCCACAACCTTAACTGTTCAAGTGCATAAAACAAAACACAGGCTGCCATCAGACCATCATAGCACCATTATTGTCTGTACCACCTAATATCCTTATAAATAAACTTGTTAGTAAAGACTTAAATAGACTTATCTTTTATGGTGGTTGGTTTGCATTCGAAGGTCACGTGACAGGCAGCTCAGCGTTATAAAGTGCTTGTGCAAAATTTTAAAAGACTCCTGGAAGCCATGAAATACAAGTGCTCCCTTTGACTCGAATTTCGCGATATGTGTGCTTCCTCAGGAAGGGATTATATGATGCAGGCCTTGGTGGTAGTTGGAGAGAAGACCGCATGGTACAGCTATGCACATGTTCCAGTGATGGGCTGAAGAGAAGAGAAACACATGGTTCCAGGGATGGTCTGCTTGCTTTAGAAAGTGCTGGTTTCTGCACAGGTCTGCTTTTCTCCAAGGGTTTAGGAATGCTGTAAGTTCTATAACATCAAGTTTTCAAGTTGTTTTTTTTCAAGTTTATTAGGTTTTTATATACCACATATCAAGGTTTATTTAAGCGGTATGTACAATCAGGTACTCAAGTATTTTCCCTATTTGTCCCGGTGGGCTCACAATCTAGCTAACGTACCTGGAGCTATGGAGGACTGAGTGACTTGCCCAGGGCCACAATGCAGGTGTAAAGAGCCTTAGCCAATAGGGAGAGGAGGAGATAGTGGATGCTCTGGATGAGCCATTTGGCCTTTATCTGCCATCATGTTTCTATAACCATAAAGTTCTATGACATCACAATGCAGGTGTAAAGAGCCCTAACCTATAGGAAGAGGAAATGCAAATGTTAAGAGCCTTAGCCAATAGGGAGAGGAGGAGATAGTGGATGCTCTGGATGAGCCATTTGGCCTTTATCTGCCATCATGTTTCTATAACCATAAAGTTCTATGACATCACAATGCAGGTGTAAAGAGCCCTAGCCTATAGGAAGAGAAAATGCAAATGTTAAGAGCCTTAGCCAATAGGGAGAGGAGGAGATAGTGGATGCTCTGGATGGGCCATTTGGCCTTTATTTGCCGTCGTGTTTCCATGTTTCTTTCATCCAACAAAATAGTATTCAACAGATTTAAGATGTGGCCCACTCAATCTCTCCTGACTGCAATATTCCAAAGCTGGAGAAGATATACCATTAGAGATGAGTGTTTCATTCTGCTGATCAAAAGTCAAACGGATTTTTACCATCTTCTCATGAAAAAAAAAATCAGATAATGTTTCACAACTCAATTGAGAAGATGAATATTGCAAGGTACCTTGAGAGTCAGTAATCAAATTTTAGTCAATGTAAAAACATTCCTGGATCTATTAGGAGCTTTCAATAACAACTGAGCAAAATAAGCCTTTTTAGCCTTACAAATGGCTAATTTATATTCATCTGCTATCATTTTCCAAGACTCCGTCTTGCTTCAATCTCACTGGTGCTGCTAAGGCTTGCCACCAATATTTTCTACTTTGCAAAATTGTATTGCTTTTCTATTTCTGGCATTGCAAAGAGAATAAAATTCTCAAATAGCACTTATGTTCATAACTGCTCCTGGTCAGGATTCTGTACATTGTGTACAGTCACAAAGGGCCAGATTTTGCAACTGGCGCTGGTATCGGCTGGTCACATGTCAATCAAGCGCTGGTTGCAGAATCACGGCCAGATAAAATATAGACGCTGGAAATGTAGGCCAGGGTTTGAAGGCATACATTTCCGGCGCCTATCTTTGACTTGAATCCCATCTACGGAGGTGCCTACCAGCAACTAAGGTCAATTCTGGTGTTAACCACGCCTCCGTAGATAGGATTTTGGTGCCTATCTATTTTTTAAATGCGATTTTACTTGCCTTTAAACAATGTGGTCGGTTTCTGTATCACTTAAAGGCAATTAAACCAATTAAATTAGGTGTCGGAAGGATGCCTGCAGCCGCCTATTTTCTGGCATCGGGGCCAAAATACGTGTAGCGTTCAACTGCAAGGGGGTGTGGACTCGGGAGGGGAAGGGGCAAGTCAGTGGCATGCCTCATACTAATGCACACATCTTATAGAAGTCTAGCATTTATGCACCTAACTGCTTTCAGTCATTGAGCTAACGTAAGTGCTCGTGCCTGGGCACTTACACTGATATTCTATAATAATTCTGGTCGCCGTATCTCAAAAAAGATATATCGGAATTAGAAAAGGTACAGAGAAGGGTGATGAAAATGATAAGAGGTTTGGGGCATCTTCCCTATGAGGAACGGGCTAGGGCTCTTCAGCTTGGAGAAGAGACGGTTCAGGAGTGATATGACAGAAGTCTATAAAATGCTGAGTGGAGTGGAAAGGGAATACAGTAGATGTAAATCGCTTGTTCACTAGGACTAAGGGGCATGCGATGAAGCTACTAAGTGGTAGATTTAAAACAAACCGGAGAAAATATTTCTTCACACAATGTGTAATTAAACTCTGGAATTTGTTGGCAGAGAATGTGGTAAAATCAGTTAGCTTAGCGGGGTTAAAAAAAAAAAGTTTACCATATATACTCGAATATAAACCAACTCAAATGTACACCGAGGTAACCTTCCCCCCCCCTCAAAAGGAGGAAAAATGGTTGACTCGAATATAAACTGGGGAGGGGGGGTTAATATTCAAATGCAGTGCCTTGCCTTGCCCTGTCCTGCCAGGCTCTGCACCTAGTCCCCCCTCCCTTCCTGCTATGCCAGTCTCTGCATCCAGCTCCCTTACTCCCTCCCCTGCCAGTCTTTGAACCCAGCCCCACTCCCTCCCTGACCTGCCAGGTTCTGTATCTTGTCTTCCCTCCCTCCTTACAGGCCTCCTCCGGGCCTACCATAAATCCTTGTGGTCCAGCAGTGGACTGGGACAGCAGAGATCCCTCCCGCCTCCTGTCCCAGCCAATACTAAGAATTTTTACCTCCCTCCCACCTCCCCTGCGTACCTTCAGAATCCCTGGTGGTCCAGCGGTAAACCATGGCAGGAGCAACCTTCCTTCACTGCTGCCATACAGAGCTGCTAGCTGATTGGTTGCTGCAAGTTCTTGCGGGACCGCAAGAACTCACAGCAGCCAACCAGCTAGCAGCTCTGCATAGGCAGGAGTGAAGGAAGGTCACTCCTACCTGTGCAGAGCTGCTAGTTGATTGGCTGTCGTGAGTAAAGGAAGGTTGCTCCTGCCGCAGTTCATCCCTGGACCACCAGGGATTCTAAAGGTACGCTGGGGAAACGGGAGGGAGGTAAAAATTCTTAGAATTGGATGGGTGCAGGAGGGATCCCCGCTGTCCCAGCCCACTGCTGGACCACCAAGGATTTTAAAAGTATACTGGAGAGGGGGAAGGAGGTAAAGGTTAGTAGAGTCGGCCGGGTCAGGAGATGGACAGGATCTCTCCTGTCCTAGCCCACCTCTGGACCACCAGGTCTCACGGCAAGACCGGCAGAGCCCTGCGACAGGTTTGGGAGTGGGGCGGGTCAGCACTAACCTGAATATAAACTGAGACCCCCATTTTTAGGGCTTTTTTTTGGTTCAAAATTCTCAGTTTATATTTGAGTCTATACAACAGTTAAATTCCTAAAAGGAAAGTCCAAATGCCACTATTGAGATGACTTGGGGAGATCCACTGCTTGTTCTTAGGATAAGCAGCATAAAACCTCTTTTATTACTTGGGATCTAGCTAGATTCTCGGGACCTGGGTTGGCCACTGTTGGATACAGGATGCTGGGCTTGATGGACCTTCAGTCTGTCCCAGTATGATAATTCTTATGTTCTTATGTGTGCCAAGTATAGGACAATCAAGCCATTGTGACATCACTGATGAGGTTGGCTCTTAGGCATTGGTGGAATGAGGCATTATGACATCACAAGCTCAGCTCTGGAATGTTGCTACTCTTTGGGTTTCTGTCAGGAACTTGGGCCCTGGGTTGGCCACTGTTGGAAACAGGATACTGGGCTTGATGGACCTTCAGTCTGTCCCAGTAAGACAAATCTTATGTTCTTAACAATTGCGCACACAGTTGCCAATATTGAATTCACACTTACGAGGGACTTCTATATATTCAGTGCTGAAATATTTCAGCACTAAGGCCCAGATTCTATAAAAGATGCCTAAAGTTAGGCACCTAAATCAGCTTGCCTAACTTAAATTTTTAATTAGCTTAATCAGTGCTGATAACAAGCTTAATTGGCTCAATAATTGGCATAAATTAAAATTAGTTGCTAGTTGGGTGCCTACTGGTTTCAGATGGGCGCCTATCAGAAAGTGACCGTGGTTAAGGGTGGATCGTGGGTGGATCTCGGGCATGTTTTCTACATAGGCAAATAAATTGGACTTGGGCAAATCTCTGAACACGCGACTTTAATAGTTGGCTTTGTGTTTGAGCAAAATCTAAATGCCATCGTGAGGATTTACTTTAAGAACTTTGGAACCTTAGTCTATTGGCAACGTGTGTGGTTGTTTCCATAAGAACATAAGAATTGACGCTGCTGGGTCAGACCAGTGGTCCATCGTGCCCAGCAGTCCGCTCACGCGGTGGCCCTTAGGTCAAAGACCAGTGCCCTATTAGAGTCTAGCCTTACTTGCGGATGTTTTGTTCCAGTAGGAACGTATCCAACCTTGTCTTGAATCCCTGAAGGGTGTTATAACAGCCTCCGGAAGAACATTCCAGGTTTCTACCACTCTCTGGGTGAAGAAAAAATTCCTTGCATTTGTACGGAATCTTTTCCCTCCTAACTTCAGCGAGTGCGCTCTCGTTCTCTTCACCTTGGAGAGGGTGAACAGTCTCTCTTTCTCTACTAAGTCAATTCCCTTCAATATCTTGGATGTTTTGATCATGTCCCCTCTCAGTCTTCTCTTCTCAAGGGACAAGAGGCCCAGTTTCTCTAGCCTCTCATTGTACGGCAACCCCCAGTCAAGAGAGAAGAAAACAATTTTTGCTTCTTAGAGAAGGAACAAGGAGATTAGGAGCTACCTTTTTGTTGCCTTATCTGTTCAAGTGTATTGTGAAATATTTAGGTTTAAAATATGTGGGGTTTTTTCAGCCTGAGCATCTAAAAGCGTTTATAGAGTTGAAGGCTTTATCTAAAGGTTAGAACTTTTGATAGTTTATTAATATTGGCTGGATAATGCTGTAGTAGCCGTTTCTCCTTTTATTTCCCCTCTTATTTTTAGGCCATCTCCCCACTCATATAGCAGTCTAAGAAAGAGATTAAGCTCTCATTTATATCTTTTCTTTCTAACATTGATAGATGCTCATTTTGTTTTCCTTGCGATCTAGCTCTGTGTTTCTAGAACTTAGAATAAAGTTGAAAATAAATAAATAAATAGGACTTAAGTGCCAATATTTATGCCAAGAAAGACCTGGCCTAAATAGAAGGTACCTAAGGGTTTGACGCCTACCAGCACCTAAGCCTAATTTAGGCACCACTAGGCATGATTCTATAAACGGTGCCTAACTGAAGATTGGCATCTGCTATATGTTGCGTTCCTTGGTGCCTAATTTTTAGATACTGTTTATGGAATTGGGGCCTAAGCGCTATTCTAAAAAGGGAGTGCGCCCTTTATAGAAAAGTATTTGGCATGGATCTCTTGCCTAACTTCTGGGTGCGATACTTAAACCAGCTACAAGCAGTGTAAATACTGATGCCCAACCATGGTGCACTTTGGGTGAATTCTATAAATCCACACACAAGTTTGCCATGCCCCCTCTTCAGCTAGGCCTTCTTTCTTATCAAGCAGCTACACGGGGCAAGGACTTTAAGCTACAGAAACATGATGGCAGATAAAGGCCAAATGGCCCATCCAATTTTCCCATCCGCAGCATCCAATATCTCCTCCTCTCCCTACAGGCTAAGGCTCTTTACACCTGCATTGTGATGTCATAGAGCTTTATGGTTATAGAAACGTAGAATATAGTTAATAGCAGGGAAACATTCAGGCCATATATACAAAAGGTGCTGACATAACATAAACTGTATGAAAAATCATAATAAAACGGAGAAAAATAAACCTCAATTGTGGAAGGTTGGGACTACACAAGTACCCAGCCCTCAACACATCATCATGGGTTTCTAAAAAAACTCCGCATACATATAAATAAGTAGATAAATCACTCATTTCCATTCATACAGAGTCGTGTTTTTTTTCAAAAGCTTTTTTAAAAATATAGTGACAGCTGTGAACACGAAATTCCATGTGTTATTTGTGTCAAACACTGAAGACCAGAATCCCAAACTTAACTAAATTAATAGCGAGGGCCACAGCTCAGTTTCACTTATGTAAGTAGTTTTTGGAGGCATGGAGCACAAAATCTTAATTAAGGAAGGAATACACTCATCTGAAGGTGTGAAATTTCAAAAGAGGCTTTCAACTCCTAATCCCAACAGAAAAGGCTTTCTGTTTCGCCTGGAAAGGGCTACTTCAGGGGACATATGCCATCTTCAAATGTCTCCTTGCTTCTTACAATCCAATGGTAGTGAAGCCGGCTCCTCTCAAAATGGTGCTGGGACTGTGAGACGCGCCCGGCTCGAATAAAAACAAAACGAACCGGGCGTCATGACGTCATCACAAAACATGATGCGTGATAGGCTAAACAACGGCATATAACAAAACCACTAAATGATCATAAATTGACAAGTTCAGTGATAATATTCAATTTCAGAAAAAAGGTTGCCATTCGTGTACTGTATTTAGACCCAACGGTTCCAAAGTCTGTAATCTATTAATCCACTGTTGCTCCTTTTGCCACAACACTCTTCTGATATCTCCTCTTCTCTGGGTGAAAGGCAATTTCTCAATTACACAACATTTCAAGTTTTCAAATTTATGACCAAATTGGATGCAATGAGCAACTATGGGAGCTGTTAATTTACGGGTGTTAAAACAACTTTTATGTTCAGTTATTCTTACAGTTAAAGTCCGGGATGTTTGGCCTATATATAATAGGTCGCATGGACATTGAATTGCATAAACAATATTTATAGATTGACATGAAGACAGGTGATGTAAAACATAGTTCTTACCATCAGTAGGATTAATAAAATTAGAAACAGTAGCCATTATGTTGCAATTTGAGCAGTGGCCACATGGCCTGTGTCCATATAAGGTGTTTAAATCTTCATCTATAAATTTTTCTTTAGAAGTATGACATAACAGGTCACTCAGATTCTTATTTCTTGACTGGGAAAAAATAAATCGCTTATTTTCAAAGCAAGGGAGAGTTTTCAGTAGTGGAAGATGTCTTTTATATTTCTTAATTATTTGCGGTGACATACGAGTTTGTTTAATTACACATGGGATTATTGTTTCTTCTGGTTGAGATTTCTTATAGTCTAACAACATTTCCCTAGGATTGTGTAAAGCTCATTTTTTGGCTTTCTTCACTATAGTCTCTGGGTAGTCTCTTGACAACAGTCTTTGTTCTAATATTTTTGCTTCTTGTACAAATTTTTCTTTGGTGTTACAAATGCGTCGGTATCTAAGAAACTGAGCAAAAGGAATGCTAGTTTTCAAATGAACCGGATGCATACTATCATATTTCAATAAAGTGTTTCTGTTTTTGTATATATGGCCTGAATGTTTCCCTGCTATTAACTACATTCTACAATACGTATTTAACATATATTTATTAATTATTACGATTGTACCTCAGAAAATTGCTAGTTATAGAAACGTAGAAACATGATGGCAGATAAAGGCCAAGTGGCCCATTCAGAGCATCCACTATCTTCTCCTCTCCCTATTGTCTAAGGCTCTTAACATTTGCATCTCCTCTTCCTATTGGGTAAGGCTCTTTACACCTGCATTGTGAGGTCATAGAGCTTTATGGTTATAGAAACATGAGGACAGATAAAAGGCCAAATGGCCCATCCATTCTGCCCATCCACAGTAACCATTATCTCATAGAAACATAGAAACATGACGGCAGATAAAGGCCAAATGGCCCATCTGCAGCATCCACTATCTCCTCCTCTCCCTATTATCTAAGGCTCTTAACATTTGCATCTCCTCTTCCTATTGGCTAAGGCTCTTTACACCTGCATTGTGACTTCATAGAGCTTTATGGTTATAGAAACGTAGAAACATGATAGCAGATAAAGGCCAACTGGTTCATCTAGTTTGTCTCTTCCTCTCTCTAAGAGATCCCACGTGACTATCCCAGACATTCTTGAAATCAGACACAGTCAACTTCCATCTCTTACTTACATTTTAGGAAACAATTAAAAATGTGTTTGTTTTCTAGGTTTCTGGGTAATTGACATTTTGTATTCAATTGTATGTCTTTATTTTAACTTTTTGTAAAACGCATAGAACTTAATGGTTATGAGGTATAGAATCCGATTTTTATGTTATGCTGAAGTTAGACCCTGAACTGAACATTATAGCATAGCACGCCTAGACGCACGTGCAAATTTTTTACGAATGCCAATCAACATCAATTGATTGCTATCACCCAATTATTGATGCTTTTCAGCTGATTTATCGATTTATTTGTGAGAGCATCTCCGACGGGCACGCAGAGCTCAGCACCGAACTTTGCGCTCTTAGCATCAACTCTGGGACTAGCTTTAGATGGCCTCTAGTGAATTACCCCTTGGTGTTACTGAGATGAAGAATGGTGGGGGGCCTTTATAAAATAAGCTTAAGATAAGTGGGTTTTTGGGGCCATCTCACATAGGTGCTCTCACATGCCTAAGCTCCACCCTCATCTGCACAAGCCTCAAACGCTTTAAAACTATAAGTAGCAACATTCCAAAGCTCAGATTGTGATGTCATAATGCCTAACTCCGCCTTCATCTGCACAAGCCTCAAACACATTAAAATTATAAGTAGCAAAATTCTAGAGCTCAGACTGTGATGTCATAATGTCTCATTCCACCAATCCCTAAGCTCCGTCCTCATCTGCACAAGCCTCAAACACTTTAAAATCCTAAGTAGCAACATTCTAGAGCTCAGATTGTGATGTCATAATGCCCTATTCCACCAATGCCTAAGCTCCGTCCTCATCTGTACAAGCCTCAAACACTTTAAAACCATAAGTAGCAACATTCTAGAGCTCAGATTGTGATGTCATAATGCCTCATTCCACCAATGCCTAAGCTCCGTCCTCATCTGCACAAGCCTCAAACACTTTAAAACCATAAGTAGCAACATTCTAGAGCTCAGATTGTGATGTCATAATACCTCATTCCACCAATGCCTAAGCTCCGTCCTCATCTGCACAAGCCTCAAACTCTTTAAAATCATAAGTAGCAACATTCTAGAGCTCAGATTGTGATGTCATAATGCCTAACACCGCCTTCATCTGCACAAGCCTCAAACACATTAAAATTATAAGTAGCAAAATTCTAGAGCTCAGACTGTGATGTCATAATGCCTCATTCTACCAATCCCTAAGCTCCGTCCTCATCTGCACAAGCCTCAAACACTTTAAAATCCTAAGTAGCAACATTCTAGAGCTCAGATTGTGATGTCATAATGCCCCATTCCACCAATGCCTAAGCTCCGTCCTCATCTGTACAAGCCTCAAACACTTTAAAACCATAAGTTGCAACATTCTAGAGCTCAGATTGTGATGTCATAATGCCTCATTCCACCAATGCCTAAGCTCCGTCCTTATCTGCACAAGCCTCAAACACTTTAAAACCATAAGTAGCAACATTCTAGAGCTCAGATTGTGATGTCATAATGCCTCATTCCACCAATGCCTAAGCTCCGTCCTCATCTGCACAAGCCTCAAACACTTTAAAATCCTAAGTAGCAACATTCTAGAGCTCAGATTGTGATGTCATAATGTCCCATTCCACCAATGCCTAAGCTCCGTCCTCATCTGTACAAGCCTCAAACACTTTAAAACCATAAGTAGCAACATTCTAGAGCTCAGATTGTGATGTCATAATGCCTCATTCCACCAATGCCTAAGCTCCGTCCTCATCTGCACAAGCCTCAAACACTTTAAAACCATAAGTAGCAACATTCTAGAGCTCAGATTGTGATGTCATAATACCTCATTCCACCAATGCCTAAGCTCCGTCCTCATCTGCACAAGCCTCAAACTCTTTAAAATCATAAGTAGCAACATTCTAGAGCTCAGATGTGATGTCATAATGCCTCATTCTACCAATGCCTAAGCTCCGTCCTCATTTGCACAAGCCTCAAACTCTTTAAAATCATAAGTAGCAACATTCTAGAGCAAGTCAAGTCTTATTGAGGCATGGAGGTGCTTGCATTTTATTTCAGCAGAGCAATTTTTGCGATCTGAAAAAGAAAACTGGTGAAGAATTTTTTTTTTCTTGTGAAATGTGATTAAAATCCACCTTTTCTTTTGGTCTGGTGACAAATGTGACATTTTGTGTAATGGTTGTAATAAATGAACATGTTTGGCTTCACAGCTGGGAATACACTGTTCCATTTCACAGTAATTCTAACTCCTTGCAATTCTTCCTGAATATGAAGAGGCTGCTTTCCCTCATTTAGCCAGTGCTGAGCTTTGCTGCAAGTCTGGAGCTGTGAAACTAAACTTCCCACATACTCTTATTAAGATTATTTTGATGTCAAAGCAAATACAATGGTATCGGAAATCTATGTGCAACAGAGGTGTAAGCGTGATTAGTATTTGTCTTTTCTAGGATTCTTCCTCAGTTTCTTTTGCATGTTCATTTTTTTCCTTCCTAATGTTTTCAGCTTGGTGGAGAAAATAGCTGGTATATTGGTTCATGTTTTGATGTATAATGTTACAGGAGGGGACCTCAGACACTGATATTATGTAGGCAGGGAGCTCTTTGGGGCTGATTCTTCAAACAGTGTCCCGATTGTAGGTGGCGGTAGAAGTCTTACCATCAACTCACCAATCGGGATGTACTTTTTTTAAAAAATCCATGTCGCAAAGGTCGCCTACAATATAGGTGTCAGGCTTGTACCTATGCAAGTGTCTAAGCATGCCTACCAATGCCCAAGGTTGGTGTGGGCATGGTTTGCACCGGAAGTGGTCTTGGACATCCCTAAGCATCTCTATGTGTCTCATTTTCCCGTCCCGTCCCAGCAAGTTCTTTTCCTGCCCCTGCCCCATTCCTGCAAGCTCTGTCCTCATCTGCACAAGCTTCAAACCCTTTAAAATCATAAATAGCAACATTCTAGAGCTCAGACTGTGATGTCATAATGCCTCAATCCACCAATGCCTAAGCTCTGTCCTCATCTGCTCAAGCCTCAAACTCTTTAAAATCATAAGTAGCAACATTCTAGAGCTCAGATGTGATGTCATAATGCCTCATTCTACCAATGCCTAAGCTCCGTCCTCATTTGCACAAGCCTCAAACTCTTTAAAATCATAAGTAGCAACATTCTAGAGCAAGTCAAGTCTTATTGAGGCATGGAGGTGCTTGCATTTTATTTCAGCAGAGCAATTTTTGCGATCTGAAAAAGAAAACTGGTGAAGAATTTTTTTTTTCTTGTGAAATGTGATTAAAATCCACCTTTTCTTTTGGTCTGGTGACAAATGTGACATTTTGTGTAATGGTTGTAATAAATGAACATGTTTGGCTTCACAGCTGGGAATACACTGTTCCATTTCACAGTAATTCTAACTCCTTGCAATTCTTCCTGAATATGAAGAGGCTGCTTTCCCTCATTTAGCCAGTGCTGAGCTTTGCTGCAAGTCTGGAGCTGTGAAACTAAACTTCCCACATACTCTTATTAAGATTATTTTGATGTCAAAGCAAATACAATGGTATCGGAAATCTATGTGCAACAGAGGTGTAAGCGTGATTAGTATTTGTCTTTTCTAGGATTCTTCCTCAGTTTCTTTTGCATGTTCATTTTTTTCCTTCCTAATGTTTTCAGCTTGGTGGAGAAAATAGCTGGTATATTGGTTCATGTTTTGATGTATAATGTTACAGGAGGGGACCTCAGACACTGATATTATGTAGGCAGGGAGCTCTTTGGGGCTGATTCTTCAAACAGTGTCCCGATTGTAGGTGGCGGTAGAAGTCTTACCATCAACTCACCAATCGGGATGTACTTTTTTTAAAAAATCCATGTCGCAAAGGTCGCCTACAATATAGGTGTCAGGCTTGTACCTATGCAAGTGTCTAAGCATGCCTACCAATGCCCAAGGTTGGTGTGGGCATGGTTTGCACCGGAAGTGGTCTTGGACATCCCTAAGCATCTCTATGTGTCTCATTTTCCCGTCCCGTCCCAGCAAGTTCTTTTCCTGCCCCTGCCCCATTCCTGCAAGCTCTGTCCTCATCTGCACAAGCTTCAAACCCTTTAAAATCATAAATAGCAACATTCTAGAGCTCAGACTGTGATGTCATAATGCCTCAATCCACCAATGCCTAAGCTCTGTCCTCATCTGCTCAAGCCTCAAACTCTTTAAAATCCTAAGTAGCAACATTCTAGAGCTCAGATTGTGATGTCATAATGCCCCATTCCACCAATGCCTAAGCTCCGTCCTCATCTGTACAAGCCTCAAACACTTTAAAACCATAAGTTGCAACATTCTAGAGCTCAGATTGTGATGTCATAATGCCTCATTCCACCAATGCCTAAGCTCCGTCCTCATCTGCACAAGCCTCAAACACTTTAAAATCCTAAGTAGCAACATTCTAGAGCTCAGATTGTGATGTCATAATGTCCCATTCCACCAATGCCTAAGCTCCGTCCTCATCTGTACAAGCCTCAAACACTTTAAAACCATAAGTAGCAACATTCTAGAGCTCAGATTGTGATGTCATAATGCCTCATTCCACCAATGCCTAAGCTCCGTCCTCATCTGCACAAGCCTCAAACACTTTAAAATCCTAAGTAGCAACATTCTAGAGCTCAGATTGTGATGTCATAATGTCCCATTCCACCAATGCCTAAGCTCCGTCCTCATCTGTACAAGCCTCAAACACTTTAAAACCATAAGTAGCAACATTCTAGAGCTCAGATTGTGATGTCATAATGCCTCATTCCACCAATGCCTAAGCTCCGTCCTCATCTGCACAAGCCTCAAACACTTTAAAACCATAAGTAGCAACATTTTAGAGCTCAGATGTGATGTCATAATGCCTCATTCCACCGATGCCTAAGCTCCGTCCTCATCTGCACAAGCCTCAAACACTTTAAAACCATACGTAGCAACATTCTAGAGCTCAGATTGTGATGTCATAATGCCTCATTCCACCAATGCCTAAGCTCCGTCCTCATCTGCATAAGCCTCAAACACTTTAAAATCCTAAGTAGCAACATTCTAGAGCTCAGATTGTGATGTCATAATGCCTCATTCCACCAATGCCTAAGCTCCATCTTCATCTGCACAAGCCTCAAACACTTTAAAATCATAAGTAGCAACATTCTAGAGCTCAGATTGTGATGTCATAATGCCTCATTCCACCAATGCCTAAGCTCCATCCTCATCTGCACAAGCCTCAAACACTTTAAAATCATAAGTAGCAACATTCTAGATCTCAGATTGTGATGTCATAATGCCTCATTCCACCAATGCCTAAGCTCCGTCCTCATCTGCATAAGCCTCAAACACTTATGATTTTAAAGTGTTTGAGGCTTGTGCAGATGAGGACGGAGCTTGCAGGAATGGGGCAGGGACAGTGACAAAACTCCTGGAGATGGGGGTGGGGAAATTGAGTTCCTGTGAGGACGGAGAAACATTTGTCCCCTTATCATTCTCTAGGTAGGTGCACATCTAGGACTGGATTCAGAAGCACTGGCTTAGAGATACAAAGTCACTGAGGATTGCAGTTAATATTACTGGAATTACATAAGAACATAAGATTTACTTAACACCCCCCCCCCCTTTTTTTTTTTTTTTCTACAAAATTGCAAAAAGTGGTTTCTAGCACTGGCCGGTGCGCTGAATGCTCTGCGCTTCTCCCGACTCTCATAGAGTTCTACGAGTGTCGGCAATAGCGCAGAGCATTCAGCACGCTGGCCTGCACTAAGAAACCCTTTTGTGGTTTTGTAAAAAAAAAAAAAAAAGGGGGGGGGGAGGGTTATTTATTTAAACTATTTATAGCTCGTGTTATCTCCAGAATCAAGCTATGTTACACAGGAGGAAGAATTTAGGGTTGTGTCACGTTATACAGTAAATAAGAGCTTCATTAACTAATCTATTAACATGTCTCATTGTTCTTAATGGAGCCTATTTATTAGCCATAAAGTTAATTTTATACAAAAAATCACTAATATCTTGCAGCATCGGCATGCCCTTCCCAATAACAAGATAGGCAATGCTTCCCAATGCTTAAAAGAATCTAGTGTAGTTCAATCAGGGAGGCACATCTGATGGGCTGTAAACTCCCCAAATTCTCTGGGGTGTGTGATTTTGCTTACTCCTTTGGCTCAGGAAAGATGTAATGTAATGTAATGTAATTTATTTCTTATATACCGCTACATCCGTTAGGTTCTAAGCGGTTTACAGAAAATATACATTAAGATTAGAAATAAGAAAGGTACTTGAAAAATTCCCTTACTGTCCCGAAGGCTCACAATCTGACTAAAGTACCTGGAGGGTAATAGAGAAGTGAAAAGTAGAGTTAGAGGAAAAATAAAAATAAAATAAACATTTTAACAAGACAGCATTGATCTAAATACTTTGGAAGGTAGAAGAGAGGAGAGAAAGGAATAGAAGCAGAAGGGGGAGCCGTTGAACATTAGAATTCTGGAGAAATTTAAATGATAGAAATAGAACAAAACAAAGACAAAAGGCAAAACAATAGATAAGATTAAAGATAAATCATAAGCTGGAAAGAAAAATAAAATAAAACTTTGTCTTCAATCCACGGTTTCAGCGTCGGTGATGAAGTGGAGCGAGTAAGTTTAGGAGGAGCGATTGACGTTTCCAGAAAGGGCTTCTTCAGGGAAGAGACTTGGCCGACAGTCCCAGGATGCCTATGTCTCCTCCCCTGCGATGTTCTCCCATCCATGCATTCCCTCCCAGACACACTGCCCATGCCCCAGATGATGTTAAATAATAAAAATCGCCTACATGCCTATTTGTAGCCTGTTTTCTAGAGACAAGCATTTACGCTGCCATTTAAAACACTTATGGACACTTGTGCACAGAAAAAGGAGTGGGACCTGGGTGTGATTGTATGGGTGTCAGGTCAAAAGCGCGCCGGGACAAAGGCGCACCCAGACAATTGAGCACAGCGCGGAGGCGTGCACCGCACAAAAGTACTGTTTTTACGGCTCCGACGGGTGGGGCGTGGGGGGGAACCCCCCCACTTTACTTAGTAGAGATCGTGCCGTGTTGTGGGGGCATTGTGGGGGGTGTGGGGGGTTGTAACCCCCCACATTTTACTGAGAACTTAACTTTTTCCCTGTTTTTAGGGAAAAAGTTAAGTTTACAGTAAAACGTGGAGGGTTACAACCCCCCAAACCTCCCCACAACGCCGGCGCGATCTCTATTAAGTAAACTGGGGGGGGGCTCCCCAACAAAACCCCCCGTAGGAGCCCCTAAAAACTGTAATTTTCTTTGGCGCGCGCCTCCGTCTTGTGCTCAGTTGTCAGCGCACGCCTTTGTCTTTAGCGGGGTTGTCTATGAACCGATTGTATGCGATGATGTTAAGGTGGCCGAACAGGTTGAAAAGGTGATGACAAAAGCTAGAAGGATGCTAGGGTGCATAGAGAGAGGAAGGGCCAGTAGGAAAAAGGAGGTATTGATGCCTCTGTGAGACCTCATTGCGAATATTGTGTACTATTCTGGAGACTGTACCTTCAAAAAGATATAAATTGGATGGAGTGAACATAAGAAGCGCCATCTCCGGAACAGACCCTAGGTCCATCATAAGCACATAAGCAATGCCTCCACTGAGTCAGACCCGAGGTCCATCGTGCCCAGCAGTCCGCTCACGCGGCGGCCCAACAGGTCCAGGACCTGTGCAGTAATCCTCTATCTATACCCCTCTATCCCCTTTTCCAGCAGGAAATTGTCCAATCCTTTCTTGAACCCCAGTACTGTACTCTGCCCTATTACGCTCTCTGGAAGCGCATTGGCTAAGGCTCTTAACATTTGCATCTCCTCTTCCTATAGGCTAAGGCTCTTTGCACCTGCATTGTGATGTCACAGAACTTTAGTAACACAGAAACATGATGACAGATAAAGGCTAAATGGCCCATCCAGTGCATCCACTATCTCCTCCTCTCCCATAAGAACATAAGCAATGCCTCCGCTGGGTCAGACCTGAGGTCCATCGTGCCCAGCAGTCTGCTCACGCGGTGGCCCAACAGGTCCAGGACCTGTGCAGTAATCCTCTATCTATACCCCTCTATCCCCTTTTCCAGCAGGAAATTGTCCAATCCTTTCTTGAACTCCAGTACCGTACTCTGTCCTATTACGTCCTCTGGAAGCGCATTCCAGGTGTCCACCACACGCTGGGTAAAGAAAAACTTCCTAGCATTCGTTTTGAATCTGTCCCCTTTCAACTTTTCCGAATGCCCTCTTGTTCTTTTATGTTTTGAAAGTTTGAAAAATCTGTCCCTCTCTACTCTCTCTATGCCCTTCATGATCTTGTAGGTCTCTATCATGTCTCCTCTGAGTCTCCTCTGAGTCTCCGCTTTTCCAGGGAGAAGAGCCCCAATCTCTCCAATCTTTCAGTGGTTTTCCATGCCCTTAATCATTTGTGTCGCTCTCCTCTGGACCCTCTCAAGTATTGCCATATCCTTCTTAAGTCCGGCGATCCGCACACGCGGAGGCCCCGCCAGGTGTACCCTGGCATAGTTTTAGTCCCCATATCGCTCTAAGCTTCTCGTAAAGAGAAGTGCATCTAGCTTACCCTTACCCTGTCACTTCATGCCACTCATAAGGAGATGAACATCTAACTTACCCTTAAATCCTAGAACGGTGGATTCCGCAATAACCTCCTCTGGGAGAGCATTCCAGGTGTCCACCACTCGTTGCGTGAAGCAGAACTTCCTGGTATTTGTCCTGGACTTGTCCCCCCTTAGCTTCAGTCCATGTCCTCTTGTCCGTGTCACAATCTCAGCTCTGGAATGTTGCTACTCTTTGGGTTCTGGAATCTTGCTATTCTTTGAGATTCAGCCTGGAATCTTGATACTCTTTGGGGGTTCTAGAATCTTTTGTTACTCTTTGGGATTCTGGAATGTTGCTACTCCATTGTAACATCACTGATGAGGTTGGCTCTGAGGCACTGTGGAATGAGGCATTATAAGAACATAAGAAGCGCCATCTCCAGATCAGACCTTCGGTCCATCAAGTCCGGAGATCCGCACACACGGAGGCCCAGACAGGTGTACACCTGGCGTAATTTTAGTCACCCATATCCCTCTTTGCCTCTCGTAAGGAGATGTGCGTCTAGTTTGCTTTTAAATCCTAGAACGGTGGATTCCGCAATAACCTCTTCTGGGAGAGCATTCCAGGTGTCCACCACTCGTTGCGTGAAGCAGAACTTCCTAATATTTGTCCTGAACAAGACTACTAAAATAGTTGGTGGTCTTTGTCTTAAGGTGTATAGGGACAGACTTAAAGATCTCAATATGTTCGAGACTTTGGAGGAAAGGCGGGAGGTGAGATACGATAGAAACATTTAAATAAGGGATTGGGATTTGATATACTGCTTGGACAAGATGTATGAAGTAGCTTACAATGAGGTACTCGAGCATTTATCCCTGTCTGTCCCAGTGGGATCACTGGAAGATTAAGTGATTTGCCCAGGGTCAAAAGGAGCAGTGTGGGGTTTGAACCCACAACCTCAAGAGTGCTGAGGCTGTAGCTCTAACCACCGTGCCACATCCTCCTCCAATACCATATCAGAAGCCAGCCAAGTATAGAATAATGAAGCCATTGTGACATCACTGGTGAGGTTGGCTCTTATTGGTGGAATGACAGAGAAAGGGATTCGGACTTGTATACGACCTTTTTATAGTTTTACAATCACATTCAAAGCAGTTTACTTATGATATTTCAAGCATTTTCCCTATCTATCCCAGCGGGCTCACAGTCTAGTGCAGTGTTCTTCAACCACCGGTCCATGGACCAGTGCCGGTCCACAGAAATTTCCTGCCGGTCCAAAGGGCCAGCACATGCATCAGGCCCAAAACAGTGTTCTTCAACCGCCGATTCATGGTGCTATCAATGCGGCGTTATCTTCGAGCCGGCTCCCTCTTCCTAACTGATTCAGTGCACAAAGCCACGGACAGTGGCTCCTACGGGCATCCTGCGCCTGAACCAGAAGCCTTCTCTTTGACGTTGCAATGTCAGAGGGAAGGCTTCCAGATGAGGCACTGGACGTGCAAGGTGCAATTAGTACTATTATGGGGGTGGAGTCTGGGGTGGACATTGGGTAGAGATGGGCGGGGTCTGGCCCACGACTTAGCCCAGTGTTCTTCAACCGCCGGTCCACGGACCGATGCCGGTCCACAGAATAATTCTTTTATTTCTGCCGGTCCATAGGTGTAAAAAGGTTGAAAAACACTGGCCTAGTGTACCTGGGTCAGTGGAGGATTAAGTGACTTGCCCAGGGTCACAGCAGCTCTAACCAGTATGCCAAATACCTGCATGGCATAAATGTGCACGAGGCATATCTCTTTCATAATAATAATCCAATCTAAATAAATTCCTTTGTCTATCTGAGCCTGTCTCAGCCATTCTAAGAGCTGATTGTTTTTTTTCTATAGTATCACTATGCCAAAGAATGTTCTCATACTTCAATTTATTTCTGCTACCAAAAGATAGTAATATTATAATATTGTCTTAAAGGCATTTACACCTTTGATGGCTTTTTGCATGTCTTTCGCCAGGTTTAAAGACAGCCTGATTTGGGCAAGCCTGGCCCTTCCCTGCATAGGTGCTTCATGACATTGTCTGTGTTTGTGATGCTCTCAACAACCAAAACACCCCATGAGAAGTTCTTGAAAGAGATGCGCTTTTGACACTGTTTGCTAAACATTACTAATACCACAAAAAAAAAAAAACCAAAACCAAGCAATGAAACGGGAGTGAAAATGGAGCATTGTATCCAAAAAGTTGATTTGAGAGTGGAACTGTTTGATGCTAAATGTCTGTTCTTGCGTCTTGTTGCCTCAGGTGCTCTTGATTGCGTTTGCTGAAGATTTAGAATGCATCCCAGGATTTCGGCAAAAGATTCTTTACATCGAGCAGCCACCTGAGTTTTCCGAGGACCAGCTGATTGCAAATGGTAAGTGATGGGCGTTTCCTTGGCAGCCAGTCGGGTTTGCAAGATATCCCTAATGAATATGCATGAGAGAAATTTGCATGCCGACTACCTACTTTGTAGGCAAATTTCACTCGTGCATATTCATTAAAGATATCTTGAATACCTGACTGGCTGGGGGGGTCCCCCGGGACAGGCTTAAGAACCAGAGGCATAGATGATGTGTGTGTGCTTTTGATTAGGAAAAACTGTGCATGTACTGGGGATGTGTAGTTGTTAGTGTGCATTCAGTTTGTCTGTGTACCTTAAAAAATTTTAGTGCACGTCACATCGATTTAAAATGTATTGATTTGTTATGTGTTTTTTGGAATGATTCCTTGGGTTGCCTATTGTATCTTTGTGGGATGGGAGGGGTGGAGGGGGTCAATAAAAACATAGAATATGATGGCAGAAAAGGGCCTTCGGCCCAACAAGTCTGCCCACTCAAATAACCCTCCCCCCCAAGTTCTTCTTTGAAGTGAACCCATATGTTGATCCCATTTGTTCTTAAAGTCAGTCACGTTATTGGCCTCAACTACCTGAAGTGGAAGATCGTTCCAACAGTCAACCACCCTTTCGGCGAAGAAGTACTTCCTAGTGTCACCATGAAATTTCCCGCCCCTGATTTTTAGCGGATGCCCTCTTGTCGCCGTAGGTCCTGTAGAGTGGTCGGGAAGGGGTGGGGGGTTTGGAGATGGATTCTTGTTATTGAATTTATTGTGTTGGTTGGTAGTTGCAATGTTCCATGAAAGCAATAAAAAGTTTTTCAAATAAAAATAAAATGCATTGATTGGCAAAGGTGGTTATTTTAGAAGCCCTGTCCATGATTTGGAAATGTATTAGCCAGAATTAAATACATATTTAAGTCCCAAATTTAAAAAGCTGGGATACACACAATCAAATTATGAATGCGTGCATATACGAGGGTGGTTTGAAAAGTTTGGTTAAAGAACATGTTAAACAATGAAGTCTCCTTTTACAAAGGTGCGTTAGGGCCTTAATGCGCGGAATAGCCCCGCGCGCTAGCCGCTACCACCTCCTTTTAAGCAGGCGGTAATTTTTCAGCCAGCGCGCTATAGCGCACGCTAATCTTGTGCGTGCGCTAAAAACGCTAGCGCACCTTGGTAAAAGGAGCCCTTAGTCCAGCGAGTTTCCAGTTTTTTCATAAACTATTTTTCTTACGATACAGAAAACCTGGAAACTCGCTGGACTAAGGCCCTCTTTTACTAAGGCGCGCTAACCGCAATGCACACTAAGGAGGATCACCTATATAATACATCCAACTGTTATCAAATATTTAATAAATAATGATGGTGCTCAGTGCAAGCTGGTTTACCATGAATTCAGGCAAAGGACTTTGGTGACAGTCGCTTAAATCATTGTTGCACCCTTCCTGTCCTCCGCCAAAGGGATGATATGAAAGAAATTGTTTACTTATCTGAAACTTTTCCAAAGTTCACTCAGTCCGTTGTGCCAGATATTCCAAACAAGCGCAATGCTCCTGTAGTGCCACGTGAAAATACTGTCATAAAAATGCTTTCATTTTTTTGACAAATCCCATTCACAAATATCTAAACACGGTCATTTCGAATCGCCAATCCATATCAATAAATCTGCTTTGATTAATTCAGCAGTCCCAAATATATTGGAAGCTGTATATAGCCATATAGTTGTATACAGTTATATAGGTGATCCTCTTTAATGTGTATTCCTTTGATAATAAATTTGAGGATCAATACTCCCGTATTATTTAATTGGAGTTTCTGAAATACTTACATGCGCGTATATGGCAGATAGAGCTTTGTGTAGCTGTATTTCTTCTGTCGATGTCCACATTTATCTTTGCAAAATGGATATTCTTGCCGCGTGTAACCTATGCATGTGTTCTTGATCAGGCTCTGTCTGTAGATCCGGCTCTCAAATACTACTAAAATTGGACCCTCCCAACTTAGATGTTTAAATTCTAATTTCTACGTTCAGTCTATAATGGGTCCTTTGGCATGCATTAGTTCACCAGCATTTAGACATGTATATGTATGAATCCTGCGTATAGGAAGCCAGATCTCAATTGTGAATGCGTGCATATTGCAAGAGGGCATGAGTGTGTGTTGGGTGGCACTAGGGCAAGGCTAAAATATATAAGAGCCTTCCCTAAATCAGAAGAGGAATACATGCTTATGCCCACTGAGACCAACTTCAGGTTTTAGGCGAGGCCTATGTTGCAGAAATGTGCTCGTTTTGTGCGGTGCTCTGAGGGCTTGATGTTCAAAATGATTTAACCGGCCAGAAACAGCGCCTGTCCTGTTAAATCACTTGTACAGGGCTAACTGGTCATAGTCAGCGGAACTTAACCAGTTAATGCTGCCCAAAATATCTGGGTAGCGCTCAGTGCTTAATTAGGACCACATGAAAGTCAGTCCTATCTTTATGTAGTTTACTATGGCTGGTTAAATGCTGGATATCACACTTAACCGGCTACGGTTTTGCCAACTCCTATTCAGAAACAGTGGTGTGGTGGGGGGCTCTCTTAGATGCACCCTCCCCTCCCCCATGCCTCTTTGTCTTTCCTGGCAGTGAGTAGGAACTCCTCCCTGCTGATCACACTGGCTCTGAGCCCTTCCTCTGATGTCGCTTCAAGAGGAGCAAAGACTTGTAAACATATGGGGGCGAGGGGGAGTGCATTTAACAGACCCCCCCCACATCAGTGGCTTAGTGAGGGAGGGAGGCGCCCCCCCCCCCGTGCCCTCCTTCCACACACCCCACTCCTTCCTTGGCCCCCTCAGCACACTAGCACGCTCCCTTTCCCCACTATACCTCGTTAAATCTTGACCAGTGCGAGCAGCTTCTCCGGCCTGCTGGTGCACCGGCGTTGGCTTTCCCTCTGATGTCGCTTCATAGCCCCTCGACCTGGAAATAATTTCAGAGGGGAGCCAGACCGGTGCAAGCAGAAGGCCTGAGAAGTTGCTTTCACTGGTAACATTGTAAAGAGGTGTGTGGGTGGGGGGAACGAAGAGCACAAGCATGGCTTGGTGGGGGGGGGGGGACAGAGAGGTTCTAGCACCTCTACCGAGATGGTGCCCAGGGCAGTTCATCCCACACACCCCTTACTATGCCACTGCCCCCCCCCCCCCCATCATCAAAGAGGATGTCAGAGACCATCCTCCCCTATGCCCCGGTTGCCATACTCCTCTGCTATGGTACTGCTCAGAGATTCAATGCTGGCGCCCGAATAGGGCTTGGCAATCAGCAAAATGTTGATCGTTGCCAGCTGAATGTCGTGCTCTGGTGTTTTCTGTCACCCTCTCAGGCAATACTGGTAAACAATATCAGGTGTACGTTTGCAAATGGAAGACGTGTGGATGTTCCAAAATACCAATAAGCTGTGTTGACTTTCTTGATAGTTTTGATGTTGACCATTCTAAAATGCGTACGGGAGCTGCACACATATGTTCATTCCTGTGTATATTTTAGAAAAAGCTCATGTCGGCTGATCTTTTTTAAAAAAACATGCTAGCAGAATTTGGCATGCACCAATCTGGACGTCTCAATTTTGATTTGTACAGTGGTGCCTCACACAACGAACTTAATCCGTTCCAGGAGCAAGTTTGTTATGTGAAACGTTCGTTGTGTGAAACGCGTTTTCCCATAACAATACATGTTAAAAAAAATAATTCGTTCTGTAGCATAAAATATGCTAAGATGACATAAAAAAAGATAAATTTTTGGTTATTATTTTTATTTAGATACATCTAAAAACATAATTGTTTTTTAAAACAACACACATTTTTTAAATTTAAAGACAGACTAAGTAGAGTCTAATTTTACAGTGAGAGGGCAGAGTCTCAGCGGCAAAAACTGGGACTTAACTGTTCATTTTTTTTTTTTTTCTACCGTGTTTCCCCGATGATAAGGCAGGGCCATCAAATAAGACAGCCCCCCCTTTTTAGAAAAAAATGTAAAATAAGGCACCCCCCCCGCAAATAAGCCACCCACCGATACCTGCGCTTACCCGAATCGGGTGGTACGGTGGGTGACTCCGTGTGGTCCCTGGCACCCCCGACACGATCGGGGCAAGAGGGAGCTCAAACCCTCTTGCCCCCCCGACTCCCCGACACGATCGGGGCAAGAGGGAGCTCAAGCCCTCTTGCCCCCCCGACTCCCCGACACGATCGGGGCAAAAGGGAGCCCAAGCCCTCTTGCCCCGCCGATTCCCCAACTCCCCGACAATATCGGGCCAGGAGGGAGCCCAAGTCCTCCTGGCCACGGCGACCCCCTAACCCCACCCTGCACTACATTACGGGCAGGAGGGATCCCAGGCCCTCCTGCCCTCGACGCAAACCCCCCCTCCCCCCAACGCCCGCCCCCCCCCAAGAACCTCCGACCGCCCCCCCAGCCGACCCGCGACCCCCCTGGCCGGCCCCCACGACACCCCCAACCCCCTTCCCCGTACCTTTCTGTAGTTGGCCGGACAGACGGGAGCCAAACCCGCCTGTCCGGCAGGCAGCCATCGACGGAATGAGGCCGGATTGGCCCATCCGTTCCAAAGCTCCGCCTACTGGTGGGGCCTAAGGCGCCTGGGCCAATCAGAATAGGCCCGGGAGCCTTAGGTCCCTCCTGGGGGCAGGGCCTGAGGCACATGGTCGGGTTGGGCCCATGTGCCTCAGGCCCCGCCCCCAGGAGGGACCTAAGGCTCCCGGGCCTATTCTGATTGGCCCAGGCGCCTTAGGCCCCACCAGTAGGCGGAGCTTTGGGACGGATGGGCCAATCCGGCCTCATTCCGTCGTTGGCTGCCTGCCGGACAGGCGGGTTTGGCTCCCGTCTGTCCGGCCAACTACAGAAAGGTACGGGGAAGGGGGTTGGGGGTGTCGTGGGGGTCGGCCAGGGGGGTCGCGGGTCGGCTGGGGGGGCGGTCGGAGGTTCTTGGGGGGGGGCGGTCGTTGGGGGGAGGGGGGGTTTGCGTCGAGGGCAGGAGGGCCTGGGATCCCTCCTGCCCGTAATGTAGTGCAGGGTGGGGTTAGGGGGTCGCCGTGGCCAGGAGGACTTGGGCTCCCTCCTGGCCCGATATTGTGTGGGGAGTTGGGGAATCGGCGGGGCAAGAGGGCTTGGGCTCCTTTTTGCCCCGATCGTGTCGGGGAGTCGGGGGGGCAAGAGGGAACCAGGCGGAGAGAGGGCAGTTAAGCGCAGTGCCTGCGCGGAAGGATGCAGCTCGGGCGACTTCGTTGTGTGAAACGAAGTTCGTTGTACGGAAGAGGGCTTGGGCTCCTTTTTGCCCCGATCGTGTCGGGGAGTCGGGGGGGGGCAAGAGGGAACCAGGCGGAGAGAGGGCAGTTAAGCGCAGTGCCTGCGCGGAAGGATGCAGCTCGGGCGACTTCGTTGTGTGAAACGAAGTTCGTTGTACGGATCAAGACATAAAGTTCGTTGTGTGCAGCGTTCGCTGTGCGAGGCGTCCGTTATGCGAGGCACCACTGTATTTTCTTTTGAAAATTGACGTTCATATCGGTTTACCATGCACTAAAAATTCTGTATAAAATTAAATATGTGAGAATAAGTAAAATAAGCAACACCCTAAAATCTGGGAAAAGTCATAAATATAATAAAAACTATCCCCCCCTTTTTTGAAGCTGCATTAGGGTGTTTTTTTTTATCGCCGACCTTAGCAGTAAAACTCCGATGCTCATAAAATTCATATGAGCGTCGGAGCTTTTACCACCCTAATGAGGCTTCATAAAAGTGAGGGCGTATTTTTCTTGCCGATGCACATTCTTGGTGTTCTATATTAGAGAATGACACGGGGACCGTTTACCGCAGTAAACTGCGGGTCACCGCAGTAAATATGCAGGAATGGAGACACTTGCAACTGGTTTACCGCAGGAATGGGGACAAGACCTTTCACCGCCCCGTGGGAGCAGTAAAAGTCTTACTCCTGTGATAAAAAAATTGCGACCGTGTCAAACTCGCCATCTTCTCCCCAGCTCCTCTTACGCCTATTTTACCTTCAGGAGCCAGCCATGCCACGATGAAGACAGAAGGAACCTAAAACCAAAGCCTGAGACCAATGTGATTTGAAGAATAAAATTACCAGACAACAAAAAGAAAAAAATAAATTTATTTTATATTTTGTGATTAGAATATTTCAGATTTGAAATATGTATCCTGCTAGAGCTGGTATTGGACATAACTGGGGACCGCAAAGTCCAGACTGTGCTTCTTTAGCTTTCAGCTGGCTTAGGGCTCTCTGTCTCTGACCAGGGAGTTGCCCTCCTCTAACACTTTTCCTGCCATGTGTGACTAAAGTATTCTGTTAGCTTGATTTTTCTATGTAGCATTCTATAGTAATTTGGTTTGTTCAGTTTTCACAATAGTGGAGGAGATATTTGTGAAAGGGAGGGGAGATGGGTTTTGTTGAACCTTGCTCTGTTTTATTTGTGTTCAAAAAATGAGAATTGCCAGAAGAGAAGCTTCCGCCCACACACACGCGACTGCAGGGCGGCACAGGCAGGCTTCACTGGCATCAGTTTCTTTTCTAAAGCGTCGCGAAAGTAAGAGGGAGGGAGGGAGATAGATTTGGCCGGAGGGAAGGAGGGAGGGAGGGAAGGGGCCGCGCACGTGATCGGTGACCGTGCGCCTTTCCTCCCTTAAGTTTCTTTACGAAGGTAAGGGGGAGGGAGAGAGATTCTCGGGCCGCTGAAGGGCGGTGAGGTGGTGAGAGGGAAGGGTGGATGCGGGGATGGGGCGGTGAAGGGGACGGCGGGTTTGGGGACGGGGCAGTGAAGGGGACGGTGGATTCAGGGACGGGGCAGTGAAGAGGATGGTGGTCCCATGACAGGGTAGTGACGGGGACAGATTTTTTCCCCGTGTCATTCTCTATTCTATATCTATGCAGTAGAATTTCATGGAGAATTCATATGGAATACTCTATTCTAGGAGATCTATTTTTGTAGCCGATGTTTTGGAGGGAAATGTTTGAAACTATTTAGACTGGTATTATACATAGAAATTAGCATGGAGCATTGGCTGTTTGCAAACTGCTGTCCTCAGAGAAGACCTAAAATGTTCAGTGGATCCCACAGTGTGAGATAGAATGAGGGAAGATGCATTTCAGATGAGATATGAAAATAATGTGCATGTATTTTATTTGCATTTAAAATTCACTTGCACACAGAAGGAGCTGGAAAGTCTTCAGGAACTTGTAGGATTGTGTGATGCCTTCTCGAACATTGTACTCTGCTACACATTGTAATTTATTTATTCCAACTCATAAAAATTACGCTTATAAACTTTATCTAGTACTTTCCTGCGTACAGGACCTGTTGAGTGAAATAAGCTTCCAGAATATATCAAACAACTAAAAGATTTGTGTAAATTAAAAGTAATTGTTAAAATGTCATGGGGCTCATAATAGTAATAATAATAAAAAAAAATCTAAAAAATGGCCTAAATGGGTACTTGGACGATCAAAAAGCCTGATTGTCCAAGTACCCATAACCAAAGCTGGTTTTAGATGTATCTAAAACCAGCTTAGGCCTTTCCCCTGCCTCTAAATGCATAGAGCGAAAAGAAGCATTTTTAGAGGAGGGGAAAGGGTGAGAGGTGGATCAACCTAGACATAGGCGTACACCAGGTATAACCAAAAGTTTAGGCAGGTTGCCTAGTCGGCACTTATACGTTTTGAATTAGACCAAGTCAAAACAGGTATAAGTGCCAAAAAAGGGCCCGCTGAGCTGATGGCAGCTGCCTCAATCAGCTCAGCAGCCCAGCAACCTACCCACCCCCCCACAGCAACCATCGCGGCAGGAGAGATGGCTCTTCTCACCTGCCGCGATGGCGATCACCCCTCTACCTGAACTGCTGTGACCCGCGGCAGGAGAGATGCCCAGTTTCTCCTGCTGCAGTTTGTGGCAGTTCGGGTAGAGGAGTGATCATTATCGCGGCAGGTGATAGACAATCTCTCCTGCCACGATGCATCATCTCCCCCCTCGACAAGATCAGGCAGGAGGGAGCCCAAGCCCTCCTGTCAAGGCGACCCCCACCCCGCCAACCAGGCCCATGTGCCTAAGGTCCCACCCACAGGAGAGGCCTAAGACTAATGGGCCGATTCCATTTGGCCTAGGCGCCTCAGGCCCCACCTGTGGGCAGGGTTTGAGCTGCCTGGGCCAATCAGGCCCTAAGGCCTGCCATTCGAGGGATGGTGGGCCTGCCGGACAGACGGGCTTGGGACCCGTCCGTCCAACTATGTTTACAGATACGGGGAGGGGGATTATGGGTGGGGGGGGGTCTAGGGGTCAGCAGGGGGGTCTTGCGGGTCAGCAGGTGGGGGGCCGATTGGGGATTCAGGGCGATCGTGGGAGGGGGGGTGCGTCGAGGGCAGGAGGGCCTGGGATCCCTTCTTCCCGTATCTTAGTGGGGGTGGAGGGTAGGGGGGTCGCCTGGGCAGAAGGGCTTGGGCTTCCTCCTGCCCAGATCGTAGTTGGCCAGGGTGGGGGTTGCCATGCCAGGAGGGCTTGGGCTCCCTCCCGGCCCAATCGTTGCTGGGGTGGGGGTGATTCTGTAACCCGTGTTCTTTTAGACAGACACCGGTTACCGAATGCAGCTTTTAGGCGAAGGACTGGCCCCTCCTTCGCCTAAAAGCCCTTGTTTTGGACGTTTGGGACTTAGGCTTTTTTTTAGGTTGATTATATAGTGTAAATTTAGACGTAGTGATGGTCTGAGTATTTAAACAGTTGAACGTAGAGGCAGGCCATTATCAAAAAAACCCTCCTTTTGGACGTTTTTTTTGATAATGGACATTTTCCCTGCTTCTACTTTCAACGTTTAGGGCCTTAGGTCAAAAGGGGATTTAGACTTTTTTTTTTTTATTATGCCCCTCCACCTGTTTTGCAAGATGAAGTATGATAGTTGATGTTTTTTTTATATGATCTGGCAATTTCGATGTTTTTTGACATGTTTGTTTTGTTATTTTCAAGTTTCAAGTTTATTAGGATTTTATATACCGCCTATCCAAGGTTATGTAAGCGGTTTTACAATCAGGTACTCGAGTATTTTCCCTATCTGTCCCGGTGGGCTCACAATCTATCTAACGTACCTGGGGCTATGGAGGATTAAGTGACTTGCCCAGCGTCACAAGGAGCAGCGCGGGGTTTGAACCCACAACCCCAGGGTGCTGAGGCTGTAGATCCAACCACTGCGCCACTGATTGAGTATGTTTGGTTGAAATCCTATATAGAGACTCTCATTTCTTCACCTATCTTCAAACTTTCTTAATCATAATTCTCAACCTCTGCTATTTTGGCCTGTGGCTAAAGCTGTGATCTGTGGCGGTATCATAGCATGTGTTAACGCTAGAAAGAAATGCCTAACGGCAGGTATCCTGGGCCTGGAAAAACAGCTTTTGTGGGACAAAGGTTTTTATTAATTCTCTCTTGCCCAATAAAAGGGAAGCTTGATACAATGATACATGAGCGTACATCAATTTTCTGTAAAGACTTCACCATATTTGGCGGTCCGGAATAATCCTCAGTTTCCGGCAGGCATTTCTTCCACAGCCTTTCTTCGTTGGGAATAATAATCGAAAATGTCCAAAAATATGATCCTATCACGCCACTTCTGATGCAAGCACACTGGCACCCCATAGAATAACTTATAAAAATGCACTCTTAACTTTCAAAATAATCCAGAATAATCAACCTGATTTCCTTAATAACATCTTAATTCCATATACCCCATCCAGGATACTCGGATCCCAGTCACACAATTTACTCTCTATTCCATCCCTCCGCATTTTGAGCATCACCTGTAAAACTAATTTTGCCGTCACCACACCGACCATTTGGAACGCCTTACCTAGCGAACTACGTAACGAAAATTCTCTTGATAAATTTAAAGGAAAAAATTAAAATATTCCTCCTTAAGGATGATTTTAATCCTTAAATCCTTCTTGCTTCTGTCTCCCGATTCCACCTAGCTCTGGTTTTTCAGATTTCCCTTCCCTCTTCTATTGCCCTTTGTCGGACTGCTTTTTTTATGATGATGGATTTCTATCCCTTTATCCTCCCGTTTTATGTCAGTCTTGTTAGTCTCCCCTGTTTTTAGTGCTATACATGTTAAAAACGTTTTATAATATAAACCGCCTAGAAGTATGACAGGCGGTATATGAAACTTTTAATAAACTTGAAAGGTCTCAAATATTTACTTCATGTCTAAACTGAAGAAGACAAGGTGCAACCTTTTGTGGAGTTGCAACAAAAGCATTCGCTTTCCGTTCTTGATACTTTTCCATATCTACAAATCAGACATTATGTTGGTAGTTTACTCTGGACAGATTTGACAGAAGATGTTCAGGAGGAATTAGTTGGGCTTTACACCTTGGGTGCTCAGACCAAAGTAAAGTACCTCTTTTTTAACCACCATAAATCATTGCAAGATACATCTCCTGAGCTTACCTATCGCAGGTACATGAATACTTGACAGGCGGGTTTACATAGGACCCTTTCTAAATCAACCTTCAAGGCCTTTGTTCTGACTGTCCGTAAGGTGACAGACTATGTTTCCTGTTTGCATTTTGCCTGCATATATCGCCGCGGCGGGCGCGACTCCTTGGCATCTACTGCTTGCTGCCCTAAATGTGAGTCAACTGATGCTACGATGCTCGTACTTTGGGACATATGTTCGGGCCTTGTCCTATAGTACAATGATTTTGGTACTTGTTGCTTCGTTACATTTCATCTCTTTGGAATTGTGTTAGTCTCGAACCTCAGATTCTTTTTGATGTCTTTTCCTTACAATCGCCAACACCAACAGGTTATCCATCCTTCTTAAAGCGCGCCATTCTGCTTGGGGAAATAATAATAATAATAATAACTTTATTCTTATATACCGCCAACAAATAGTAAGTTTGCTCAAATAGTTGGATTCGACTGGACCTTCCGTACAACAGTGGAGGTTACAAATGATCAACCTGCTTAACCCTTTCAGGACCAAGGGACATATTTGTCCCATAACTTTAAAATCCTATAAATTTTGATTGGGATAGTCTACAGTTCTAAATTTGATATGTACGGATTCCATAGGATACTGCCTTTATGTAAACAAACTGGTTCCGACATTCATTCATTAGCGTCGTTGCTAGATTGACGAGAAGATTCACTTGCCACACTGTCCATAAGCCAGAAGTGTGATTTTTTTAAATAAAAATAATGATATTTCACACAAAAAATCTATTTTTTGGCATCTGCAAGCCCTTTTTACCATAAAAATGTCGTCAAAACCACAAAAATTGGCCTACGATCCTTATGGTCCTGAAAGGGTTAAAATGGAACACACCCAGGTCCGGGACGTGGATTCGGTGTTGGGGGAAGCGCTTCACACATACCCGGAGTGCACTTTGGAATTCCTTTTCACCAGCTGCAAGGAGTCGTATTTTGAACTTATACTTTCTTGATCATAACAGACCTCATTCTTATTTGGATATGTCTTTGTTTGGGAGGGGGCGGGGGAAAGAGGGATTCGTCTTGGATAATTGTTTGAGCATGTCTGAATCTGGATTTGATGAGTGCTCTGCTCTACATCTGCTGTTTAGAAGTTGATGGTTTGCCTGTTTACGTCTTTGAGGCTGCTTAATCGAAATGATTTAAACATAAACACCGATATTTTAGTTTCAGGACCAAGGCTGTAAGGAAAGCTACATAAAAAGTAATTCCCCAAATGACAGGTGGTCTAAAAGCGCTGGGTAGCAAATGTCCTGTTTCTATAGGAACAGAAGATGATTCCATGCTTGCTTTAATACTTTGGCCCTCTGCTAAGTAAAGAATATAAATGATCCATCATGTAGGATTAAGAATTCTGATCTTCTCCGCTGCGTGTCGGTTTTTGAACTGGTCCTCTGGTCGTGTCATTTCATTTCTCCGTATAACCCCGCCGCAGTGTTCTTTTGTTGTTTCATATTGTTTTGCTGTGTGGCGAAGAAATGACCCCGTGGCTGTCTTTCTCCGAGCATGGATCAGCCACCAGCTCTGTCTCACTACAGAAGATGTGAAGTGAGCAATGAGGGCTTTCGCACTTGAGATGATGCATCTTCAAAGATGCAGTGCATAGCACTTAGGTGTCTCCGGAAGGAACAGGGATGTCAAAAGAGGTGGTTTGGCATTAGCCCAAAGAAAGGTATCGCAGCTTATAAAGAATCCAGTTTTACCGGGACTGATGTAGTTACTAGAACTCTTCCCTACACAATGACTAGTGGAATAACTATACACAATTGTTTTCAATTTTCCCTCAGTGCTTCTCATATATAGCGGTAAATAGCATTTTGATCTTTGCAATCTGAAATATCGGAATGATTTTGTAGAGTTATATCTCTTCCTAAAAGAGAATTTTAAAAAACAGTCCACATGTGCATATTTTAAAGCAGTATTTCTCAACTCGGTCCTGGAATCCCCCCCCCCCCCTTGACAGTCAGGTTTTCAGGATATCCACAATGAATATGCATGAAAGAAATTTGCATACTCTGCCTCCATTATATGCAAATTTCTTTCATGCATATTCATTGTGAATATCCTGAAAACCTGACTGGCAAGGAGGGGGGGGGGGGCGGACTCCAGGACCGAGTTGAAAAACGCTGCTTTGTTTTTGAGCAAATGTTATATTCTGGGGAAAAAGTGTATTTTGAATTTCTGGCTGGCTGATGGTCCTCCCTCCTTCTGGTATTGGAGGAATAAATTACACGAACTTCTAGGCTGGGAGGCTTATTCCTCTCGCCGCCGGAGCAGAGACTTTGTTCGTATTTGGTCTCCTTATTTGGACAGTTTGTCTCCCCGGATTCGTAGTCGCACTTTGAACAGACTGCAGTTGTATCCTACCCCGCCTGTCTTACTTCCCCCTTTTTTTTCTGGATTTGGGGGGAGGGGGGATAGAGGAGTTGGGGGGGGTCTACTTGGGGGAAAGGGGGGGAGGGGGGTTGGGGGAACCTTGTAACCTAAGAGGACATCAGAGTCCAGTCCTCTTGGAGGGGCATTGTCTTATTTACTTCAATTCTCGTCTGCCATTTTGAATTTGTTGGTGTATGGTTTGTTCTTGTTAATAAAAACATATGTGATATTCAAGGTCAAGTCTAGTGGTTCAGTGACAAATATGGATGAGGACTAATCAGAAATTAAAGGCAATTGTTGCATTATGTGATAACCAGGACAGATCTAGCAAAATGCAACATATGTACTCATACATTGCCTAATGGATAGCTTGTCCACTCACAGTGCAGCGCTCGGCTTTTAACTGTACTGCAGCCATGAGGTCAGAAACATGGACGCTCCTTTGCAAGATTGCACCATGGAAGAGCAACGTGCAGTAGTGACCTCCTCTAAGAAAATCATATTGACCTTCTTTTGGGACATGAGGGGGCCTATTCTGGCGCACTGGCAAGCGGTGAGACATGAAAACTACTGTGCATTGCTGCAAAATGAACTTAATGCTACAATTTGCAGCAAAAGAAGAATGTTGTCCAAAACAGCCTTGTTGCCCCCTGACAATGAACGTCCTCATACGGCAGCAGCGACAGAAGAAACAGAGCAACAGCTGGGATTCGAACGTCTTTCGCATCCTCCGTACAGCCCGGAGCTGGCGCCTAGCGATGATCATTTCTTCGGTCCACTGAAGGAGACAATGCGACGCCACAGTTTCATTTCTGATGATGAAGTAAAGGAAGCGGTGCTCAACTGGCTTGGGGAACAGCCGAAAAACTTCTCGGCAAGAATGCAGAAGCTCGTAGAACGATACAACAAATGCGTCGTCTTACTTGGGGACTATGTGGAAAAGGGTTCATAGACAACACCGCGAAAGACAAAGGCGCGCGCCGACAACTGAGCGCAAGACGGAGGCGCGCGCTGAAGAAAATTAGTTTTTAGGGGCTCCGATGGGGTTTTTTGTTGGGGAGCCCCCCCAGTTTACTTAATAGAGATCGCGCCGGAGTTGTGGGGGGTTTGGGGGGTTGTAACCTCCCACATTTTACTGTAAACTTAACTTTTCCCCTAAAAACAGGGAAAAAGTGAAGTTTTCAGTAAAATGTGGGGGGTTACAATCCCCCAAACCCCCCACAATGCCCCCACAACACGGCGTGATCTCTATTAAGTAAAGTGAGGGGGTTCCCCCCCACGCCCACCCGTCAGAGCCCTAAAAACAGTAATTTTCTGCAGCGCGCGCCTCCACACTGCGCTCAATTGTCTGGGCGCGCCTTTGTCCCGGCGCGCTTTTGACCTGACACTGTGGAAAAGTGATATGTTCAGTTACTTCTATTAAAGACGTTAAATGTATTTTGCCTTTACACTTCTCCCTCCGAAACCATGGTTTCAGTATCCGCGGATTCAGTTATTCGCAATATTTTGGCAAAAAGACTATTTTTATTTTTTGACTATTTTTAAGCCATCCAAGTCTCCCCGGAACCTTACCTGGTGGTCTAACGGTGAAGCGGGGCAGCCTCGAGACTACAACATGAACTCACGGCAGCCATTCTGATGACGGCGCTGCACGGGGTAGGAGCATAGGAAGATCGCTCCTGCCCCTCTTCACCGCTAGACCACCAGGTAAGGTTCCAGGAATGCAGGAAGGAGGCGGGGGTGGGTGAGCACCTAACCCCCGTGAATACCAAGAGAGAAGTGTACTTTTTTATTTATCCTTGTATATGGGTTGGCAGAACAGGTTGGGTTGGGGAGGGGGCAAAATTGGGAGCAAGACTCAGTGACTTAATGAGTAGAGTTCAGATGATCTGAGTTCCAGAGGAAGCTGCTATCTGTGGAGGAAATACAAACAGAGGCCTCCTTTTACGAAACTGCGATAGCAATTTCTAGCGCGGGGAACCGTGCTGAAAGGCCCATGCTTCTCGCAACACTCATAGGATTTAAATTTTATCAGGGAGCTGGACACTCAGGGACATAGAAACATGATGGCAGATAAAGGCCAAATGGCCCATCCAGTCTGCCCATCCGCAGTAACCATTATCTCTTTCTCTGAGAGATCCCACGTGTCTATCCCAGGCCCTCTTGAATTCAGACACAGTTTCTGTCTCTACCACCTCTTCCGGGAGACTGTTCCGCGCATCTACCACCCTTACTGTAAATAAGTATTTCCTTAGATTACTCCAGAGCCTATCACCTCTTCACTTCATCCTATGCCCTCTCATTGCAGAGTTTCCTTTCAATTGAAAGAGACTTGACTCAGGTGCATTTACATCACGTAGGTATTTAAACGTCTCTCTATTCTTTGAGATGCTGGAATGTTGCTACCCTTTGGGTTTTGGCCAGGTACTAGGCACCTGGATTGGCCACCATGAAAACGGGCTACTGGGCTAGATGGACCATTAGTCTGATCCAGTATGGCTGTTCTTATGTCTGCCAAGTATAGAACAATCAAGTCATTGTAACATCACTGATGAGGTTGGCTCTGAGGCACTGTGGAATGAGGCATTATGACATCACAATCTCAGCTCTGGAATGTTGCTCTCATTGGGGTTCCGGAATCTTGCTATTCTTTGAGATGCTGGAATGTTGCTACTCTTTGGGTTTTGGCCAGGTACTAGGGACCTGGATTGGCCACCATGAAAACGGGCTACTGGGCTTGATGGACCATTGGTCTGACCCAGTATGGCTATTCTTATGCTCTTATGTGTGTCAAGTATAGGACAATCAAGCCATTGTAACGTCACTGATGAGATTGGCTCTGAGGCACCGTGGAATGAGGCATTATGACATCACAATCTCAGCTCTGGAATGTTGCTCTCATTGGGGTTCTGGAATCTGGCTATTCTTTGAGATGCTGGAACGTTGCTACTCTTTGGGTTTTGGCCAGGTACTAGGGACCTGGATTGGCCACCGTGAGAACGGGCTACTGGGCTTATGTTCTTAATGTTAAACCACCATTCAGAGGGCATCCAGCTCTGCCTGGGTTGTTATGCACTGTACATTTCCAGAAGGTGCTGAAAACGCAGACTGAGATTCCAACTGCATTCTGCGTGTTGATTACATTTCACCATCGGTGCATAACAGGTTTCAGTTTGCATAGCAGCACTAAGCTTGCTGCATACTGCATGGATAACACTTACACAAGCAGCCTTGTGCAGACTGCATTGATGACATTAAAAACCACTTTGAACACAAACCCCATTTTTAACTGAAACTCAACATGCAGCCCTAGAACAGGAACTGCTAATATACTGCCGTCTTGGTGGGGGCACCAGCACCTGTCCCCCTCTCCTCTCTGCCCCCCCACCCCCGCTCCTTCCCAACCCCCCTGCCATCTGCGTGCACCCTTTCCCTTGTGCCTCTTTAATTTTCCCGGTGGGAGGAGCTTCACGAACGTGCTGCCTGCATCAGTGTCGACTCTCTCCTGACATCACTTCTGGTTCCTGCGCCTAGAAAGTGACATCAGAGGGAAAGCAGGCATGACACGTGCAGCAAGTTCGTGATGCTGCTCGTGCCCGGAAAATTAAAGAGGTACGGGGAAAGGGAAGAGGGGTGCGCATGAGGCAGGGGGGTCAGGAAGGAGCGAGGGCGGAGAAGAGGGTGGGGGAGGGGCACCACCGCCCTGGGTGCCACTGTATACGTTGAAGACAACCAAAATAAAGTCCTCTTTGTAAAATGGTCCAGCAGAAAAAAAATGTTGAGGAAGTCTAGTCAAATAAGGACATAAGATTTTTCGCTGCAGGGTCAGACCAGTGGTCCATCGTGCCCAGCAGTCTGCTCCCACGTTGCCCCCCAGGCCAAAGACCAGCGCTCTAACTGGATTTAACCTTACCTGCATACGTTCTGGTTCAGCAGGAACTTGTCTAACTTTGTCTTGAGTCCCTGAAGGGTGTTTCCCCCTATAACAGACTCCGGAAGAGCGTTCCAGATTTCTACCACTCTCTGGGTGAAGAAGAACTTCCTTATGTTTGTACGGAATCTATCCCCTTTCAACTTTAGAGAGTGCCCTCTCGTTTTCCCTACCTTGGAGAGGGTGAACAACCTGTCTTTATCTACTTTGTCTTGAATCCCTGGAGGGTGTTTTCCCCTATAACAGACCCCGGAAGAGCGTTCCAGATTTCTACCACTCTCTGGGTGAAGAAGAACTTCCTTACGTTTGTACGGAATCTATCCCCTTTTAACTTTAGAGAGTGCCCTCTCGTTCTCCCTACCTTGGAGAGGGTGAACAACCTGTCTTTATCTACTAAGTCCCTTCATTATCTTGAATGTTTTGATCATGTCCCCTCTCAGTCTCCTCTTTTCAAGGGAGAAGAGGCCCAGTTTCTCTAATCTCTCGCTGTACGGCAACTCCTCCAGCCCCTTAACCATTTTTGTTGCTCTTCTCTGGACCCTTTCGAGTAGTACTATGTCCTTTTTCATGTACGGCGACCAGTGTTGGACGCCGTATTCCAGGTGAGGGCATACAATGGCACTAGGGAAATATATACAACCTCTTGTAGGGGTAAAATAGATGAATTGTATTCAACAGACTCGATGAGTATACATCTTACAGAAGGAGGCAATTTTAAACGGAAAATACCATGTAGATAACACCATAGGGGTCAACTTTTCAAAATTATTGGAGGTGCTAAACCCATTGGGAATTAATCCTCTCTGGACACAGTCAAAGAGTTTGCTCAATCTTTGGGATACTCAAGTACCCACAGAGCTGGATCCTATGGACGACATGGTTACGAAGCACGTGCAGTCTAAAGATTCTGCTTTCAGAGCTGGCAAGGAGGGAGAGGGGTGCAACCCATGCCACAAGGGGTTCCAATCCTGCCCCAAAACAGACAATCTGTGAGCCTAAGGGTCCTCCCTCAAATTTCTATCCTGGGTCTTTCCATCTCTAGCGCTGGCTCTGACTACTTCTTATTACGTATTTTATTGGCTGTGGGTGGAAGAAAAATTATTGGTTACTGCTAATTTGGTTATAGTAATATAGGTATATCTGTATCATTTTATATATATGGTAAAACATATAGGACATTAGTTACATGACATGTCGTCCTTTTTGAAAAAGAGTTTATTATTTGCATGTACTGACAAACGCCTTGAATGATGAACCTTCGCTGACATCATCATACCTGGGATTTATGCACCTAAAAGCACATCCTTGAACATTAACATTTTCTCTACATGGCTTTTTCTCCTGGAAAACACTTGTCTAAAAAATGACTTTTCAAAGATTGTATTTAAAGTGTATAAATGTATTTATTATCTAAATACATTTGTATATTCATAAAGCTGGAAATGGTAGATAATATTGTTAATGAGTGAGGTGAAGGAAGCTATTAGAGCTAAAAGAGAATCCTTCAGAACGTGAAAGGGTCCATCTGAAAATAATTGTAAACAGCACAAGGAATGGCAAGTCAAATGCAAGGCGCTAATAAGAAAGGCAAAGAGAGACCTTGAAAAGAAGGTTACACTGGAGGCAAAAACAAACAGCAAAAACTTTTTTCAGTATATGAAAAGCAAGAAGCCAGAAAAGAATCAGTTGGACTGCTAGATGACCGAGGGGTAAAAGGGGCTCTCAGGGAAGACAAGGCCATAGCGGAGAGATTAAATGAATTCTTTGCTTCGCTCTTCACTGAGGACGATGTGGGGGGGGGGGGGGGGGGAGCTACCAGTGCCAGAAATGGTATTCAATGCTGATGAATCAGAAAATCTCAAACAAATCTCTGTAACACTGGAAGACGTAAGGGTCAATTTGACAAACTGAACCATAGCAAATCACCAGCACCAGATGGTATACATCCCAGAGTGCTGATAAAACTGAAAAATGAGCTTGCTGAGCTATTGTTAGTAATTAGTAATTATCTTTAACATTAAGCATGGTACTGGAAGACTGAAGGGTGGCCAATGAGATGCCAATTTTTTAAAAAAAGTTCCAGAGGTGATCCAGCAATGAGCAATTGATTGTGCTTTTTTTTTTCTGAATTCAGTCCAGAATATTTTTTATGTAATTCTTAGTTTATAGCTTCAAGTTACAAAAATGGGAAAAAAAATGACTTCACATTTCTAAACTCCTGACCAAAGTCTCTCAATTATTAGGCAACTCAATATCCAAATGTGACTGTCCCAAAAATAAAGCTGAATTGGATTCACTGGCTTCCAAAGATAGTCAGCCAGAAGATAATAAAATTGCATTTATCTGCCTCTTAATAATAGAAACAGACAAAGCCTGCATACAGCAATGGCTACTGGGCAAAAGAGAGAAAGAAAATCCTGCCACAGATCTCCCATGAACATGGAAATATGGGGAAACCAGCTGTGCTCAAAGCTCCGGATTATTCCTTAATGTCGAAGGTGGGCAGCAAGTAATGGATATGGATGAAAATGTTTTCATGATTCATCATCTGTTCTGGGTACCAAAAACAAAATCCATTGCAAGCACTGTTTTATCCGAAGACTCATGCATTAGCAGAGGTATGGTAAATAAGATTCACTAATGGTTAACGCCTGTTTTGATTTATAGAAGTAATACTGTCAGGTTCAACACTGTGTAGACTTGAGAACAGTAAGTGCAGAAACGGTACTCCGGGGAGGACAGAGAAATTTTGAAGACTGAAGCCTGGCGCCCGGAGAAATTACAATTGCTGCACTGTTTAAATCTTCTTTCTCGGAGCATATTATTGTGGCTTTTGGAAAATGAAGTCCATAAAAAGGAACTTCATCTCAGGAAATCAAATTGTTCTGCAGATGCGAGTGCTCTAGGTCAGGGGGAGGCAATTCCGGTCCTCGAGAGCCGGAGCCAGGTCAGGTTTGCATGCACTGCCTCCTTGAGATGCAAATCTATCTCATGCATATTTAGTGTGGATATCTTGAAAACCTGACCTGGCTCCGGCTCTTGAAGACCGGAATTGCCTACCTCTGCTTTAGGTAATGTGTGATGAGACAGTGGTCAGATGCATGTGCTGTTGTTACTTTGGTTGTGCTGTCTACCTTCTCTGCCCCTTCCAGGGAAAAGTGTGGCCACTGGGCAACAATCCTGAAACCACCAGAGCTAATATTGTATTGTGTAGTGTGAAGGTGGCTGAAAGACAATAGCAGCTTATGGATTCCCACCATCCTATCCACGTTATTACATTACATGAGTATTTATGGATCGCTAATATGCCCTAGAAGGAGTTCAGTGCGATTTCCCATTTAGAAGAGCCTGGCCATGTCCAGGATTGACATTATTTCATTAAGGTTCAGACATAAATTACTTGCTTTGTGTTTGTGTAGGCATACGTACTAGGGGACATGCGATGAAGCTGCTAAGTAGTAGATTTAAAACAAACCAGAGAAAATATTTCTTCACACAAGGTATAATTAAACTCTGGAATTTGTTGCCGGAGAATGTGGTGAAATCAGCTTAGCAGGGTTTAAACGTCTATGGGATGTTAGTGTGACTACTTTTAGGTATAATTAGGGAAGAGCCATTTCCATAGTAATATTTTGGACTGGATCAGAAACTAATATACTTAGGGACTAGTTTACCAAATTGTACTACCGTGTGTGTGTCAACATACATTATAAATAATTAGGTCCCAGGAGCATGAAATATTTATTTATTTATTTATTCAGTTTTCTAGACCATTCTCCCAGGTCCCTAAGCATTTTTCCCTATCTTTCCCGGTGGGCTCACAATCCTGGGGCAAGGGGGGGATTAAGTGACTTGGAGCGTGAGTTTGAACCCACAACCCCAGGGTGCTGAGATTGTAGCTTTAACCACTACGCCACACTCTATAGAAACCCCCATCTTAATGTGCTCATATGTCTCCATGTATGCCTACCTATGAAATAAATATTGTACAATATGTACGATAAGCACATATGTGCAGTGTAGCACTTAGATGGAATTTTTGCACCTATGGCTGCATATGTACAGATGTCCATCCTATCATACTCTCTGCAAGAAACTCCCCAACCCCTATATGTCCTGTCTGTCCAAACTAGAGTGTAAGCTCTTCTGAGAAGGGACTATTGAATGTTAAATATACAGCATTGCATACGCCTTAGAGCTCTATAGCAATAAGTAGTAGTAGCAGTAAATCAAGTCCTAGACTATATTTTTCAACATACATGCATTACCTTCCATAAAAAGTATTTTCTTACAAAAAGTCAGATGCATATGTTTATGGATACTTTGCTAGGATTACCAGATTTTACTTCCTCTAAATTAGCACAATACGAAGACCTGGATATCTGTTTTACAGATCGTATGTGATGCACAACTGCAGTATTCGGCCTTTTAGAGTGTCTGCAACGTGTCTTCATTACACATTATCCTAACAATTCAGTTCGTATCTGAGAAGCCCCATTTGCATAGTAGCTCATTGTGGGACTTGGGGCATCTATGTCAGGATGTTCACATTTTCCTGGTGTTTAAGAATATGATCTGCCAAATGTGAAACCTTTTGTACATCACATTTAAGGAGGGTAGGGAGTACACACGAGAGTTGCAATTTTGCAAAAATATATGTAGAAAAAGAGTGCCGGCACTCAGCAGTTTCCATATATTCGTACTGTAACTGCCAGTAGCTTGACTTGAAAAAAACGATGGGGTTGAGATTCAGCCAGTGGTGCGCATCAAACAAAAAGTAACCCTCCCCACAAAAAAGCAGAGCTCTTGGGCTGGGAATTCTCTGAAGGCCCTGACAGTATTGATATAATTTGATTGGCTGAGCCTGCTCGACCAATCAGATTCAGAGTAGTGCCCTCGGGGCCTTTAGGGGGTGGGGCGAATCCCGGGAAGGCCCTGACTGCACGCCTCTGGATTCAGCCTACATTGGTAAATGGTTTATAAGCTAGTTTCAGCTGTGGGCAGAACTAATCCCAGATATTCAGTGCTGGGACATGCAGGGCACTGAATATCCAGGTATGAACTCTGACCTGGAAGTTAAACATGCACTGGCCAATATTCCGAGTGATGCCTGGATAACTTGCTGCATAAAGTTAGGACAGCTCTTTGCTGACCTAATTTTATGCAGTTACTTTGCCAGTTAGCATACTGACAAATATTGTTGACTGGCTACGTTTCTGCTCTGCCTTAACTCTGCCCCCAGACTGCCAATAAACTAGATGGAAGGGATATTTAGCAGTATAATCCAATTAAGTGCTGCTGAATATCACCAGATAGCTCCACACAAGTGATTTAAAGGGCCGGGAACCCCTCCTGGCTATTTAATTTGCTTTGATTATTGACTCCCTATATCTAGGTAACTAAGACCAGTGGAGGGGCATAATCGACAGGAATGTCTAAATCCATTTTCATCTAAGTCGCAAGTTGTCCAAAGTAAAAAAGAGCTTAGGACACATTTTCGAAAAATACGTCCCAATTTTTTTTTTGTTTCGAAAATCGTCTAAGTATACGTCCTGCCGATCTGATCGTCCAAGCTGCTAAATCGTCCATCTTTATACCACATTTTCATCCATCTTTTCATCCAAGTCAAAAAAGCCTAGAACAAGCTCTGTTGGACGTGGGAGGGGTCTGCAAACTGATGGACTGAACACCCAGACATGGCACCTAAATAGGGCACTGTTGTGAACTTTACAAAAAGGGTGCCATGTCTTCATCTCACTACAACTCCCTTATAGGTCATGGTGAGCCCCCCAAACCACCTCCAGAATCCCCTAGACCCACTTATCTACCACCCTAATAGCCTTTATGGCTGCAGGAGCCACTTATATGCCAGTACAAAAGGTTTTGGAGGGTGTATAGGGGAGTGCACATGTTTCAGTATCAATGCAGGGATTACAGGGGCTTATGGGCATGGGTCCTCCTCTCCATGGGTCCCTAACCCACCCCCAAGATGGCTTAAGACGCCTCTGTGCAGGACGACTAGGCTTTCCTATGCCAGGCTGCCATGTGATGATGGTCTGGAGGCTGAATTTTAAAGGTGTGGTTAATATTTTTATGGGGTTGGGGGGGGTCGGTGATCACTGGACTAGTGTGTGGGGGTCTGTATTATGTGTTTGCAGTACTTATCTAGTGACTTTAGGTGGGTTTTTGTGACTTAGATCATGTTTTAAATGGTCTAAATCACAACACCCAAGTTCCATCGATCCTGTGTGGTATAACTTTTGCTTATACATACTGTACGACTAAGTCTAAGCCGGCCCACGTCCCACCCTCGACACTCCTCCTGACATGCCCCATTTAGCTCTGGTTATTCAGCGGCACTATGAAGGCCTAGGTCATTTAGAAAAACGTCCAAAACCCGTTTTTATTATCAGCACTTGGACGTATTTTGACAATGTTCGTCCAAGTGCCGAATTAGGCCGGTTTTTAGACGTTTTTCTCTTTTGATTATGAGCCCCTTATTCTATAAAAAATGTCTAAAATCAGGTGCCTAGATTGGCACACCAAATAGCCTAGCTTAATTATTCAATTAGCCTTAATCGGCACTTGAAAAATATCATTCAAATGATTAAATTGCAATTAATTAGCTGGTAGGCACTTGGTTGGTACCCATCAATTTGAGGTAGGTGCCTATTCTAATGTGCCTACCAGAAAGTAGGCATGGTTTGGACAATTTCCTGGAGGAAAAGTCCATAGTCTGTTATTGAGAAAGACATCGGGGAAGCCACTGCTTGTCCTGAATCAGTAGCATGGAATGTTGCGACTCCTTGGGTTTTGGCCAGGTGCTAGTGTCCTGGAATGGCCACCGTGAGGATGGGCTACTGGACTTAATGGGACCATTGGTCTGACCTGGTAAGGCTTTTCTTATGTTCTTATGGTATAGCGAGGGCGAGAGGCGCCCGGAGCAGTGGCACCCCTCCTCTGCCCCCCCCCCCCCACATGCTACGTTCCCACCCCCTCTTGCCATGCGCGCGCTGTAACATTCCTGGTGCAAACAGTAACCTCCAACCTGCTGTCACGTCAGTGTCGGCTCTTCCTGATGTCACTTCCTAGGCACGAGTCCAGGAAGTGACATCAGAGGGAGAGCTGACACAACAGCTGGCACGACAGCAGGTTGGGAGTTGCTGCTCACGCCAGGGGGAAGGGAAGCGGCACAGGAGTGGGGGTGGACAAGATGGCACCTGGGGCGGGCCGCCTCCCTGCTCCCTTACTACGCAATTGCCTAGAGGCTAGCTTTTTTTTTTTTTTTTAGAAAGTAGCTAAAAAAAAAAGGCTATCAGAGAAAAAATTAAGGTTCCAAAATCAACCAAAGAAATAGCTTGTTCTCAGCATAATACTGTACCTTAGAATGAATGTCAGATTCAAGAAGTCACACCATCCCCCGCCATCTCTCCTGGAGATGTTCTACTATTACAAAACTCCTCAGTTTTTCTAAATCATAGAAAATAAATGTGTTAAATCACCAAGTTTTATTTAGGCACTTACAGGGAAAAAGAATCTGTGCCAAGAGCAGTTACCGTTTGGTACATTACAAGAAGTTGTATCATTCTATTCAAAGTTGCCTAATCGAAATGTGAGAAAACAACAAAGCAATTGGTCCAATATAGAACCCATTGTGGAACCAACTTGGAATGGATGAGAACAAGGCTCGATGTGTATTACCAACAAGGCTGCTTCTGGGGCATATAACTGTGATAACAAAACACATGTATACTGTCACAGTATCACCCCTGTTCCAGTAAAGGAAACGCTGCAGGGCCGAAGAAGTAAGGATGGAGGTACGGAACAGACTGTGAGAGATGCAATACCTGTCCCTAAAGTTAGGTCCAGAGCATTGCAGTACCAACAGATTCTTTTACCTATCAGTTGCCTAGAACCTGTTCTTATTTCTCAAAGAAGCAAACATCATGGAAAGGTCAGGAACTACCAGTCCCAGCATGCCCCAGGGGAGTGAGAGGAATACAAACCAGGGCTGGAATAGCTAGACCAATCAGCCCAGGTGTAAAGAGCTGCAATCAGCTTAGAACAACCCAGAAGATAGCTGGCTTGAGACAAGAGAGCTCAGCTGGGTTGAGTGCTAGTCAGCACAATGTAGCAGAAAAGGGAGTGGCTGTTAGGAAGCAAGAGAAGCCCACGCCATCTCACAGATGCAGACTGACTGAATTGGAATGGAGTCTACTCCAGCACAGGACTGGAAAGCAGCAGGCAGGTCACTCACCAATGGCTCAGGTAAAGACCTCTAATGCTGAACTATTATGAGGATATTGAAATGAAGCCAGATGCTCTAGAAGCAAATGCCTGGAGCATGGAAACTGCAGAGTGTGGGGGTGGGGCTGAATCAGAAGTTATGGAGCTGAGCTAGAAGCTTGCATGCATTAATTAATGCTTACTGACAAAGAAGAATAGTTTGTGATTGGAAGATTGTTTCAACTTCTGCTGAAATAAGATGTTAAGACCCAGCTATGCTTTGAATTGTGTTTTTCTTTTGCCTGTATGAAACTAGTAAGGCAAACAGTTTATGTTTTGGAGATTTCAGTGGGTGGGGAACCAAGAGTTCTGGTTCCTTTATGGGAGGTGAAATCCCAAGCTTAGGGGAAGAGTTTTTCTTTGATTTTCCCCAAGCACTGGCAATTAAACCACTGGGCACAGAATCTGAGCTTCAAGCAACTTAGGTTTTGTTTTTGGAATGTTCATGACTTACCTGGTTTTCTTAACCTTATGTGGCAAAAAGCCAGAAGCAGCAGAAGGAAACGATGAATTTGAACTGTGTTTGACTATGTTTGCTTTGTTTATGCACCATCACTGAATATTGTGAAGCTATAACAAGTGCTGAACTGTTTTGCCAATAAAGAACATTTTTCTTTTCACTTTAAACCTGTATGTTTACTGCATTTTCCTCCACTCCACACTCCAAGCCTCGCCTTACCGCTCGGCCGAGGCCTGTGTGCTCCAGGCAAGGCCTCAGCTATGGCCACGCCCCGGTCACAATACATGCAATTAAAACACTGAATCGACCAATAAAATTCAGTAAAATAACATCATCGACTAAACACTAATAAAAACAATGTCACAAGGATGGTAAGAGGACAGCTTCTGCAAACAATAATGGCAAGCTGCTGTCCAAAAAACAGCTTCCACCGACTCAAAAAAAGCTATCAAATACTCAAAATCAGGGACTGTACCATATTAAAACACATGTATGAATACAAGAAACCAGAACCACAGGAACTATGTCCAAGATTTTCAATTAAAACCTCATAGAAATACTCACAAAGTCCTGGATCCCTTGAGACTGGCAAATGAGCAAATCATGCACATGACCAAACTTGCATATGAAAAGCCTGATGTCATGAATAATAAATAAAAGGTATCCAACAAAAAATAAAAAGTGTACAAAACATGGTACAACCCATAAAACACATGGTTCTAAGTAATGTACGCTCCTCCCTCTGTATTCGCGGTGGTTGCGGGCAGAACATATCCGCAGCCACCGTTTTTACTGTTGAAACCGTGAATAACTTTTTATCAGGCTAATAGCAGGCAAACAGCGTTTTTCTCTGTGCATGCTGGGAAACAGCGTTTTTCTCTGCCGGTTGGGTAGCCGGGAATCAGCGATTTTGAGGGTGAATGCTGGGAAGTGCTAAACTTTTTTTATCGGTACAGTACAGGTACTTTACTAATGATGTAAATTTGGGGGGAGGAGGCAGCATGCAAAAAATTGCGAACAAGCGAAACCACGAGCGCTGAAACTGCGAATACAGAGGGAAAAGTGTAATATCAAAAAATGGGTTTAAAAAGGGAAAAAGAACCCATAAAAATGTAATGATGCGGTTCTTATGTTTAAAATCACACATCAGAAGTCCATTTGACATCTTAAATAAAAACTTGCTAAAAATAACTTTGAGATGTTCAGGAGCCCAAAACTACCTAAAATGCTAAAAAGAAAAAAACGATGTAAAAATGGGCTTAACACGCGGAATAGTGCAAGCTAGATTGCCCCACGCACTAGCCCCAACCGCCTCCTTTTGAGCAGGCGGTAGATTTCTGGCTAGCATGCGCTAATCCGTTGCGTGCGAAAAAACCATTACCGTGGCTTTGTAAAACAACCCCTTAAAAGACCTGCTCTCGATTCTTAAAAAGCTGGTTGGGACTGAGACTTAAACACTTAAAACATGGTGGAACACACAGATCTCGTAAATGCTTTCCAGTGACATCACTGAATTCCAGTGATGTCATTGGTGTGTTCCAACCATGAAAGAAATCTCAAAGTGCAAAAACAATGTTAAAAACATTGAAGGACCTTTGCAAATATTTAAAAACATTTGGGAAGCTAGAGATGCAGGAATTGTAAGAAAGCGAAAGATGTTATTTATACAAATTTGGGATTCATATTTGCATCCTAAGGGTCGTAATGCGATTTTAAGTTGTATCTCTTAATTGGGCTTTTTATTAAGTTAAATGAAGAGAGTAACATTGGGTAGAGAGTACTATTGGATGAGAAGGGGTGGGTGTGGAGAGGGATGGTTAAGGTTCAAATTCATATAGATAAGTGGGGGTTTAATGATATTGGAATTTTTTTTTAAAAAAATTATGTATATTAATAATTGATGTATTATTGATGTCTTTTCATGCTGTATTTATTTACAAGTTTTGTACCCTAAGGGCTGTATTGAGATTTTAAGTTAGATTTCTTTATTTATGAGAATACTATTGGGTAGAGAGTACTATTGGGTGGGAAGGGATGGGTATAGAGAGGGAAGGTAAAGGTTCAAACTCATATAGATAAGTGGGGTTTATTGATATTGGAATTTGTCTTTTATTATGTTTATTAATAATTGATGCATATTGATGATTTTTTTATGCTGTATTATTGTAGTTGATATTTGTATCGATAAAAACTGTTTGAATCTAGAAAAAAAAAAAAGAGAAAAAAAATTAAAACCAAATTAACATCTCAAACTTTGTAAAACTAAAGGTATATAGAGTCTACAGTCAAAAAAACATTCAATCAAACAATGGCTTATCTTTATTGTGATAAAGATAAGCCATTCATAATAAGTACTAGGGCAATTTGAAAAGTTTGGTAAAAAAAAACCCCAAAAATAACCCAAGTTAAAAAAATATTTTTTAAACAATTTGACAAAACCTATTTTTTCAATGGGATGGAAAAACTGGATACTCTCTGGACTAAATGTAGAGGCTGTGATGAAGACTATGGTCTCCTTTTACGAAACTGCACTAGCAGTTTCTAGCGCGGGGAGCTGCACTGAATGGCCTGCGCCATCACCTAAAATAGTCTATGAAAGACAGTTCGTTTCTGGGTTGGCAACTTTAAACTATACCTGATCTAAAGCTGTGACTCTGCTCCTGAATTTGGAGAGTAGTGTGAGTGATACTGAATGAAAAACAAAAAAAAAACTCCCCAACTTTAGCACACTTCAGAACCTGTGTCTGCCTTTGGGTATCTTAAAACACTGGGCCTCAGGAAATGCAGTGTGGAAATTCTAGAGCAGTGGTCTGCATTAGTTGTTTTTTTTTGTGGTTTTTTTCAATCTTTATTCATTTTAAATCTTAAATCAAGTACAATATTGACATTTATCAATTAAGCATTCAAATACGCTTGAAATCCTATAATTGATCATCATAATATAAAATATTATCCCCCTCCCTTATTTATTTATGAAAATGATTTGTTTCAATTATAATCAAAAATACCCCCCTCCCCCCCTTAATGTCTTGATTTTATACAGGGAAGAATATTTTTAATCTTTACAATAATCTATTAATGGCCTCCACACATCTTGAAATTTGTTATAATTTCCTTTTGGACAGCTAGTGTCCTTTCCATTTTATATATATGGCATACAGAGTTCCACCAAAAACAATAATTAAGTCTCTTCCAATTCTTCCAATTGGAAGTGATCTGTTGAATGGCAACTCCAGTTAAAAATAGCAATAACGTTATTAGATGAGATTTGTTTCTTAGCCCTCATTTCTATACCAAATAAAACAGTTTTTAAGCTGGAACCACTTTGGATTCAAATGAGCTGAAGGAAAGCGGTTAAATATTGTCCCATGGGAGGAGGGCACAACACTGCTGACATCCCATCCCCACAGCCCACCTTCAGACTTCACTGGGGAGTACTGTATTCTCAAGGTTGTGACCATTTCCAAATGCATTCCCTTGTCTGGTAAGAAATGCTTTGTCCTTCAAACACGTGCACTTGCCTCATCTACTTTCCCTTTAGAAACATAGAAACATAGAAATAGACGGCAGATAAGGGCCACGGCCCATCTAGTCTGCCCACCCTAATGTCCCTCCCCTACCTTCGCCCTGTGAATAGATCCCATGTGACGATCCCATTTGGCCTTAAAATCAGGCACGCTGCTGGCCTCGATCACATGCAGTGGAAGACTATTCCAGCGATCGACCATCCTTTCTGTGAAAAAGATTTTCCTGGTGTCAGCTCGTAGTTTCCCTCCCCTAATTTTCCACGGATGCCCTCTTGTTGTCGTGGGACCCTTGAAAAGGAAGATATCTTCCTCCGCCTCTATGCGGCCCGTGAGATACTTGAACGTCTCGATCATGTCCCCCCTCTCTCTGCGCTCCTCGAGTGAGTATAGCTGCTACTTAGCCTCTCTACCCCTGAGACTGGGTAGAGAGGCTGAGTAGCAGGAAAAAAACCCCAAAAAACCCAGAAAGGAAACGAGGGCCGCCAAAGAGTAGGGTTACCAGATTTTACTATTCTAAAATCCAGACCCATGGCCCCGCCTCCGTTCTGCTCAAGTCGCGCCCTGCCCCCTCAATCTGTTCTCGTGCTCGGAGCTGCGTTTTTGGAGGGCATCTGCGCTTGTGCAGGTGGGATGCGATAATGTCGCGTGTGAGTGACCTCGCCGCCTTACATCTGCGTATGCGCAGAAGCCCTCCCGAAGCGGTCCCGGGCTGAAAGCTATTCAAAACCCAGACAAAGTGCTGGGTTTTGAAAGCCGTCCGGACGCCCAGACATGCCCTCTAAAAAGAGGACATGTCCGGTTAAATCCAGACGTCTGGTAACCCTACCAAAGAGGTCTCCGGGGGCCTTGCATTGAAGAACAGTGCTCTAGTGTCTCTCATCTGCTAGAGCAGGGGTGTCCAACCTGCGGCCCAGTGAAGTATTTTGTGCCGCTCTGGTCGAGGACGATGCAGGGTTTTCCTCTGCTGCCCCCTGGTGTTTATCGTCTTGCCGGCTCTCTCCTCTGTCTTGCTGCAGAGTTTGCACGTTTGTGCAGCCCCAGAAACATTTTTTTTGTCCAGTGCGGCCCAGTGAAGCCAAAAGGTTGGACATCCCTGCGCTAGAGCAAATCTAAGAGCAGGCATCAAGAGACATTGATTGGGACAGAGCCTTCCATTAATCTTTTGCTTATGAATTTAGGGAAATAAAAATGAGCAAATTGCTTTTGATGTGAGATTGGATTTATTTGTGGAAGCCTGCCAGGTGCATCGTAGTTATAGATGAGACTTTATTGAAATATGTCAGAGTCTTGGTTAGTTGAGAGAGAACAGCTGCTAGACTAATGTGCCCGAATCAATGACCAACTGCTCAATGCATGGGAATGTGTCAATCGCGCCATACTCTGACAGCCTGCTATTAATTACAGTTTTCCCACCTTCAGGCCGAGGAATTTCTCTTGAAATGCAGTTGAAGGCATTCACAGTGAAGTCGAGGTGGACTTTCAAAATTTCCCTAGCACCTGCAACACATTCTGCCACTGTCGGCATAACCTGTGAAAGAGGCCAGACCGCCTTTGATCCCTCCGTACACCTCCGTTAATTTAACTGCATCTAAGAAACCAGGTTCTTTGTTTCCCGAGCAGCACGCCTTATGCCAAACAAATGTCAGAAAATAATTAAACCCAGAAGGTGCAAATAGACACCGCAGAAGAAAATACAGGGTAGTCATAGTGACTGGAATACAGGGCTGCCTTGTATAGTAATATGTGCTCGTTTTGCTAACTTGAGCCCATCGTATCTCTCTGCATAGCTGTTGGTGACAGCATAATGGAAAGTTCCTTGAAGGTGATTTCTTGGTTAAGATCTAGAGAATTGCATCCAGGTAGTCGAGGAGCTTTTCTGACTAACTCCATTGCTGGAAGTATCATGTTGCCTTTGGGTTAGATAATGACCCGGTGACAAAATTCATCACCGTTCCCGTCCCCGCGGATAACTGCGGGAAATAATCCCATGTCATTTTCTAGTGTCTATTTCAACCTCAGTCCTTCTACACCAGCATTCTTCAAAGCAAAGCTTGCGGGTCAGTGGTTGTGGCCATTCATACTCCGATTCTTATGGGAGCCAAGGATAATGAAGCCATTGTGATATCACTGATGTGATTGGCTCTTAGGCACTGGTGGAATGAGGCATTATGACATCACAATATCTGCTCTGGAATGTTGCTGCTCAATCTCAGCATTCTTCAAAGCAAAGCTTGCGGGTCACTGGTTGTGGCCATTCATACCCTGATTCTTCCCTCTCTCCTTAAAGAATGACATGAAGATGGCTTACCGCGGTTATCCGCGGGGACGGGAACGGAGATGAATTTTGTCACCGTGTCATTCTCTACTTTGGGTGCATTCAAGCTGAAGGTAGAGAGAAGACTAAAATGAATGACTTAAAGATCTCGATGTTTATACTTTGGAGGAAAGGCGGGAGAAGGGAGATCTGTATTTCCTTTGAATATCTACTTATTGTATTTCGCTGAATGTCCAGCACTCTTGATTGTAAACCGCCTAGAAGACGCAAGATTGTGGTGGTATAGAAGAATAAAGTTATTATTATTATTATTATCTGATAGAGATGTTTAAATTCCTACGTAGTGTAAAATGCACCTAAGTCGAGTCTCTTTCATTTGAAAGGAAACTCTGCAATGAGAGGGCATAGGATGAAGTTAAGAGGTGAGAGGCTCCGGAGTAATCTAAGGAAAAACTTTTTTTACAGAAAGGGTGGTAGATGCATGGAATAGTCTCCCAGAAGAGGTGGTGGAGACAGAGACTGTGTCTGAATTCAAGAAAGCCTGGCATAGGCACGTGGGATCTCTCGGAGAGAGAAAGAGATAATGGTTACTGCGGATGGGCAGACTAGATGGGCCATTTGACCTTTTTCTGCCATTATGTTTCTATAATCCATACAAAAACCCTAAAATGGGGAAGACGACAATAAACAAACGCGAAAAAAGTCTCCCCTAACCCCAAAATTAGGGAGAAGGATAGAGACAGCTCAAAACTAATAATTAGTGACATGAATGGAATCCCTCAGTCTCACAGCTGCTATGGGAACAAATCCCTAAAGCACCAGCTGCCACAATCAAAACCCAGTAAGGGTATTACTTGTGAAACATCCCTGGGTTTCCAAACTAAATTTACTAGAAACATAGAAAATGACGGCAGAAAAGGGCTATAGCCCACCAAGTCTGTCCATTCCAAATACCCCCCCCCCCCGACTTTACTTCCTTAGAGATCGCATGTGAATATCCCATTTTCTCTTAAAATCTGACACGCTGCTGGCCTCAATTAAGTGCACAAACGTGCTAAAAGTAAAAAAATAAGTGAAAAATCATAGAACTGCAAATAGGTTCGGCTGACTCTATCCCTCTTCCGAGGGTGAGGCGTGTCCACAGTCACCCGGGCTAGCTCAAACACGAAACAATCCAAAAGCAAAAAAACTTAGCTTCTTCCGATGAAATCTGGAGGGCAGAAAAATCAGCTATAAATCAACCCATTCAACGGGGCTCCGTTTCGAGGGGAGATCACCCTCTTCTTCAGGAACTAGCTGAATAGTACAATTGTGCTCTCAACTGCCAGCCAAAAATCTAATCTAAACCTTAAGTTTATATACCGCATCATCTCCACAAATATGAAGCTCGACACGGTTTACAAGAACTTAAATAATAGGTAGAGAAGGAGAAGGTTTACATGAACTTATATGTAGAAGGGAGGAAAAAGGGGGGAGGATAGAATTACAATTTGGTGAAAAGCCAAGTTTTCAGTTGTTTGCGGAATAATTGGAGGGAGCCCAGGTTCCGCAGCGGGATGGTGAGGTCGTTCCAAAGTCCTGTGATTTTGAAGAGAAGGGATTTTCCCAGTTTGCCTGCATAGTGAATGCCGCGTAGAGAGGGGAAGGCTAGTTTATACCTTTGGGCGGTTCTGGAGGAGTAGGGACCTGAGGAGTTGTAAGATAGTGGGATAAGGGGAGGAAGAGGAGGAAGTAGAAAGTTCGGAATGAAAATGGCGCCATCATGTTTCTATGGTAGCGCTATAGAAATAATTAATTCCATGGCTTCTATGGAAGCGGTGCTTAGTAAATTGTGATCTGAGAGATCTCTGGTTTGTATTCCTAACCCTTGTTAAGTAAATAATATGAAAACTAAATTGAAGCCAGGTAAAAAAAAAAAAAAAGTCTTGCATATTTATTTATATGATTTTTAACCCGGTTCACAGATAAAACATGCACAATATTTAAAAATGCATTAACTCCTAGCAAACAGAGGCCTCAATCTGTGGCAAATCCCAACATCATTCGGAAAAGCCTATAGAAATAAGTCTTAAATGCCTTCTTAAATCACGACAAAGTTGTACTGAGCTATAAATAGTTAGAACGTTTATTCCAAAGTAATGGCCCTGCTACTGAAAAGCTGTTTGCTCTGGTTTTGCATAATGTGCATCAGTCAAAGATGGCACAGTGGTAGAGTAAGTGTGTGTGTGTGGAGGGGGGCGAAAGGGGTGGACCTCCCTGGGCATGTTCTTCCTAAGGGCATGGCACTCCTTGCCTTTCCCTGTACATTTTTTACTTCCCCGGTGCCTGATTGCTGCCCACGTAGGCATGGGCGCTCTCTCTGACGTCACTTCCTGTACCCGCACCTAGAAGTGATGTCAGAGGGTGAGCGGACACTGACGTGGGCATGCTGCTCACACCGAAGAAGTTAAAAAGGTATGGGGAAGAGGGCAGGGGGCGGACACCACCGCCCTAGGCTCTGCTCACCATTACTATACCACTGGCTGTAACTACTATGGCCTAGATTCACTAAGGGCACAGATCGGATCTGATCTGTGAGGGATCCGATCCGTGTCCGGGAGGGGGGGGGGGCCTGATTCACAAATGAGGGTGATTGGAATCACGCCCCAACCACCTGCTGGATCGCTCTATAGCGATCCCAAGCATGCGCAGACCATTTGTAGATGGTCTGCGCATGCACTGGCCCTCCGTGCCCGGCAGAGCTAAATTTTTACTTTTTTTTATTTTTTTTTTTAAACTTTTTTGCGAGCCTGTGGTTTTAACTCGTTTTAAACCCACGGGTTAAAACCATGGGCTTGCACTACGGGGAAGGACAGGAGAGTCGGGGAGAATCAGGTAGGAGATTCGGGGCAGTGCTGGGCGGCAGGAGAATCGTGGCTTTGGGGCAGAGGGCAGGAGATTCGAGGCAGTGCCGGGTGGCAGGAGAATTGTGGCTTCGGGGCAGAGAGCAGGAGATTCGGGGCAGTGCAGGGTGGCAGGAGAATCGCGGCTTCGGGGCAGAGAGCAGGAGATTCGGGACAGAGCAGTCGAAAACGACGTGAACGACTGGTCCCCAGCAGTTGTTTGCTGATCGGCCAGCCCAGTTGGTGTTGCTTTTTTTTTTTTTTTTTGTGAATCGTTTCCTACCTACATTTGAATGCCGTTCCCCCCCTCATTTGCATTCGTGAATCGGGTCGGAGGGAAATCGGGTCGTAAAGGGGTCGCTAAGTAGTTGGACGTTTATCGGTGGGTTTAGTGAATCTAGCTCTATGTATGTTCAAATCTAAGCTGTCTCACAGACCTATGGAACTTCACTGCCCATGACAAATATAGGGGCACACAGAGGCCAACTGATAGAGAAGAGTTCTTATAACATAGACTATGTCACACAAAGCCACGTTATATGTTTGATATACTCTGCTTCTTTCAATATAACAAAACTTGAGTTTAAGAACTTTTCCCCTAAGATCTGGTACTTTTATCTGTTTCTCTTTCCCAACTCCGTCCATGGACTGCCCTGGCACGAACCGCACAGTGCTGTGACAGTCAGAAGGTATATTCAGTGGAGCCGTGCCATTCAGTGCCACTGACTATTCAGGAATGGCCTTTGTGTGGGCTTTGAACAGGCAGGAGCCTCTCTTGTCTGTTTTAACTCTATTTAATGACAACCCCTTCAAGACTTGACTGATTTCTATTTTATCTATGTAAGATTTTGGAATAATCTTCTTTCAGAGGTCATAAGCCACATGGCCACTTACTTTTACCCCTCTCCCAACTGACTTTGGGGCTCATTTTCCCAAAAAAATGTAGGCGTCAAAAAGGCATACACCAGCACTTGGACATCTTGATCGCCATAACATCGAGGTGCTGATTTTCGAAATTGATTTTCTGGAAGCCTAGCTATGCATCCTAATTGGTGTATGTCCAAAATTCAAGGGGGTCATATTGGAGGCATGTTACAGGTGGGAGTTGGGCGTGCTTAGACTTGGATATCTTGTGGCGATAATCAAACCTTTCCCAAGACATCCAGGACGGAACGTAGATGTCCGGAGCTAGATGTGTTTTTAAAGCATCTAAGTGCCAGAAAGGAACCCAAATTGACCAGATGACCACTGCAGGGATTAAATAATGCCCCTCCCATATTCCCCCAATAGTCACTAACCCCCCTCCCATCACACAAAGATCTGAATGAAACAGTACATACCTGTCTCTAGAACAGCAGCACCTGGTATGGGAATTCCTAGTAGAGCATCACTAAGGTGTCTTAAGAAGCCTGGTGTATAGACTAGAGAGACGAGGTCCAGGTCCATACACCACTCTAACCACTGCGTGTATGATGAGTGTGAGCCTACCAAACCCCATCAAACTCCTACTGCCATATAGGTGCCATCTACAGCCATAAGAGCTATTGGAGTAATAGACAGGTGGGTATAGTAGATTTTGGAGGAGTTTTGGAGGGCTCACCATGAGATGTACTTCTGGCCTCCTTTATGTGAAGTTCACAGCCGTACCCTCTAAGGTGCCCCACGGCTCTGTTGGCATGTCTGTATGGTCAGTCCATTACCATGCTGGCCCCTCCCATGTCCAAATGGTCTGGATTGGATGTTTTGAACTTGGACGTTTTTGTGGTTGAAAATGCCACAAAAGGTTAGGTGTTGTAAAGTTGAATGTCCTGATGGCCAAGATGACTAAGAAATCAATTTTCAAAAAAAATAAATTGGATGTAGAGGTCACAGTCCCGTTGGGTACGAGCGATCACAGCATGATCAATTTTAAAATTGGCATCGGGAAGGAGAAACGTAACAAGACTCAAACCACAACCTTTAACTTCAGAAAAGGCAAATACGACAGCATGAGAGTCATGGTTAAAAAACGGCTCAAGAAAAAGGCAGCCAAAATCAGAACAGTCGATCAAGCATGGTCCCTACTAAAAAATACCATCACCGAAGCGCAGAATCTCTACATTCCGCAGATATCCAAAGGAAAGAAAAATAAAAACAAAGGAGAACCAGCTTGGCTAACTAAAGAGGTGAAGGATGCAGTAAGGGATAAGAGGAACTCGTTTAAAAAATGGAAACGCGAACACACAACAGAGGCCTGGAACAGTCGCAAGGTCAACCAGAAGAAGTGTCACAAGGCAGTAAGAGACGCTAAAAAAGCATATGAGGAAAAGATAGCGCAAGAAGCCAGAAACTTCAAACCCTTTTTTAGATACATAAAAGGGAAAAAACCAGCTAAGGAGGCAGTGGGCCTTCTCGACGACCAAGGAAGAAAAGGGTGCATCAAGGAAGACAAACTGATTGCAGATAGGCTAAACTCATTCTTTGCGTCTGTCTTTACTAAGGAGGACACTGCATCAATGCCAGAAACAGGGAAAGCATTCAAAGGAGAAATTGAGGATAGCCTAACCACAGTGAATGTGGATTTGGACATGATATACTATCAGATTGACAAACTAAGAAGTGACAAATCCCCTGGACCAGATGGAATTCACCTGAGAGTGCTAAAGGAGCTTAAGGTAGAAATCGGAGAACTTTTTCAATCCCTAGCTAACTTGTCAATTAGAACCGGGTGAATACCAGATGACTGGAAGATAGCAAATGTCACTCCAATCTTCAAAAAAGGATCGAGAGGAGAACCAGGCAACTATAGACCTGTGAGTCTTACGTCGGTTCCTGGGAAGATGGTTGAAGCAATAATAAAGGATAGCATAGTGCAACACCTGGAAAACCACGACCTGATGAGAGCTAGTCAGCATGGCTTCAGGAAGGGGAAGTCATGTTTGACAAACTTACTTCAATTTTTTGAGGAGGTGAACAAACAAATCGATAACGGTGAACCAGTGGATATAATATACTTGGACTTCCAGAAAGCGTTCGACAAGGTTCCACACGCAAGGCTTCTGAAGAAACTACAAAGCCATGGAATAGAAGGAGATATACTAAGATGGATAGGCAAATGGCTGGAAAACAGATTGCAGAGGGTAGGCATAAATGGGAAGTTCTCGGACTGGGAAAAGGTAACGAGCGGTGTACCCCAGGGTTCGGTCCTTGGGCCCATCTTGTTCAATATCTTCATAAACGACCTGGAAGAAACAACAAGTAATTTAATCAAGTTTGCAGACGACACAAAACTATGTAGGGTAGTTGGGTCACAAAAGGACAGAGAAGAACTCCAGAGAGATTTGAACCAGCTAGAGAAATGGGCAGAAAAATGGCAGATGAAGTTCAATATAGACATATGCAAAGTGATGCACCTGGGTAAGAAAAACAAGGAACATGAATATAAAATGTTAGGTGTAACATTGGGCAAGAGCGAACAAGAAAGGGACCTGGGGGTACTGATAGACAGGACCCTGAAGTCATCGGCACAATGTGCAGCGGCAGCAAAGAAAGCAAACAGGATGTTGGGCATGATAAAGAAGGGGATCACGAGTAGATCGGAGGCAATCATAATGCCGCTTTACAGAGCAATGGTCAGACCACACTTGGAATACTGTGTCCAACACTGGTCTCCCTACCTAAAGAAGGATATAACCCTGCTGGAGAGGGTGCAAAGACGAGCCACGAAGCTAGTTACAGGTATCAAGAACTTGAGCTACAAAGAACGCCTCGGAAAACTGGGATTGTTCACCCTCGAGAAGAGAAGACTGCGAGGGGACATGATAGAGACTTTTAAAATATTAAAAGGATTCGACAAAATAGCGCAAGAAACATCGTTATTCACATTGTCCAATGAGACTCGGACAAGAGGTCATGGATTGAAGCTGAGGAGCACCAGGCCTAGGACAAATATCAGGAAATTCTGCTTCACACAACGAGTGGTGGACGCTTGGAACGCACTCCCGGAGGAGGTCGTGATGGAGACCACCATTCCGGGATTCAAGGGCAAGTTGGATGCACACCTTCTCGCAAATCAAATTGAGGGATACGAGTAAACAAGGTTTCTCAACAGGGAACACCTGGCTTGGCCTCTGCGGGTGCGGGTCGCCGGACTGGATGGACCTATGGTCTGATCCGGCGAAGCCATTTCTTATGTTCTTATGTCTAGCAGTTTCGAAAATGTACGTTTTTGGGATTTGGACTTTGGACAACCTTCTTAGGACGTCCAAAGTCGGACTTGGACACACTGTCAAAAATGTCCCTCTTTATGCTCCTTTGCCTTTCAGAGGGAAAAGTTCATGGCCTTGAATGTAAAAAATGATCTTCTGATATTTAAACTCTTGATTATCTTGAAAGGCCATGATATATGCTCAATGGAGCACAGCACAGAAATAAACCTACTTAGGATGGAAAGCAGGCAGAATGAGAAGTCATGACTCTTATGATGAATGCATCTATTTGTTGGAAAGCCTTACTGAAATAGCTCTCAAAAAGTGTTTTTCATGCCAACGGTGCCTACTTCAAAAGACCATTGAAATATATGGGAAGTGACTTCCCAGTTGTGAACTGTCTATAGGTGGTGTGGTGGGAGGGGAGGGGCTGGTTGATGAGTACTCTGTCTCTGTTGGCGCCATAGGACTGAAACAAGCCTTATCAGCATAACTATTTCCTTGTAAGGGGATCCTTGTGGCCAGCCCTGGATTAACCATTAAGTAAAATGTGTTGCCAAGGAAAGGGGGACCCTTCAGAGTTCTCCCCCCCCCCCCATAGCTATCATGCCCTTAACTCTTTCACTGCCATCTTTTATACCCATTATCCAACATGAATTTCAGTGTTTTTTGAATCATGTTATATAATGTTTTGCTTTCTATAATAATGATATTTCTCTCATTGAATCTTAATGTCTCATCAGTTAAGCAATGGAAGGGCAGATGGGCACAATTGTCATGCTAAGGGCATCAGTTGACCTTAATCCAGCCCCGCTCATGACCGAGTCTGCTATGTATGACTAAGACAGCAAAGAGAAATTCTGTAAATGGCTTCTAAGAAGCTAGGCCCCTTTAATATAGCCACCTATCTCTTGTCATTCACAATTATGCACCTATTACAGAATCGCACCTAATTTAAAACTTAGGAGCTTATAATATAGGCCCGGGTTTTAAAGGCCTACATTATAGGTGCCTAAGTCCTTTAGAGAATCACACCTAGTAGCCCCTAAGTCCTTCTTTGCCCCTAAACATGCCTACTTTGGTGCCATGCAATTGACATCTATCTTGTGTAGAATTGGGCTTAAGAAGATAGGCGCCTATCACCAAATTATTGAAGCTAATTTATTAATTAAGTATTCCATTTACTAAACGGTGGTAGAGGTTTTTAAGGCAGGCCAGTGAGGTAAACGCTCATAGGAATTCTATGACTGTCAGAGCAGCATAGGAGCATTTAGCACTCATGGTAGAAACCTCTACCAAGGCTTAGTAGAAGGGGGCGGGGACATATAAGGAAAGTTTTATTATGTATATTAAGTACATTTATTAGTTATGTTACATTTTGCTTTTAACATCCCCATATTTTTAATATAAGAGTTTTGTGCTATCTTAGAGATAGAATGTATCCTCAGGCACCATTAATGTGAATCTTGGTTGAAGTATATATTCATAAACCAATACAACAACCGTAAGAAGTTATCTTACTGTTGTGGCTAACTTCAATCTATTCAGTTCAACACTATTCACAGGTCCTCAGCGGGCCACCACATACTCAAACCATTTCATTGTATGTGGCTTTATGCTCCAAATCCTCATCGGACCATGTAATCATTTTTTTAGTTTTTTTAGATAAAGCTTATTATAAATAGAATTTAAATATATGCTAAGAATACTTAGTTCAATGTGTTCGACGCTAGTCAGGAGGGAACAGATGTCGCCAACATGTTTCGCCCGGTCAATCCCCAGGGCTTTATCAAGGCTCCCTCTCCTAAATAAATATAAATGTACAATGTACAAAAGTGATATAACCCAGCATATATTCCTCCCTGTCATACTTTGACCTATTTAAAAATACAATTTATTTAACAATAAAATTCACTCACACCAGTCGTTTTAGCCCACTCCACCATTGCGTCGGAACGATAATGGCGGCCACGCTCTAAGTCAGCTGTTTTATACGTAACCCCGACTATGACGTCAAGGGGCAACGTCAAGATACTACTAATAACTTAACACCTAACATTATTATACGTTTATCTGGATGAAAAAATGTCGAACCCCCGGGGCCATCTGTTAGATTAGCGAGCCCCAGTCAAGCTCATTATTTAGGCCGTTCGGGACCACCGTGTTCAAACGGTAAATCCACCGTTGTTCAAGCAGATTCAGTTTATTCTCCCAATCGCCTTCCTGTATATCTTCACTAATGTTATCAATAATCCTCCATTTTAGATGCTGGATATCATGCCCTTTCTCCACCCAATGTTGAACTATAGGGGCCAACATAGCCCCAGTGTTAATCCGCGATTTATGTTCATTGAGTCGTACATTAATGGCCCTCTTAGTACGACCCACATATACAAGGTTACATGGGCAGACTATAATATAAACCACCCGAGTAGTTTTACAAGTTGTATCAGCCTTCGATTTAACCCTTAAACCCGATTGGGGATCCATCCACTGGGGCCCCACTAGTGTGTGGCTACACCATTGGCATTGGAAACAGGCAGTATGCCCAGTTAGTACCATCTTTCTGTCTACACTATCAGGTTTAGACAAAGCCTGCCCAATAGTCCTACCTCTTCGATAGGAGAAAAGGGGAAGCTCAGGAAAGCAATCATGTAATTGGATTATGTGCCAATGTTGTTTGATAAGAGAGATCAGGACCCCAGAAGCATTACTTTGTATCCAGGTACCTCGTAAGCAGTTTCTCTTCTGAAAATTAACTCCAGGATCCTTTGGCATAAAATACCTGCAGCTACTTGGGCTATAGAAACACTGCCCCCCCCTAAAACCTGAGCGTGAGATGTAGGTTGACGTCAACCGTGGCTCATCCATTGCAGTCTCATTTTTTACTGTCTAAATAAGAAGATCCATTTCGACTTAAGCTGGGCATCATTTTTGTCCTACGTGTGTCGGCACTATTCAGACGACATTTCCAACAAACCTTTAGGGGATGTGCTGTGAGCAGTGATGAATGCTATCAATAACTGTGCCTGCGTTTAGGCAAACATAACCATCTTCCGTGGATCGTCAGCTTGGGAGTTTTCTACCCAAATTTCAGAAGCTGGTTCTGCTTGTTGGTCTAGTTATAAATATCACCTTTTGGTCACCGAGGCGTTGGAACATTTTGTTCTCAAGAAAAGCAGCATTGATTTATTTTCTCATTTGTCTTTCCTTGTCTTTTTTTTTTTTTTTTTTCAGTGCCGAGACAGCTTCCACCTGCTCCATCGGACATCCAAATGAATCAGAAAATACAACAATTATAGTTTTAGTGTCGCAAGCCTTTATTACAGTTATCTGTGTCCACTCCCCTTGCCATTTATATTCCTTCCTCTACTTAGTCATTGTGGTACATGTTTCTAGTATGGTGACTTCGGCCCAGATGCTCAAAAGTTTTCTATGCAAGTAAGCACGGAAACTCCATTTCCAAGACTCAGAAGAGTTCTCCTAGTCTTCTACCAACGGCGATAGCAGCCACCAAGAACCCTATGCAAATGCATTCAAAGTAGCTCATTAGTATTTAAATGATCACTCTTTGTAATGCTCAAAAGAGAAAGGAATGCCCACCTTTTACCGGGAAATCTTTTATGGCAGGACCAGAGTCCTGATCAGATGAGCTGGTAGGGGAGAGTAGTGGTGGCAGGATAAGGAACAAGTTGTGAAAGGAAGGATGGGGGCAGGGAGAAGCTGTACCTACTGCTGTTTTCAGAAATTAATTAAGACCACTTTGTTTGATAAGTTTATTACTTAATGAGAGTTTTATTATTGAAATTCTATTTTGCATATATTTGTATTTTTTACTATATTATTGTATTTCGCTGATTGTCCAACTCTTTTTAGTGTAAACCGCCTAGAACTTTTGGTTACGGGAGTATAAAATAAATTAAGTTATTATTATTATTTGCTCTTCTGAGCAGGTGCTAGGCACAGTTCTCCCCACTTTTAGCGGGCTGCTCTGCATAATTAGCATGTTTATGATTTGCATGCTATTGTGCTGAGCATAGCCCGGCAAAGAAAATCACTCCCAACCCAGCTTTCTTTACTGGGTTGCCTACAGCTTTGTGCATCCAGTTCTCAAACTGTTCTGTCTCTTAAAATATTCATCGGAGTTCACTCTTGGAACTACCAGTAGGTGTCGCTGTCTAGTAATGCTTAAGGGTGTGCATTAAAAAAGTCTCTCTTCATTTTGTTTCATTTTTGTCTTTGGTTTTGTTTCATTTTGTTTTAGCATTTGGTAAAGGTCTTTCTCTTTTTTTTTTTTAACTACATTCTAAAACACAAAACAGAGAGGTTTTGCTTTAGATTGGAATGCCATTTCAGCTTGGATATTAAAAGGGTAATTCTATTAACCAGGCATTCACATTTACACTAGTGTTACAGAAAGGTTTAGAATAACAATCAGTGTGTGTGTATATGTGTGTTTGCACTTATACCCATAAATGCATCTTTTCTGCTTAAGTGGTTTTCTGCAAATATTGGCTCAACTTAAAAAGTGGGTATTTGTAAGGAAGCATGCACAGAGGAAGATCTTGAAGGGTTCTCGCTTAAATGAGTATCTTTCAGAATACTGCAAGTCACATGTGTCCCTGCTTCACCTACATGTTAGATGTGCAATATCAGTTTACACTAGGAAGGACTGGATAAGTTCCTGAAAGATAAGGGGATTGAGGGATACAGATAGAGGTAGAGATAGGTTATGATAGGGCATAGACAGAAGGACAGGGGGGCTTAAATGATTTAAACAAGGATCACCTTACAGGTCATGGACCTGATGGGCCACCGTGGGAGCGGACTGCTGGGCGCGATGGACCTCTGGTCTGACCCAGCGGAGGCATGCTCTTATGTAACAGTGTCTCTCAAACTGTGTGCCATGGCACAGTAGTGTGCCCCAAAGAGATTCCGGGTGTGCCAAGAGAGATTCCAGAATTTTACTTTATTTTTAAAAATTTCCTTCATAAGTATACACTAGAATAGATGACATGTACGTGTGTACGCAAGAGCCTGCAAAGGTTACGAGCGTCTGTCTGTATAAGGATACATCTGTCCAGACAAGCCTCATTCTTTAATGTGATTGGTCCTTGAAAACTAACGACAAGTGATTTTTATTTTATTTTTTTATGCAGCAGTTATCCTAACTTGAGCAATCGAGGCTTGTTACCGTTTGGAGCTTCTTAATCTTTGCGAACTTGGATTTTCAGCTCTGACGGAGATTAAATTGAGAAAAAGAGAACGACTGCAGATGGCGGATGATGAAATGCGTGTTTGCTTGTCGACTTATCGAGCCACATAAGAAGCGCCATCTCCGGATCAGACCTTCGGTCCATCAAGTCCGGCGATCCGCACACGCGGAGGCCCTGCCAGGTATACACCTGGCTTATTTTATAGCCAACCATATCTTTATATGCCTCTCAAGGAGATATGCATCTAGTTTGCTTTTGAAGCCTAGGACTGTCGATTCTGCAATAATCTCCCCTGGGAGAGTATTCCAGATGTCAACCACTCTCTGTGTGAAGCAGAACTTCCTGATATTAGTCCTGAACTTGTCCCCCCCTTAGCTTCATTTCATGTCCTCTTGTCCGTGTCAAATTGGACAATGTAAATAATCTTCTCTGCTCTATTTTGTCGATTCCTTTCAGTATTTTGAAGGTCTCGATCATATCCCCACGCAGTCTCCTTTTCTCAAGGGAGAACAATCCCAGTGTTTTAAGTCGATCCTCATATTCCAGTTTCTCCATACCCTTCACTAGTTTAGTTGCTCGTCTCTGCACCCTCTCCAGCAGTTTTATATCCTTCTTTAGGTAGGGAGACCAATGTTGGACGCAGTATTCCAAGTGGGGTCTGACCATTGCCCTATAAAGCGGCATTATAACTTTCTCCGATCTATTCGAGATTCCTTTCTTTATCATGCCCAACATTCTATTTGCCTTCTTTGCCGCTGCCGCGCATTGTGCCGACGGCTTCAGGTCCTATCTATCAGTACACCCAGGTCCCTTTCTTGTTCACTTTTTCCCAGAGTTGCACCTGACATTCTGTACTCGTATTCCTTATTCTTACTGCCTAAATGCATTACCTTGCATTTCTCCACGTTGAACTTCATCTGCCATTTCTCCGCCCATTTTTCTAACCGACACAAATCGCTCTGGAGTTCCTCACTATCCTCCTGCGATCTGATTGCCCGGCAGAGTTTTGTGTCGTCTGCAAACTTGATGATCTCACTGGATGTTCCGCTTTCCAAGTCATTGATATAAATATTAAAAAGGATCGGCTGAAGTACCGAGCCCTGGGGTACACCACTAGTCACTTTCTCCCAGTTGGAGAACTTCCCATTAATGCCCACTCTCTGCTTCCTGTTATCCAGCCATTTGCCTATCCATCTTTGTATATCTCCCTCTATGCCATGGCTTTGTAGTTTCCTGAGAAGTCTTTCGTGTGGAACTTTCGTGTGGAACTTTGCCACGTTTTGAGTTAATTTGCACTCAAAAATAAGCACATCCATCGCATTGACTAGCAATTCTGTTCTATATACTTTAGTTTCACCGTTGTTACAATGACCCATACATAGCTAAAAGAGCTTTAAATACATCTCAAATTTAAGGGTCCTTTTGACTAAGGCGTGATAACCAATTTAGCATATGCTAAAGATTAGCGTGCACTAAGGGCTCCTTTTATTAAGCTGCGTTAGGGCTTTAACTTGCGGAATAGCGCGCTGGACGCTAATGCCAGCATTGATCTGGCGTTAGTTCTAGCCACGTAGCGCAGGCTTATCGCGCGCTAATCTGCTGCGTGCGCTAAAAACGGTAGCGTACCTTAGTAAAAGGAGCCCTAAAAGCTAAGACGCCCCTACAATATAAAGGGCGCCTTAGCATTTAGGGTACGCTAATCTTTAGCACGGGCTAAATCAGCGCAGACTAAATCGGGTAGCGCACCTTAGTAAAAGGACCTCTTAATTTTTGTTGGATTTGCAATTTTTTAATTTCAGTTTATATAATGTGTTGCGAAAAAATGTTTGCTCCGTTTGGTGTGCCAAAACGTTTGAGAGACATTGCCTGGGTTTCATTATGAAATAAGCTACTACAACACGACTTTGGGGGCTAAAATAAAGGATCTCGGTTACAGAATTACCCCCAGAAGCATCAACAGCCGTATTTTGCATTTCCATTGCCATTTTAAGGGGCCCATTTACTAAGGGCCAGATTCACTAAGCAAACCGATCGTGTACCGATTGGTTTGCGACCCGATTGTTCCCCTACCCAGTTCACTAACCTTCCTCCTGATCCGATCCGTCCATGCAAATGAGGGAAATGGCATGCAAATTTTTGAAAGGCAGCGATTCACTAAACAACTTCCCCAACACCGATTTGGGCTTGCCGATCGGAAAAGAAGCGACTGCTGAAGACCAGTCGCTTCTATCCTTGTCGACTTGCCTGCCCTTTAAAACCAAGGGCTCGCAACGCTTTTAGCAGAATATATATAAAAAAAGGAATTTTTCCTTTTTTATATATTCTGCAAAACGGATTGCAAGCCCGTGGTTTTAACCCGAACGTGCCCCCCTCCCAGAACCCCCCAAAATCCCCCCACCCACCCCCTCCCTACGCACAAATGAATATGATCCACAAAAAGGTTAATCGCTAGAGCAAAAACCATCAAAATTTGATGATATTAATCAAAATGAAGGAAAAGATCTCAGACTTGCCACTCCTAGGATCATAATGATATCATCCAAGAAGGAATTGATCAAAAAAACTTCATAATTTATATTATTAAGATTTGACTCAATTTGTCATTATTAAATAGATGTATTATTTATATTTCTTAAACCTACTCCACATATAATGAATTTTTTGTATTTTTCTTTTCTTAAAAATATAATTTATTTTTAATTAATTTTTCTTAAGGATTGTGCAAACAAGCATGTATCAGTACTGTGCAAATAACAATTGTAAAGTGGCTGGTGCGTTAACCTGCCGCCGCATCCCACCCCCCCCCTCCCTGCGCACAAATGAATATGGCCATTGTTTTTGGTCAATTAGAGACTTCCTTAGACTTTCTCAGACTTCTGTGCAAATCATTTGCATGCAAACTTGATAGTGAATCAATCGTTTTAAAATCGGCCAACAGCGATTGACTCGCTATCCTTTAGTGAATCTAGCCCAAAAACATAGCATGCACTTAATGCCAGGAAACCCATAGGTATAAAGTGGCCTTTGTAGCATTTAGCTCATGCTAATTCAATTAGCACTAAGCTTTAGTAAAAGTACTCCTTAATGATTAGTGATGGCTAAGATTGCTTTCTGGAAAACAAGCAAAAGATTGACTCTTAATCCCACAGGAAATTCAAATCCAGCGAAAACGAAAACTCTGTGGAGATGGTGATGTTCAAGATGCAGGCTTTATTTAGAAATATACAATTTTAATAATCCACATTAAATATATCTAGGACCTAAAAACCATTGAGAGGTGTGGACCCAACATGGTCCGTGTTTCGATCATGCTGTCTTCCTCAGGGGTCCCTAAAAGTCCGTGGACCTGATATGAGAACACGTGGATTTTCAGTTTTTAATCCACGTGTTTTCATATCAGGACTTTTAAGGACCCCTGAGGAAGACAGCATGTTCGAAACACGGACCGTGTTGGGTCCACACCTCTCAATGGTTTAGGTCCTAGATATATTTAATGAGGAGGAGTGTTTGGCGCAGTGGATGGAGCTATGGCCTCAGCACCCTGGGGTTGTGGGTTCAAACCCTGCGCTGCTCCTTGTGACCCTGGTCAAGTCACTTAATCCTCCATAGCCCCAGGTACGTTAGATAGATTGTGAGCCCGCCGGGACAGAGAGGGAAAATGCTTGAAGTACTTGTATGTAAATCGCTTTGAGTGTGGTGGTGTACAAGTCCCAGACTCTTTCCCTGATGTCATAATGCCTCATTCCACCAATAAAAGCCAACCTCATCAGTGATGTCACAATGGCTTCATTGTTCTACACTTTGCTCACTTCTGCTATTATATTGGAGGAGAGCGTGGCGTAGTGGTTAGAGCTACAGCCTCAACACCCTGAGGTTGTGGGTTCAAACCCTGTGCTGCTCCCTGTGACCCTGGGCAAGTCACTTAATCCTCCACCGCCCCAAGTACATTAGATAGATTGTGAGCCCACTGGGACAGATAGGGAAAATGCTTGAAGTACTTGTATGTAAATCGCTTTGAGTGTGGTGGTGTACAAGTCCCAGACTCTTTCCCTGATGTCATAATGCCTCATTCCACCAATAAAAGCCAACCTCATCAGTGATGTCACAATGGCTTCATTGTTCTACACTTTGCTCACTTCTGATATTATATTGGAGGAGAGTATGGCGTAGTGGTTAGAGCTACAGCCTCAACACCCTGAGGTTGTGGGTTCAAGCCCTGTGTTGCTCCCTGTGACTCTGGGCAAGTTACTTAATCCTCCATAGCCCCAGGTACGGTGTCAGGTCAAAACCGCGGAAGACAAAGGCGTGTGCTGACAACTGAGCGCAGCGCGGAGGCGCGTGCCGAAGAAAATTACTGTTTTTAGGGGCTCCGGGGGTGTGTGTGGGGGGAACCTCCCACTTTACTTTATACAGATCGCGCCGCATTTTGGGGGCGTTATGGGGGATTTGGGGGGTTGTAACCCCCCGCATTTTACTGAACACTTCACTTTTTCCCTAAAAACAGGGAAAAAGTTAAGTTTACAGTATAATGAGGGGGTTACAACCCCCCAAACCACTCACAACGCCGCCGCGATCTGTATTAAGTAAAGTGGGGGGGGGGGCTCCCCAACAAAAACCCCCGTCGGGGCCCCTAAAAACTGTCATTTTCTTCGGCATGCGCCTCCGTCTTGCGCTCGGTTGTCGGCACGCGCCTTTGTCTTCCGCGGTTTTGTCTATGAACCCCAGGTACGTTAGATTGTGAGCCCGCCGGGACAGAGAGGGAAAATGCTTGATTGTAGAACCGCTTAGATAACCTTGATAGGCGGTATATAAAAAAAACAAACCTAATCAACTTGAAACTTGGATTATCAAACTGTACATTTCTAAATAAAGCCTGCATCTTGAACATCACCATCTCCACAGAGTTTTCGTTTTCCCTCCTTCCTAGGGGCTGTGAGCATCACCGTTTTCCTCTTTTCAACCCGATAAGTTCCGTCTGCCGTTCAGCAGCTGCACATTTGGTGAACACTTAATTGCTGAACTTTAACAACTTGGCAAACGGTGTGTTATTTTAATTAGGGAGGGGATAGAATATATTTGCCTTCTTATCTTCTGGCTTTTAGTGAACAGAGAGAGATTAAATTACTAAATATTGACCTTCGTCTTCCCTTTCAGGAGTAATGCAAGAGCAGAAAAGAATATGGGAAAAAAAATGTTTAAAAAAATAATTAGGCTCTCTGCTCCCTTTTTTTTATCGATTTTTCTCAGAGCGTAGCACACCCTGCTGCTTTCTTTGTCCGTCGGGTCTTTGAGTGCTTGTATTTTTTTCTTAATGTGCTAGGAGCAGAAAAATGTATAGTTTTTTTTGGCGTAACATATTTGCTCTCCTGTAGACAATGTGATTTTTCTTTTATATCTGTTAATCAAGTCTTACAAAACAGAAGCTTTTATAGAATGCTTTTATCGGGGAAACAACATTAACAAGTACAAAGGGTTTCTACGAGCAGAGATAAATTGAAGCAAAAGCTTTACAGCTGATGCTTTGAATATTACTGGATGACTGTCGAAGCCGTTTCTTCAGTGGCCAAATGGAGAAAAAAAAATGTTGCAATAAGTACGCCTTGAGGAAAATCTCAGCTCTGGAAATGATTGGAATAAATGTATCAGGCAGGAGGGAAAATTATTTAGGAGTATGAGCAAGAATGGCATTTTTATTTATTTATGGCATTTGTTATAAACCCACCAAAGTGTTTAACAATAAAATGGTTCAAATAGTACAGCAAAGTAGTCCATCTATAATCCTACCGTCTGTGGGTTCAGTCTTCAGGTACAGTCTAAGAAAAGATAAAAATAAAACCAAATTAACACGATAGTGGATAAAACGTACACAACCGATAAAGCAAGGAAGCAGCATCCATATCTCAATCCGCCTATTTCATTATGCATAAAGCATGTTGGACTCCAGCTAAACTAGGAAGAGTTATGAGGGACGATATACTTTGCAGATGCTGGTGTGGCTCTTCAGCTCTGGGCTCGCTATTCCATTCTCTCTTTCAATGCCCCGGCGTTCAATCATTCTGGGATATTATTTGGACTAAAATGAAAAATGTTTTCTCTATAGATGACTTTTATCCCATTACATATAAAACTATTGTATTGAGATCTCACAATCCTGATAGTCACCTGTTAGCAAATCGTGATTGCACTGGCAGTCCACCTTATTGTTTGTCATAAGAACATAAGACTAGCCTTAATGGGTCAGACCAATGGTCCATCAAGCCCAGTTGCCCATTCTCACGGTGGTCAATCCAGGTCACTAGTACCTGGCCAAAACCCAAGGAGTAGCAACAGTCCATGCCACCAATCCAGGGCAAGCAGTGGCTTCCCCCATGTCTTTCTCAATAACAGACTATGGACTTTTCCTCCAAGAACTTGTCCAAACCTTTCGTAGAACCATCTACGCTTACCGCTCTTACCACATCCTCTGGCAACGCATTCCAGAACTTAACTATTCTCTGAGTGAAAAAATTTTCCTCTAATTTCCTTGTAACTTCATTGGGTGTCTCCTAGTCTTTGCCGTTATTGACAGAGTGAAAAATTGTTCCACTTGTACCTGTTCTACTCCACTCCAGGATTTTGTAGAATTCAATCATATCTCTCTTCAGCCTTATTTTTTCCTCATACGAGAGGAGTTCCATCCCCTTTATCATATTGGTTGCTCTTCTTTGAACCTTTTCTAGTGCCCAATTAAATACCCATGAGTGGTGGAGTTATATCTGTACTATTAGAAAATATGAAGATATCATAGCTTCAAAAAATCATACTCATTCTCACTTCCGGAGCGCATGGGCACTGCTAGATACATTTTGTGATAATGTACGAATCTCTTTGCATATGCAACCCTACATCATTGCTCTTTTCTTCCTGTAAAATGGTACCGCTATGCAACTATTCAATTCAAATGTACTAAACTTGTTGCAGCTTTTTAAATTGTTCTCTAAAAATCAATAAAGATATCTTTAAAAAAAACAAGGAAACAAAAAATACAAAGGACACATGATGATGCTTGCCCTGTGGACACTCAACGTTCTATAGACTCAGAGGCAGGGATAGACTCTTACGCACATCTGGATTGCCTAATTTCATTCCCAATGCAAGGCCGTTAACCCCCGTTGATCATAAAAGCGAAAGACATGCCATGGTGGGTCAGATATGGTCCATCAAACCTGGCATCCTCTCTTCTACAACAGCCAAAGTAGGCCACTAGGAAGTACCCAGCTGATCCCACAGAGCAGATCCATTCTTTGTTGTTCATTCCCAGGAATTAGCAATGGCTTTTTTTTTTTTTTATATATATATATATAGTACATCTACCTTACTGAGACCTGGATCTGCCCAGATGACTCTATTTCAGCTGCCGTCCTGTGCCATGGAGGTTATCTATTCTTCCATATGCCTCACCTAGCTGGAATTAGGCTACTGCTCTCACCCTCTTGCAGATTGCAACCCCTTCTTCCACCTCAGTTTCACCACTTCTCTTCCACTGAAAACTACTCTGTCTTTTTTGCACCTCTGCCCCTCCACATAACTGATAAGTCCCTCTCTTAGTTCTTCACTGAATTCGACTCCCTCTTTCTTGAACATTCATCTCCCTCTCTCATCCTTGGTGAGTTCAACATTCTGCTAATAACCTCTTGTACTTCTAGGCTTCTAGCTCTAACCTCATCATCTGATCTTCAGTGATGCTCCACCATCCCTACCCACCAGAATGACCACTGCCTTTATCTTGTCTTCTTCCTCAACTGCTCTATCACACGTTTCTCCTTGCAAAAAGACAGAGTGAATTTCAGTGGAAGAGAATGAGACTGAGGTGAAAGAAAGGGTTTGGAGTCTGCAAAAGGGTGAGAGCAGTAGCCTAATTCCAGCTGGGTAAGGCGAATGGGAGAATAGGTAATCTCCATGACACAGGACGGCAGTTGAAGTAGAGTCATCTGGGCAGATCCAGGTCTGAGTCGGTGCGAGCAGATGGAAAGATCATCATTAAGATGGACTTAGGAAAATCCTGTCTATTCCTAGGTAAGTAGCATAAAATCTGTTTCAGACCTTTGTGATCTTGCCAGGTGCTTGTGATCTGGGTTGGCCACTGATGGAAGCAGGATAATAGGTTTAATGGACCTTTGGTCTGTCCCAGTGTGGTAGCTCTTATTCTTATGTGATTGGCATAGCAGGGTTTAAAAAAGGTTGGACAAGTTTCGGAAGAAAAGTCCATAAATCATTAATGTAGACAGGAAAATCCACTGCTTATACCTGGAATAAGTAGCATGAAATCTAGTTTACTCTTTTGGGATCTGCCAGGGACTTGTGACTTGGATTGGCCACTGTTGGAAACAGGATACTGGGCTTGATGGACCTTTGCGCTGTCTCAGTACACCAATTTTCATATTTATGACTTCTATCACATGCTATAGAAAAAGGGTAAATTTTTAACAGGGGATCTAGCTGGCCAAATACATAGGCACATAAAGAAAGCATTCGCCCATGTATCTCCAGAAAACTGCTGACTCGAGTTACACCTGCTCTGAGACGCACGTACTGTATTTTTCACTCCATAAGACGCACTTTTTTCTACTCCCAAAAAGGTGGTGGAAAAGTGGGTGCGTCTTATGGAGCAAATACACCTCCACCCCCCAGCTGATGCTCGTTGCCCTCTTACCCTCTTACCCGCTCGCCGCCACAGGAAGGGAAGGGCAGGCGATGTGGAATTGGGCCCACAAGTAATCCCCCCGACATCAATTCTGACGTTGGAGAGAAGGTCCAGGCCTGCCAATTGCTGGCCCAGACCTTAAGTTCGACATCAGAATTGATGTCGGGGGAAGACTTGTGGGCCTGATTGCACCGCCCACCCTTCCCTTCGTGGAGTTGCGGCAGCAGTGGGCAAGCGGCGGACCAGGGAGGAGGAATCGGTGTGGCAGGGAGGAAGGCAGGCAGGGTTCGGTGCGGGAGGGAGGAAGGACAAAGGCTGGAAGGCATTGAGGAGGAGGGGGCACGAACTTGGGACATAGGGAGGGAGGGAATAGAAAGAGACAATTGTTGGGCCTGAGGAAGGAAGGAAGGAAAGAAAGAACTATCTACTGCAACCAGAAATCACCAGACAAAGGTAGGATTTCAATTTAGTGATCAAAATCTGTCTGTTGCAGTATATTTGTCTATTTTTCTAGGGGGCTGGGTTCAGAGGCACAATTTGGTTCAGAATATTTTTGGGGGGGGTTTTCTCCTCTAAATCTAGGGTGCATTTTATGGTCAGGTGTATCTTATGGAGCGAAAAATATATGTGATAGAAATTGGTGTTTATATGTGTGTGATATATAATGTAAGATGAACTGCCAATCCCATCCCTGCTCTGCCCTGGGCACCAAGGCCCAGATTCTCTATAGCAGAGGTGTCAAATGTCAGTCCTCGAGATCCGCAACCCAGTTGGGTTTTCAGGATTTCCCCAATGAATATGTATGAGATCTATTAACATACAATGAAAGCAGTGCATGCAAATGGATTGCATGCATATTTATTGGGAAAATCCTGGATTGCGGCGGAAAATCGGCCGATCATGTGTCAATCACGTGACGCCGTCCTATAGAGAATCGCGCCTCCATGAAAGGTAGGTGGCAGAAAATATAGGCCAGGGTTTTCCAGGCCTATATTTCTGGCGCCTATCTATGTGGGTGCTTTAGGCCACCCATAGGTGCCAGAAAGGCTTGACACCTAACTCTACTAGCAAGCAGTGGTGTAGTGAGGGTGAGAGGAGCCCCCCCCCCTCGTCTCTGCCCCACGCTCCTTCCCCGATCCCCCCCCCCCACCGCGTACCTCTAGTTCACGCCGTGAGCAGCAAGAACTTCAACGTGCTCCTTGCGACCCCGCAGGCTCTCCCTTGACATCACTTCCAATGCGTGGTACCTAGAAATGATGCCAGCAAGAGAGGCGACGCGGTCGTGAGGAGCGCGTTGAAATTGTTGCTCATGGCAGTGAACGACTAGAGGTACAAGGGAAGGGAGCACACGCGTGGCGAGGGGAGGAGTGGGAAGAGGTGGGGGGGCAGAGAGGAAGAGGGGTGCTGGTGCCCCACCAACATGGCACCCCTGTGCAGGCTGCCCCCACCCTCCCCCTTACTACACAACTGGTAGCAAATAACTGAAAAGGAGCATGACTATGGGTGTGTCAGGGGTGTACCAAAAACTTGCGTGTATGGTACAGAAAGCTGCCTCTGGGCACCTAATTTAGGTGCCAGCATTTACCAAGTTTCCTAGTTTTATTAAAAATTTGTTATACCGCCTCATCATATACAGTGTTCCCCCGCAAATTCGTGGTTCGTGAATCGCAGACTCACTCATTCGCGGTCTGCTCCGACCACCTCTTCCTGTAGTAAAGTCGGGCTACACCAATCAGGAGCTGCGTGTCAAAGCTTGTTAACCTGATGTTATATTCGCTTTTTGAAAAGTTTTAGTTGACTTTCTTTTTTGTTCGAAGTCTGGTAAGACCTATCGGAGTGGGAATATATTCTAGATATTCACATTGGTGGCTCTCAAGACTCCTGAGGAAGGCCTGTTGGCCGAAACATGTGCATGTCGAGTCATTGAGTCGTTGGATGAATAAAGATTCCTATATTTTCAGATGCATTGGAGGACACTTTCATTAGTGCACATCATTCTGATCTGCTCATAAGGTTGTGCATAAAACGACTGCTCTTTTAAAGCACAATAGCAAAGAAAAATTCCTGCCGCTATTTGGTTATAATGAAGGAACAAGATATAAAATAAGTGCCACCTTTTCCATTTCCATAAGCAGGCGTTGTAAAAACTTGTTTGTATTAGGACGGAAAAGTGTTATGATTTGTCCCAAACTTGTTCTCCTAGCAGTACCGTCTGTGCAGGAGACAAAGGACACTGAGCACTTTTCACATTATAATTAAAAAAAAAAAAAAAAAAATTATGTTTATATTTATGGACACTATTGAATATTTGAAGATATAGGCTGGTATTTTGATAACCACAGTTAGGTGCCAGAATTGGAGCTAAGCTCTGTTCCATAAGGGGCTTGCGCTCTTTATAGAATAGCATTTGCGCTAAGTTTTTTTTTTTTTTTTTTCTGGGGGACACACATTTTTGAACAAGAATTACAAAATTAGACAAACCCTACTAATACAGGATGCCTAGTTTCTTAATCCTTATTACATACAATAGTGTAAAAAAAAAAGCCTCAGAGCTGGAGCTATACACCCACTTGGGTTATGAAGGTAATAAATCACTTTGCTCCTATTACAGTCAGTGGCAAAATAAAATAAAAAAAACCCTTTTATTTACTCTTATGTTTTCTTTATCTTTTTTTTTCAATTTTACTTTTTAAAAGCAATTAAAAACCCCCCGATCTTTCTGTTTATCTCCACAAGAAGAAGAAAACAACTTAAATTTTCATTACCATTTTTCTTTTCAAATCCTCTTCGGGTCCTGATGAATCCTTACGGATTTAAACGCCGTTGCGCTGTCGCCCACACAGCCGGCATTTTGCAGGGATTAATTGTCTCCCGCTGCTTCAGGGTAACTTTACATCAGCCCTTTAGGTTTCCGATGCTTGGTGTATGTCAAGGGTGTCGAACGCAATCACATAAGGGGTTGAAATCTAAAACACAGGCTAAGTCGTGGGCCAAATTTTTTTATTAATAATAATAATAACTTTATTCTTTTATACCGCCATAACCAAAAGTTCTGGGCGGTTTACACTAAAAAGAGGTGGACAATCAGCGAAATATAATAATACAGTAAAAAAAATACAAATATTTGTAAAATAGAATTTCAATAATAAAATTTACTAAGTAATAAACTTATCGAACAAAGTGGTCTTAATTAATTTCCGATAGCATAGCTTGCTGAATACATTTACCTAACCAAGATTGTTACCAGGGTCCTATCTAAGAAGGTATCTACACCCATTAATTTTTGGATAAGCAAATAAGTAGAAGTTTCTAGTTTCTCTTGATGGTCTATGCAACACAAAATGGGGAAAAAGGTAAACTGGAGACAATCCCGATATCAGTTTAAAGCAGATACAGGAAAATCTGAATAATACTCTTGCCTCCCAAGACAACCAATGAAGTAAACGATAATATGGACTAATGTGGTTCTTTTTTTTAACAATAAACATGAAATAGGACTTGAAATGTTGTCACCAGTATAGCAAAAATCTCTCTTAAGCTCTTAAGCCTGCGTTGGCTATCACATTGATTTTAAACCAACATATGCAGGATAGAAGGTATTTTTCATCGAGCTATAGAGTTTGCAATTTTTTAAACTTTTGTTAAACTTTAAACTCTTTTCAATTTGCATGACACGCAACAGACAAAAAGAAACCGGCACTTAGCTTTAAATCGTGCGTTCTCGTTGCCGGTGCTATGTTCTGTTGCGAATCAACACCCAACGGGCCCCGTTTCACCCACCTAGGGGCTTCTTCAGGGGTCTGAAAGTGTATCCAAAACACAAAAGCATGAGTTAAATATTAGCAAAATCTATCTTGTATCTATTTTATAGACAAACCACTAAAGCCCACGTGTACTTACTCTGCTGCTAAAGCCCAATAATTGAAAAAATGTTTATTGTTGATCATTAAGGACTTTTTCCATTATATTGTTATAGTGTGATTCACCGTTCTTTTTTTAAACCAAAAATCAATTGAACAGCTGAATTATCCTTTATTTCCTTAGAATTTTTTGGGTGCTCCTAAATAGATAATGTTACAATAGTCTAAAATAGATAAAACTAATGCCTGCACCAATAGTCTGAACAATAAAGGATCAAAATATTTTTTTATGGTTCTTAATTTCCACAATGCAAAAAAGCATTTTGGTACCACTAAGGGCTCCTTTTACTAAGCTGCGGTGGCGTTTTTAGCGCACACTGCAGATTAGCGCATGCTAACCCCCCCTGCTACACGGAGAAACTAACACCATCTCAATGGAGACGTTAGTGTCTAGTGCGTGGGGCAATTTAGCATGTGCTTAAATTGCTAATAATAATAATTTTTTTTATATACCGCAGGACCGTGAAGTTCTATGCGGTTTACAATGATTAAAGAAGTTACAGATAGAGTGGAATCAACAAAGTATAGACTTGGTGATTGACAGTTCTAGAGATCATTTGTTGAGGGCTAGGATTGTGTAGGTTGGGTTTCCTAAGTATTTCAGGAATAGATGTGTTTTTAGACGTTTTCTGAATTCCCTATAGGTAGCAGGCGCGAGTAATTGTTCTAGGTCTTTACCCCACAGAGCTGCTTGATGTGAGAAAAGATGTTGGTGATAACTTTTAAATTTACAGCCTCTGACCGGTGGCGAAGCAAAGTTCGGGTGTGAGCTTCGCCTATGTTTGTTGGTTGAGAAAGAGAAAAGGTCTGTGTTATATTTAGGGGCTAAGCCATAAAGTACCTTGAAGCAAAAACAACCAAACTTGAATTTCACACGTGCCTCCATCGGTAGCCAGTGTAGAAGTCGATAGGAAGGTGTTAAGTGGTCGAACTTCTTCAGTCCACAAAGTAGTCTGACCGCTTAGTAAAAGGAGCCCTAAGTTTGTGTGTTCTGCTAGTGTTAAATGTTGGTCTAGTGCAGGGGTAGGCAATTCTGGTCCTCGAGAGCCGGAGCCAGGTCAGGTTTTCAGGATCTCCACAATGGATTTGCATGCACTGCCTCCTTGAGATGCAAATCTATCTCATGCATATTTATTGTGGAAAACCTGACCTGGCTCCGGCTCTCGAGGACTGGAATTGCCTACCCCTGATCTAGGGCATCCCTAGGTGGTGACCTTGTGCACCCCTCGCTAAATACTGCATATGAAAGGATTTTTTCCCCATTTCGTGTCAGCAGTTGGGGGGGGGGGGAGGGAAATTCTCAGTGCTTCAGGCTGTAAGTCAGGGGTGTCAAAGTCCCTCCTCGAGGGCGGTAATCCAGTCGGGTTTTCAGGATAACCTCAAATATGCATGAGATAGATTTGCATCTTAAGGAGGCAATGCATGCAAATCCATCTCATACATATTCAGGTGGATATCCTCAAAACCTGACCTGGCTCCGGCTTTCGAGGACCGGAATTGCCTACCCCTGGTCTAGTGTGACTCCCAGAATTTTGATAGATTTAATAGACTAACATGCACACGTTGGCATTTACCATGCGCTAAATTGAATAGTGCGCGCTTTCCGGTTGGCGCACCTTAGTAAAAGAGGGCCTTAGGGCTCCTTTTACAAAGCCGCGCTAACGGTTTTAGCGCACGCTATCCGAAAATCTACTGCCTGCTCTAAAGGAGGTGGTAACGGCTAGCGCGCGCTATTCCACGCGTTAAGGCCCTAGCGCGGCTTTGTAAAAGGAGCCCTTAGTCTTAGTAGAAGTATAGATCCTTCCTCACCATTAGACACCTGTGGTGTGGTCAGGCACTTGTGTGGAGCGCCCTACTCCAACCTAGCTTTTACACTGGGACTGGGTCCTTTTGCCTGCAAATGGGTCCTGAGGCAGCACGGTGAGGCGCTGGAAGTGGGGCAGCCGCGTTCAGACACTTAGATATGGTTAAATAACTCAAAAGGAAAGTTAACATGGGCAGTGGTGTAGCGAGGGTGGGAGGCACCCCTTTCGCCCTCTTCTCTGCCCCCCCTGCTCCTTCCCTGCTTCCTCCCCCACCCCCGCCACACGTGCTCCCCTTTCTTTCCGTATACCTGTTTAGCAAGCAGCATCTCTAACTTGCTGTCTGCACCAACTCTCCTGATGTCACTTCCTAGTTGCAGGACCCGGAAGTAACATTCCACGGGCCACATAAAATGGCCAGGCAGGCCGGATTCGGCCCCTAGGCCTTGTGTTTGACATGTGTGCTGTATGTATTGCTGCCGATTTTCCCCCAGGAATTTTTTGAACGCCATTCATAGAATTTCCCCCAAGCACGCCCATGTTGACATATTTGCTGTTTATAACCTTGATTTTTCTTGTGCAAAACAGAATTAAATGCTTCCTAAAATCGCCTGCATATTGTACAGAACAGATCAAAATATTTTACTTTAGGATTATTTAAGCACGCGTTTGGATTCTTTTTTTTTTTTTTTTACACTTCTTGGTAATGTAAGATCTCTGAAGTCTTTAATGTCTTCGATCAATTATCACTGCTCCTATTTCTCTCTTGTTAAAATATACATCGATTTACTTCCAGGTCATTGCGTTCACATGAAAAGGAACCTGCTTGCATGGATGCTGTCGTGCCAAAATAAAATCTGTGATCGAATTCATATGTGCTGTAGATATAACAGCTCATGATTTAGGAGAAGCCTAATTAGTTAGGATGTGGGTGGGTGTGTAAGTTCGCATGTAGGTGTTATCTCTGGGTAATATAGTGTACACAACAGAAAGGATTAATTAAGCTAACACTTAATAGTGCTAAAGTAGTCACTTTACTGCTTTTGTTCATTTTAAGAAAAAAATTGGATTTGATATATTGCCTTTCTGTGGTACAACCAAAGCAGTTCATATTTTCTCTCTTGGGAGGATTGTCAAAACTTACCGCGCCTTGAATGATGGTCGCTAAACCGACTCCAGCCGGCAGTACTTTACCGGCCAATTATCAGATTGGCTCACGGTGGTCTTTGCCGAGCTTCCTGGCAGACTTCAACTCTGCCATGCAAATGTATTACAACGAGGTCATAAATATTTAAAGGAACACTCCGGGCAATTCTCTGTCATTGCCAGATGATTCCCAAGTGTGGCACCGACTTTTGATGACCAAAATTTACCAGCTGGTCTAAGGGTGCTGGCACTGTGCAAATGCTCACTGTGCAGATGCCTCGGGCATGGATTTCTGGCTGTAGCACATCCCAATTTAAAAAAAAAAAATAAAAAATACAATATAATCTCGTTATAACAGGCTCGCTAATAACAGGAACCTCACCTATAGTGGACGAGGTCTGCTGGTCCGGGTTGTGCCCCTTTATAAACATACAGAAAACCATCGCATATAGCGGACTCGCATATAACGGACAACCAATTTGGTCCCCAAAGCCGCTTTTAGCTGTAGTTTTCTTCGGCTATAACGGACATGCAGGCTCCGCCTACAAGGCACGTAGCATGGTGTGCTGGTGATACAGTATCAAAATGCAGCCCAGAAGAAAATGGCAGAGTATTTTTCTTTCCAGTACAGTACGATATAATGCTTTAGAACATCTTTTAGGGTTCTGGTTTTGCAATTATTTCGTGCCATACCAATGTTTTGCTGATTTTTGTTCTTGATGTTGCTGATATGGTTGTGCAGTGACTGTTGTTCATTGATTGAACCTAAATAAAGTTTAAAAAAAAAAATGCAACTCTGGATATAACGGACTCTGGATATAACAGACTGTTTTTTCCAGGTCCCTTGAAGTCAGTAATAACGAGATTATACTGTCCACCATTCACATAAATTATAGCAGGTTTTTTGGGAAAAAAAAATCCCGAAAGCATGCTTCTTGAGTGCTTGTATTAAAGGTGTGTCTTGTGTGCTTATTGAAAGACAATGCTTGCACCTCCCCTCCCTTCCCCTTCATCTATGATTGACACAATGACATAGCACTTGCTGGTGATGAGAGCACATATTGTACTCCAATAAGGCACGTGCACATCATGTGTGCCCACGGCATTAGTTTTTTCTGGCACATGAGCACATGTACACCTTTTACGTGGTCAGCACATGTACAACCTCTTACCGTGGTCTATTCTGCACATGTGCCAATCGCTATTGCCAGTGACTCATCTTGCGTAAATTTGGTGAACCACCATGAACCTCATTTACATGTGTGGTTTTTCAAGAATGACTCGTCTTTTTGAAATCGTTACGTTTACAGCCGCAACAGCGGCCCGTCTGATTTTACTGCCAATATTAGAGAATCTTCCTCTGTTCCTAGAGGAGTCATACTCTTAGAGGTCCATATACTACTTATTGCAGAAAAAAAGGCTGCGCTGCGATATCCCATGGTAATTTTTGGAGGCGTACACGTTACCCCCAAGCTAAAAAAGCATTGGAGGCAGAGAATGGGCATCTTCTGTGGTAATTCATTAGTGCAGTTACCACCTATGTAATGTCCATACGCTAAAGCACTGTATCGTAAACTGTGTGCCTCCTGAGACCTTCAGGTGCGCCGCGGCACACTGGGGCGGAGGAGAGGCACGTCCTGTAGGCAATCGGCCAGCAATAGCGCCTCTCCTTCTCTCCAGCCATCTTCCCTGCTGGCACCCCCCTCACTGGCATCTCGGGGCCCATCTGGAGGGCCTTTACTCATGCGCGGATGTCGACGTCTGCACGCTTCCAGACGCTTCGAGCCGCAGCCACTACATTTAGTGTGCCGCGGCATTGAGAAAGTTCACGGGACACTGCGCTAATGGGAAAATTAGCACGTGGCCATTAATAGGGAAAATAGAAACATCGGCCATATTACCCTGAAGGTAATAATGGCCTTAGCACATGGGAATGACCTATGTGAGGAGGTGCTAAAAGCTACTTTTTGCCATTGTTTGCTTAAAAGGGTTCCTAAGTGGTTTTGTACTTGGAACGATGGAGGGTTAAGTGACTTGTCCAGAGTCACAAGGAGCTGTCGTGGGAATTGAAATCGGTTCCCAGATTCTCAGCCCACTGCACAAACCATTCGTCTACTTCCACCTTTACCATTTAACGCTGTACAATATTTATTTACGGTATTTATTTATTTAGATTTATATCTCGTCCTCCCCAAAGAGCTCAGTACGGGTTACAGTTCACATTCACAGGCCTCCTTTTACAAAGTGCGCTACGGGTTTTAGCGCACACTAACCATGCGCAAAACTCTTAATGCGTCCATGTTAGTCTACGGACGTGTTAGCGTTTAGCACGCACGTAGATTTAGCCCGCGCTAAAAATGCGTAGCACACCTTTGTAAAAGAGGGGGACAGTGTTGCAATATAGGGTTTACATACTTGCTCTAACTCAGGGACTTTGATTGCCTCTACATTAAACAGAGGTTTCCAATTTCAGATTTGTTATTTTTTAACTGGGTTATTTAAAAAAAAAAATCTTTTAAGTTCAATAAATTTTATTATATAATACTTATGGTGACGGGATAATCGCGCGCCAGACACCAGCGCGCCAACAATCCAGCACCGACAATTCGGCGCAAGACAGAAGCGTACAGGGGAAAATAATTTTTAAAGAGGTCCGACGGGGGGTTTAGGGTGGCAACCCCCCAACTTTATTGGTTAGTGTTCGCGCTGCCATTGCGGGGTGGGGGGTGTAGGGGTGAAACCCCCCACATTATAGAGAAAATGGAACTTTTCCCGAAAAAAATAAGAAAAACTTCCATTTTCGCTATAATGGAGGTTTCCAAACCCCGAACCCCTCTCCAACAGCAGCACAAACACTAACCAATAAAGTGTGTGTGTGGGGGGGTTTGCTACCCCAAACCCCCCGCTGGACCTCTTTAAAAATTACTTTTTCCCCCGCGCGCTTCTGTCTTGCGCCGAATTGTCAGCGCGCTGGCGTCTTGCGCGCCACTGTCTATGAACCAATACTTATAGATACAGCCAAGTCATAACAGATTTGCATTACACATAGGAACCAACAATCGTCCTATATAATACATCGGGGAAAAAAGTATTAATTAAAACAAAGCACAAATAAAGGTAGCTCACTAGCAATAATCATCATATCATTAACAGCATGAATGTGCATTAATAAATTTCAACAACATAATGAATGGAAGGGATTGTATTACATGTTGCATTTTCCAACTCCAACCAATTTTAACAAAATTAAACAAAACAATCCTACATACGGGCATAACTTGAAATATATTCCAGCTGCACAATTAGAAAGTACAGTACTCCCCCCGATATTCGCAGGGGTTCCATTCTAGGAAGCCCCACGAATCTTGAAAAACCGCGAACACGGTTTTCAGCGGGGGAGACAGAGGGCAGCCGGGGAGACAGGAGAGGGCAGCCGAAGTGCCGGCGAATGAAGGAAATCACTCATGATATGTTCTGACCGCCTCTTCCTGCATTAAAGTCGGGCCTCACCAATCAGGAGCTGCTTTGACGCGCAGCTCCTGATTGGTGAAGCCCAACTTTAGTGCAGGAAGAGGCGGTTGGAGCATACCGCAAGTGACTTCCTTCACTCACTGGTGCTCCGGCTGCTCTCTTCTGCCTCTCCGGCTGCCTTCTCCTGCCCGGTCATTCGCGGTCAGAAAATACAGCGAATGACTGGGACCGCGAATCGCCGACCACGAATGACCGGGGGAGCACTATACTACTACTACTACTGTTATTATTTATCATTTCTATAGCACTGAAAGGCATACTCAGTGCCTTGCATTCAGACATGTAATACGATGGTCCCTTCTCAGAAGAGCTTACAATCTAATTGGGACAGACTGACGGAACCAATCGGACAGATAGGGGTTGGAGAGTTTCTAGCAGAGAGAATGTTAGTGTCAAAGCAGCTCCTGATTGGATAAGGCCCGACTTAGTGCAGGAAGAGGCGGTTGGAGTGTACCGCGAGTGATTTCCTGCACTCGCGGTGCTCTGGCTGCCCTCTCCTTGTCGGCGGTTCGCGGTCAGAAAATACCGTGAATGACCTGGACCGCCGACCACGAACGACCGGGGGAACACTGTACTGGAAACTGCTTAGGAAGTAGATGGTATAGAAATTTTAAAAATAAATAAATCAGGCAGTCTGTTCTAGGCATACGGTGCAGCAAGATAGAAATGGCAGTGGAGGAAAGGGGTACAGATAAGAGGGAGTTGCCCAATAAATGGGAACAGAAGACAAAGTGTGCATTGAGCTCAGTGCACTGTAAGGGAATACTTATGCATTCCCATTTAGACAGACGCTTCCAGGATTAAACTCTCATGATATTTTTGAGAACCCAACTTAAATTGCCAGATTCTTTTTTTAATCACCCAAGAATAGGGTTACCAGATTTTCCAAATGGAAAAACCGGACCCCTAGACCCGCCCCCCAGGCCCGCCCAGTTCTACCCATCTCCATCCCATTTTGCCCCAGTCCCACCCCCAATCATATCCTAGCCCTGCCCCCCGCTGCATGCTTTCTTCAGGCAGAAGGGCATCTGGTGCCCAACGTTGATTTTTTTTTTTGGAAGCATTTCAAAACCCTGACAAAGTGCCGGGCTTTGAAAAGCCATCCGGACCTCCAGCTTCTGTCTCCCCTGCTTATAGTCAAAGCTGCCCTGCTTCCCCCTTTCCCTTCAAAGTGCTCTACAAGTGTTTCCTGTTTCGCTTCACAGAAAACGTTATGAATGGGTAAGAAAGAAAATTCTATAAATCTGGTCTGCTTTTGAGTAGGGTGAAAGGCAGACACTTAGTTCCATCAATAGACTTCCAATGCACTATAGGGCCACATGGCACTCAGTGTGAGCTAATGTCCCCTGAAGTAATGGAGGGTAAGAGAAAAACATGCACTCCCACAATCAGTGAGAATGATCACCACGGATGGACCAGGATTTGGGCAACAGATCCTTTATTATAAGAGAGAGATCTATTACAGGCCAATGTTTCGGCAAACGAGCCTTCGTCAGGATTCCTATTCAGTAACAAATGTTTTTGTAATGAAGACTCGCCACGGTGCATTTCTTTACATTATAGGTGCTCACTTACTATGGCGATGACATTTGCTACATAATAGAATCCCTGGCGAAGGCTCGTTTGCTGAAACGTGGCCTGTGTTGAATCTTTTATAGTAAAGGATCTATTGCACCAATCCTGGTCCGTCCATGGTGGTCATTCTCCCTGGTTTTTGCATCAGGTTAAAAAATTTGCCCAAGACCGCAAGGAGCAGCAGGGAGATTCAGAGCTCAGTACTGTAATCCCTGCGCTACTGTTCTACTCTTCGAGACCTTATTATTGCAGTAAAGATATAGAGGGGCATAATCAAAAGAAATGTCTAAGTCCATTTTGGGCCTAAGTCACCCAAAGTCAGACATGGGAAAAGGTCCATTTTCAAAAAAATACGTCCAACATATTTTTTTTTCCTTCAAAAATCGTCCAATTGTACGTCCAGCCGTCTAATTGCCCAGACCGCTAATCTTTATACCCCATTTTTGCCTAAAAATTCATCCAAGTCACAAATGCCTAGAAAAAGACCTTTTGGGCGTGGGAGGGGCCAGATAAATGATGGACTGGACACCCGGACATGGCACCAGAGTAGTGCCACCATACAGGGCACTGCTGTGAACTTCACAAAAAGGGTGCCACATAAACATCTCACCCCAGCTCCCTTATTGGTCATGGTGAGCCCCCCAACACCTACTAGACCCATCTATCTACCACCCCAATAGCCCTTATGACTGCAGGAGCCACTTATACGGCAGTACAAAAGGGTTTGGGGGGGTTTGGAGGGTGCACATTTTTCATCATGAAAATGAAGTGATTAGAGTGACTTATGGGCCTGGGTCCTCCTCTCCATGGTTCACTAACCCACCCCCAAGACCACTTAAGCCACCTCTGTGCAGCTCTACTAGGCTTTCCTATGCCAGGCTTCCAGGTGCTGATGTTCTGGAGGCAGATGTGTATGTTTTTATTACGATTTTTATTGGGGGGGGGGTGTCAGTGTGTGGGGATCTGTACTTTGTGTTCTGCAGTGGACTTAGACCTGGTTTTAGATGGCCAAAATCACAACGTCCAAGTTCCGTCTAGACATTGTTGTAAAACTTTTGGTTATACATGCAGTACGACTAAGTCTAGGACGTCCCACGACCCAAACCAAATCGTTTTTAAATACAGTGGTACCTTGGATTACGAGCATAATCCGTTCCAGGAGCATGCTCGTAATCCAAAATGCTCGTTTATCAAAGCAAGTTTCCCCATAGGAAATAATGGAAACTCGCTTTGATGCGTGCCCCCCCCCCGCGATCAGGCACACCCCCCCCTGTGATCCGGCACCCCCCCGCCACGATCCGACCCCCCCCCCAACACGATTGGGCACCCCCCCCCGACATGATCCGACATCCCCCCCGACACAATTGGGCACCCCCCCGCCGCTTCTTACCCTCATCTGGGCACTCTTGAAAATCGGCCTCTTCCTATGCTGGGCCTTGAGCATCTGAGCATGCTCAAGGGGCCTGCGAGTTCACGTTCACGTTCAGAACGTGAACTCGCAGGCCTTGAGCATGCTCAGATGCTCAAGGCCCAGCAGAGGAGAAGGCCGATTTTCAAGAGTGCCCAGATGAGGGTAAGAAGCGGCCGGGGGGGGGGGGGTGCCCAATCGTGGCGGGGGGGGGGGGGGGGTGCTCGTAAATCGAGCCATGCTCGGTTTCTGAGGCACCGATTTTGCAAATGTTTTGCTCGTCTTGCAAAACACTCGCAAACCGGTGCACTCGTAAGCCTGTACATCTAAAACCCTGTTCGATTATTGGCACTTGGGACGACTTGTGTTACTGATCATCCAAGTGCCGATTTAGGCCGGTTTTTAGACGCATTTCTGTTTCGATTATGAGCCCTATAGTCTCTCAAGAAAATAATTGAAATAGTAACAAAATAATTCCAAAATTAACAAGGCATCGACAATGTTACTAGCAAGGCACGGGTTTACCACACAGAGAGACGCACATTTATCCCAAAAGTGGAGAAAAAGCCTCAAAATATTTTGACAAGGCAGCAATCCACACTGATTTCAGCTGCTCATTTTATTCTTGTGGGCATAAAAAAAAACAAAACAAAACACACCCAAAAAATGTTAGTCTTACATGGGGACAAAGCCCACCGCTGTGCACAGGGATGCTAAAGAAAAAAAGAAAAAGAAAGCTTTCTTTTAACTCGAGCATGGCCTTCATCACACGTCCAGCACCGTTTCCTTATGCCCTCAGCGTTGAAAAAGGTATTCAGCTAGACTGCCACAAACCGCTCACTGTCCATGCTCATTCTCTCTTCCGCCAAGGTCCTTGTCTTCGCCGCTAAACGGCTGCGTCGGGGATTTAAACAGCTAATGCTCCCACACCATATCAGTTGAATTCCTTTTTTGATGTGGAGTGGGGTTTTTTTTTTTTTTTTTGCCCATGAGAATAAAACGAGCAGCTGAAATCAGTGTGGATTGCTGCCTTATCACAGTGTTTTGAGGCCTTTTCTCCACTTTTGGGATAAATGTGTCTCTCTCTGAGGTAAACCCGCCTGGCTAGTAATATTGTTGCTGCTTTTGTTAATTTTGGAAGCAAGGATATTGTCCAAATATCAAAAAGCCTTGGAAAAATGTTTGAGGAGGTCAAAATTGTATGCTTTAGCAATTTGACCTGCTCCTAGTTTACAAAATTGCACCCAGAACCTTGACCCGTTCAAACAATGCACCATAAAGTGCACTCTGGGTATTACCCCAAAACATCATCTATATTCACCCAAATTTTCTTTTTAAATTTCAAAAAGTACTGTGTGCAAATTTCAAAAAGTACTGTGTGATATTAAAAAAATCGGTGTCATTTGTACGAGGGCCGTTCAAAAAGTATTAGACCTTTTATTCATAAAAAAAATATTCGCATTCAGATACAACAATCTTGTACTAATCTCCTTCAAAGTCGTCCCGTTGGCTGCCACACACTTCTTCCACTGTCGGAAGCGGTTTTGGAACGCCTCTTTTGAGATTGCTCGCAACTGGTCCGTCGCATTCTGCATGATGTCTTCTCTTGACTGAAATCTGGTCCCTTTCAGGGGCGTTTTCAGCTTGGGGAAAAGCCAGAAGTCACACGGAGCCATGTCGGGAGAGTCGGGAGCCTCAGGAATCACAGGTGTGTTGTGTTTGGCCAGGAAACTCTGTGTCAAATGTGAAGAACGACAGATGTGTTATTGTGATGGAGCTGCCAATTGCCTGCTGCCCACAGGTCCGGCCTTATGCATCTCACAGCGTTACGAAGGCAACGCAGAACCTCTTGGTAGTACCCTTTGGTGATTCAATGATTCTGCATCACCAGGGTCCTCCCTTGGTCAATGACGATCTCATTTCTGGATGTTGAGGGCCTACCAGAAAGTGCTTCACTCTCCACTGATGTGCGGCCATCTCTGAAGTGGTTGTACCACTCCTTTATCTGTGTGGTGCCCATTGCTTTGTCCACGAAGGCCTGTTGAATCTTGCGGATATTTTCCACTTGGCAATTGCCAAGCCTTCCACAAAATTTAAGGCAATAGCGTCGTTCAACTTTTTCTGTCATTTTGTCAAAAATGATAATCCGACGGCGCTCACTTACACTTCCTCACTCATCGGCGGTCTGCCAGCGACTGACAGCTTCTATAGGTGGTGAAAAAATTCAAGCATGCGCATTAGGGTCACCTACATATGTGCACCAAGCCATGCCTCCCTGGCTTTATTTGTTTACATAAGAAAAATTAAGGTCCGATAGGTTCAATTTATATTGAACCTATATGGGAACAAGTGACACTGATTTTTAAATGTTTCAAGTTTTGTATTGCACACAGCACGTTTTGAAATTTAAAATGAAAATTTGGGTGCATATAGATGATGTTTTTGGGTAATACCCACAGTGTGGGATATACCCTAGTGGAAACCTAAACAATTGATTACAGAGGTTGTTTCCCAGAAACTGATTAGTCATCCTTAATTAGAAAAAAAAAATAGAAAATACTCATACAGTTCCGTTCCAGGAACCCCTGCGAATAGCAAAAAACCGCGAATACGGTTTTTCACCTAGGAAGGCAGGAGAGGGCAGCTGGAGCGCCGGCAAGTGAAGGAAATCACTCGCTGTAAGCTCCGACCGCCTCTTCCTCTACTAAAGTCGGGATGCACCCATCAGGAGCTGCTTTGGCACGCAGCTCCTGATTGGTGCAGCCCGAGTTTAGTAGAGGAAGAGGCGGTCGGAGAATACCGCAAATTCACGTGGGAACGCTGTATAATAAATGAACATACAAAGAAATGCTCAAGTTTGTTTGAACGGGTCAAGGTCCTGTGGGCAATTTTGCAAAGTAAAGATATTGTGCCATAGGCCAGCACTTACTCTTCCCTTCTTTCTCCGTCCTGATTTTTATGCCTGGGAGCAGGCAGTTGTGTTTGTATATCTGCTTTAGCTAAACTGCCTCCAGTTTGCAAAAGATACAGCTTTAAACTGTAAGTAACATTAGCTTCTAGTAATAATATGACCTTTGAGGCCTGAAACACCACCCCACCATCTGTACTCCATTAGCCGGCATATCAGCTGAAGATTTTATTATGAGAATAAATGATAGGGATCACATTTAGTAAGCATTCTCCATAATTTTTTTTTTCCGCTTGAGACAAACCGCCTTTTCATTAATAAATGGCAATTAAAAATTCCATGCCCAATACATATAGTTTGTAATCCTTTTGGCTGTAAAGTGGTTCTGTATTTAAAAAATCTTCTCCCTGTAATTATATTTGAATGTGACATCGTCCCACTGTACGAACTGAAATAGCAGATTCACTACTGTTCTCTTTGAGCTAACTTGGACCCTGTAACCCATGTCCTTGGAAGAGCGAATCTGAGCCAAGATCAGGTTAAATTGAAGCTGAAAGCTGCATATCCCCCTGGTGTTGCATTCACTATTGTCCTTGTACAGCTGGTTGAAGGGGCAATTGTAATGGGGCCTTTATAGCGTGGCTCGTACGGAGCTGCATTAGTTACTGAATGGGGGCCTTAAATTTAAACGTTTCTGCCCCCTGTACTGTGACTTTGTAGACATGTCTTATTTATTTGTAAAATGTAAAAGCTACTTCTCAAATAGCCATCCATAAAAGCAATCACGCAAAACAACACAGATGCACTGAATAAGACGCATGAGCCACATTGCCAGACGACAATTACGTTGATCAAAAATACTGCTAAAAATAAACCGATCAAGCTGCACCCAGCAGACTGTACCTGTTAACTGTCATTAACCTCAGGAAAAAAACAAAACAACAAAAAGCAGTGTTTTATAGCATGAAGGACAATAAATTGCATTCTTGCCGAATTTCCAAGGGGAGACGGTTTCACAAATGGGGAGTTACCTCTGAAAATGCACAGCCCCGGCATTGCTCCTGGGCGCTTTGTTTTGTTAAAGTCAGCACCAAGAAGAACTCGCCTATGGAGGCGTGATCCCACCGCTGATTTTTTTTATAGATGCTGGTAGGCTGTTTGATATTGAGTTGAAAATATCATTTGAACAGTGGGTTGTTGGTTTGTTTTTTTTTTTACTGAGCGTGGATACCTTCTGGTGCCTAAAAAATTGGCACTGGTTAGGCCTAAGTGCCTGTGCCTTAGTTGTGCATGAATCGGACACATTCTAAAAGGCCTTGGTCATCTCTATGGTTCAGTAGCCCACTCACCGGGTTTCTTAAGGCACCTGTGTGCTGTTCTTCTAGGCTTTCCCAAATCAAGTGCTGCTGTTTTGGAAACAGGTATGTACTAACATAGTAGATGACGGCAGATAAAGACCCGAATGGTCCATCCAGTCTGCCCAACCTGATTCAATCTAAATTTTTTAATTTTTTTCTTCTTAGCTATTTCTGGGCAAGAATCCAAAGCTCTACCCGGTACTGTGCTTGGGTTCCAACTGCCGAAATCTCTGTTAAGACTTACTCCAGCCCATCTACACCCTCCCAGCCATTGAAGCCCTCCCCTGCCCATCCTCCACCAAACGGCCATATACAGACACAGACTGTGCAAGTCTGCCCAGTACTGTTTTCATTCAGATCTTTGTGGGGTGGGAGGAATTCACTGACCACTGGGGGAGTGTGTGTGTGTGTGTGGGGGGGGGGGGGGGGGGATCATTACTTAGTCCCTCCAGTGGTTATCTGGTCAATTTGGGTACCTTTTTGGCACTTAAAATATTTTTAAGACAGGTCTAGTTCCCGATGTCTGTCCTGGACGTCTTGGGATACGTTCATTTATCAACATGAGACATCGGAGTGCTAAGCCCGCCCATAACATGCCTCTAACACGCCCCCTCGAACTTTGGATACACAGCAGCTAAGAAGCCTAACAAGGCGTCCAGAAAGTCGGCTTTGAAAATAGGTACTTGGACGTTTTGGTGAGAAAAATGTCCAAGTGCCTCTTTATGCTGTTTTTTTGGACGTCTTTCTTTTTGGAAAATGAGACATAGCGTGCAATCCAAAAGGGGGCTTGGCAATGGGCAAGCCAGGGGCATTCCTAAGATTTGCGTGCAGAATGCCAGGGATGTGTGCTGAAATGGGTCTCCGGGATTACACCTGGTTTCCAGAAAAAAGGGGACAGATTGAGATACCCTCCTCCTCTGCCCTCCAACCCAGCCAGCTGATTAACCGCTCCCCTTAACTGTATCCATGACATCCTGTTTGTCTGTCTTGGCTATTTAGATTGTAAGCTCTTTGGAGCAGGGACTCTTTGTGACTCTGTACAGCGCTGTGTGTGTCTAGTAGCTGTATAGAAAGAATTTATAGTGGTAGTAGTACTAGTGTGAAGCGTTTCAGTCTTTGGGAAGCAGAGCTGAGATTGTGATGTCATAATGCTTTATTCCACCAATAAAAGCCAACCTCATCACTGATGTCACAATGGCTTGATTGTCCTGTACTCCCCTCTGCCCTCCAACCCAGCCAGCAGATTAACCGTTCCCCTTAACTGTATCCATGACATCCTGTTTATCTGTCTTGCCTGCTTAGATTGTAAGCTCTGGGGAGCAGGGACTGTCTTCTTAGTGACTCTGCAGCGCTGCATGCATCTGGTAGCGCTATAGAAATAATTCATAGTAGTAGTAGTAGTGTGAAGAGTTTCAGTCTTTGGGAAGCAGAGCTGAGATTGTGATTTCATAATGCCTCATTCCACCAATAAGAGCCATCCTCCTCAGTGATGTCACAATGGCTTGATTGTCCAACCCACCCAGCAGATTAACCGTTCCCCTTAACTGTATCCATGACATCCTGTTTGTCTGTTTAGATTGTAAGCTCTTTCGGACAGGGACTGTGTTCTTATTCTTTGTGACTCTGTGCAGTGCTGCGTGTCTCTGGTAGCGCTATAGAAATAATGAATAGTAGTACTAGTAGTAGTAGTAATATCCGGGTTTTATTTTCATTGAAAGCAACATAAGTAAGGGGGACGGACAGAGATATCTGGGTTTTTCTTCCACCGAAAACAATGGAAGTAAAACCCGGATGTCTCAATCCGTCCTCCTTTTTCTGGAGCCATATGGTCACACTTTTTCAGCAGGCGTAAGCTTTGGTGCCCAAATTCCGGTGCCAGAATTGGCACTTAACCCCCCCCCCCCCTTTTCCCACAACCACGATAGCGTTTTTTAGCACAGGCTGGCGTTGGTCCCGACGCTCTTAGGAACTCTAGGAGCGTCGGGAGCAGCGCGAAGCATTCAGCGCACTGGCCTGTGCTAAAAGCCACTACCGCAGTTTTGTAAAAAGGGGGGTGGGGTTAATGCTAATTCTACAGCAGAATGGGTGCTCATCTTTGAGGAGCAATGAGCACAGATTTTTTTTTTCAGTGACGATATTTGAGCGCCATTTCCTGAACAGCGAATTCCATTAGTGTTTGTTTATTTAATTTGTTGTCTATTCCGTTGTCCCCAAAGAGGTCAGAACAGGTTACAGGTCAGTAACGGGACTAGAGAATGACACGGTGAAAAAATTGGTCCCCGTCACCGCCCCGTCCCCGTCTCACCATCCCCGTCACCGCCCCGTCCCCGTCTCACCATCCCCGTCACCGCCCCGTCCCCGTCTCACCATCCCCGTCACCCGCCCCGTCCCCGTCTCACCATCCCCGTCACCGCCCCGTCCCCGCCACTGCCATCCCATTCACCGCCCCGTCACCGTCACTGCTGCATACATAAAAGCCTCAAACGGGTACGATTTTATATACTTTTCTAATATCTCCCCTATGTATCTGCCATTGCCCCCCCCCTGTGTCCATATTCCATCCACATGGCATGTCCCCTTTTTGTCTCTGTCCCTATGCCCCAATGCACATAATTTCCCCCTCTTTCTGTTACCTTCCTGTGTCCAGATTTCCCCTATCTTCCTCTTCCATACCAGTGTGTCTCTTCTTTTCAACCCCATCTAGCTTTTTTCCCTCTTTCTTCCCCCCCCCCCCCTGCTTCTAGCATCTGGCTCACCCTGCCTGTCTTTCCCTTTCTTTCCTGCTGTGGGTTTTTCTTTCCGTTTTCATCACCTTGGCCCAGAATCCTTTTCCCTTTCACTCCCTCCTTACAGTCTAAGCCGGGAACACTAGCGATCGCACGGTCCTCGCAGCCCCCACCCGCCTGCCCAATCGATCCTAGTGTTTAGCCAGCTCTCTCCCTTCTCCTCACCTTAATTTGCAGGCTTTCTTTTTCAGCGACCTGCACGCTTTCCCAAAGAGCCGCACACGCGCGGCTGCTCAGTGTTCAATCTTCTGCTCTGCTGCAACTTCCTGTTTCCGGTTGCGTCAGAGCAGAAGATCGAAACTGAGCAGCAGCGGGTGCGCGGCTCTCTGATAGCGTGCGGGTCGCCGAAAAGAAAATCTACAAACTAAGGTGAGGAGAAGGGAGAGAGCTGGCTAAACACTAGAATCGATTGGGCAGGCGGGTGTGAGCTGCGGGGACCGCGCGATCCTTCATGCCTCACTGCGGGGATAAGACCCATTCACCGCCCCGCGGGCGGTGAATGGCCTTGTCCCCGTCGCCGCAGCGACTGCTAGTTTTCTTCCCCGTTTTCGGCGGTGACCCGCGGGCTAAAAATGCGGTGGCCGCGGGTAAACCGCCACCGTGTCATTCTCTAAACGGGACCAAAGAGTTTTTGAGCCACTATGGGTTATTTAGGGCTCCTTTTACTAAGGTGCGCTAGTGTTTTTGGCGCATGCGGGATATTACCGCGTGCTACACCACGCACTACACCACGCACTACGCGGCTAGAGCTAACGCCAGCTCAGTGCTGGCGTTAAGGTCTAGCACGCGCTATTCTGTGCGTTAATGCCCTAACGCACCTTTAGGAAAAGGAGCCCTTAGTGTTTGGTCACTTTGACGGAGCACGCTCCATGTTGAAACATTTTTCATGTGGATGTCCTGCTGGGAGCAGCAAAAAACGGACCTAAGAACATAAGTTGCCGCTGCTGGGTCAGACCAGTGGTCCATCGTGCCCAGCAGTCCACTCATGCGGCGACCCTTAGGTCAAAGACCAGCACCCTAACTGAGACTAGCCCTACCTGCGTACGTTCCGGTTCTGCAGGAACTTGTCTAACTTTGTCTTGAGTTCCTGGAGGGTGTTTTCCCCTATTTACAGACTCCGGAAGAGTGTTCCAGTTTTCTACCACTCTCTGGGTGAAGAAGAACTTCCTTACGTTCGTACGGAATCTATCCCCTTTCAACTTTAGAGAGTGTCCTCTCGTTCTCACTACTTTGGAGAGGGTGAACAACCTGTCTCTATCTACTTTGTCTTGAATCCCTGGAGGGTGTTTTCCCCTATAACATCCTCCGTAAGAGCGTTCCAGTTTTCCACCACTCTCTGGGTGAAGAAGAACTTCCTTATGTTTGTACCCTTTCAACTTTAGAGAGTTCCCTCTCGTTCTCCCTACCTAGGAGTGGGTGAACAACCTGTCTTTATCTACTAAGTCTATCCCCTTCAGTACCTTGAATGTTTCGATCATGTCCCATCTCAATCTCCTCTGTTCGAGGGAGAAGAGGCCCACTTTCTCTAATCTTTCGCTGTACGGCAGCTCCTCCAGCCCCTCAACCATCTTAGGCGCTCTTCTCTTCTAAATATTTAATATCAACCAAGCTCTCTGAAGTGCTGGAGTCGCTGCTTTTAGAATAAATCTGCTTCCCATTTGTACTGCTCATTTTGACAATGGCTTAAATTAGTTCTTCTCTCTGTTTTGTTTTGGTTTTTTTTTGTAAATGCCTGAACTGTTTGGCAGGCCCAAGCATGTCAAAATATTTAGCCCTACTCGTGTCGGGAGGTGCATGAAACTCCCGCAGGGGATCACCGCAGTTACACGAGCAGAGATGCCTATTGAGAACTACAGAGGCCCCCAGTCCTAGCACTGAAACGCAGCCTTTTTAAATGCCAAAATGAATCAATATTTGGAACAGCTCCAAGGTAGCAGCTCTGCTGTGAGCACATTTTGTTGTATACCGGCATTCTTCCACTCATCTTTCCATGTAGCATTTATCGTCTCTAACAGAAGCTCTTCAAGGAAGAAAATCTTCCCCCCCCCCCCCCCAAATGAAATTACAATTGCTAATAGGCTTGAATTATAAAACATTTGTTATTCCTAAAGCACTTTGCAAACGTTGTTCATGCTCTACCTCCCTTCCCCCCCTTTCTAACATTGATATCCATTTATTTATTATTTTCACTCTGTTCTTTCCCAGGGGCTACCCACACTGTTAACATTAGCATGTGGAGCCATTGTTTAAAATACTTAACCACACAGCCAAAGGCAGGACCACCAATTAAATATGGAAATTCAACATTTTCAGACATCTTCTTTGTTTTATACTGCGGCTGTGGTCTGGTGTGCCATCAAGTGTTATTATGATACCCCGTCCTCCCCAGGAGCCCACAACGGTATCAAAAACACACAGACTGGTATCGATCACACACAGGCTAAGGAGAAACTAAAAACACATAGGATATAGAGCAGTGGTTCCCAACTCTGTCCTGGAGGACCACCAGTTCAGTCGGATTTTCAGGATAGCCCTAATGAATATGCATGGAGAAGATTTGCATGCCTGGCACCTTCATTATATGAAGATCTCTCTCATGCATATTCATTAGGGCTATCCTGAAAACCCGACTGGCCTGGTGGTTCTCAAGGACAGGGTTCGGAACCACTGATATAGAGAATCTAAGGATGGTTTCAGCATGGCTACGGTAGATAGAAGAACAAGTAGTGGATGAAGAAATCATATCGGTAACATAAGAATAGCCTGATTGGATCAGACCAATGGTCCATCAAGCCCAGTAGCCCATTCTCACGGTGGCCAATCCAGGTCCCTAGTACCTGGCCAAAACCCAAAGAGTAGCAACATTCCAGCATCTCAAAGAATAGCAAGATTCCGGAACCCCAATGAAAGCAACATTCCAGAGCTTAGATTGTGATGTCATAATGCCTCATTCTACACTGAATCTGAGCCAACCTCATCAGTGATATTACAAGGGCTTGATTGTCCTATACTTGGCACACATAAAAACAGCCATACTGGGTCAGATCAATGGTCCATCAAGCCCAGTAGTTCTCACAGTGGCCGATCCAGGTCACTAGTACCTGGCCAAAACCCAAGATGTAGCAATATTCCATGCTACGAATACAGGGCAAGCAGTGGCTTCCCCCATGTCTTTCTCAATAATGGATTATGGACATTTCCTCCAGGAACTTGTCCAACCCTTTCTAAAAACCAGCTACGCTATCCGCTCTTACAACATCCTCTGGCAATGCGTTCCAGAGCTTAACTATTCTCTGAGTGAAAAATGTTTTCCTCCAATTGGTTTTAAAAGTATTTCCCTGTAACTTCGAGTGTCACTTACCTATCTAAGAGAGGAGAAGAGGTATTAGAGAGATTTAAGGGTTCTCTGAAAGCCTTCCTTTTTAATGACACCTTTGGAAATTAATTTAAACCTTAGATTTACATCTCCCTCTAACATTACATGGCTGATGATGGCAGATAAAGACCCGAATGGTCCATCCAGTCTGCCCAACCTGATTGAATCTAAAAAAATTTTTTTTTTTTCTTGGCTATTTCTGGGCAAGAATACAAAGCTCTGTTCTTGGGAGTCTCCGTTAAAGCTCACTCCAGCCCATCTACACCATCCCAGCCATTGACGCCCTCTCTAGCCCAACCGCAACCAAATGGCCCTATACAGACACAGACCGTGCATGTCTGCCCAGTACTGGCCTTAGTTCTTTCAATATTTACTATTATTTTCTGATTCTAGATCCTCTGTGTTCATCCCACACTTTTTTTCATAGTTTCATAGTTTATTTAAATTTTTGATGAAACCCTTATCCAAAGGTACAAAGCGTTTTTGAACTCTGTCACCGTTTTCCTCTCTCGGGAGCGCATTTCAGGTATCCACCATACCTTTTTGGTTACCAGCGACCCCCATCCCTAATGTTTTTCCCATTACTCATTCTTTTCTTATAAGAATTGTAGTTCTTCCCTTTTACCCTACCTTCCAGTTTGTGATGTTCAAAGTCTGTCTATTATATGTTTCTATGTGTGTGTTTTTATTGATGTACATTGCCTTGAAAAATTTTATCTAAGTGTTTTATCAAATCTATATATATAAAATCGGAGGTATGTATGTATGTGTGTATATGCCGCGATCACGCAAAAACGGCTTGACCGATTTGAACGAAACTTGGTATGCAGATTCCTCACTACCTGGGATGATATGTTCTGGGGGTCTCGCGGCCCATCTGCACACTTGGGCAGAGCTACAAACAGATAATCAGATTTCACCCATTCATGTCAATGGAAAAAATGTAAAAAGCTGCCATTCTCACAGTAATTCCAACTACCTGGGGTGATATGTTCTGGGGGTCTCGCGGCCCACCTGCACACGTGGGTGGAGCTACAAACAGAAAATCTGATTTCACCCATTCATGTCAATGGAAAAAATGTAAAGAGCTGCCATTCTCACAGTAATTCAAAAACGGCTTGACCGATTTGAACGAACCTTGGTATGCAGATCCCTCACTACCTGGGGTGATATGTTCTGGGGGTCTCGTGGCCCACCTGCACATGTGGGCGGAGCTACAAACAGAAAATCAGATTTCACCCATTCATGTCAATGGAAAAAATGTACCGTATTTTCACGCATATAACACGCGCGTTATACGCGTTTTTACCTACCGCGCATACCCCTCGCGCGTTATATGCGTGAGCGCGGTATACAAAAGTTTTAAAACATAGTTCCCACCCCGCCCGACGCCCGATTCACCCCCCCAGCAGGACCGCTCGCACCCCCACCCCGAACGACCGCTCGCACGTGCTCCCACCCGCACCCGCATCCACGATCGGAGCAAGAGGGAGCCCAAGCCCTCTTGCCCGGCCGACTCCCCGACGTCCGATACATCCCCCCCCCCGGCAGGACCACTCGCACCCCCACCCCGAAGGACCGCCGACTTCCCGACAATATCGGGCCAGAAGGGAGCCCAAACCCTCCTGGCCACGGCGACCCCCTAACCCCACCCCGCACTACATTACGGGCAGGAGGGATCCCAGGCCCTCCTGCCCTCGACGCAAACCCCCCTCCCTCCAACGACCGCCCCCCCCCCCAAGAACCTCCGACCGCCCCCCCAGCCCTCGACGCAAACCCCCCTCCCCCCAACGACCGCCCCCCCCAAGAACCTCCGACCGCCCCCCAGCCGACCCGCGATCCCCCTGGCGACCCCCACGACCCCCCCCACCCCCCTTCCCCGTACCTTTGGTAGTTGGCCGGACAGACGGGAGCCAAACCCGCCTGTCCGGCAGGCAGCCAACGAAGGAATGAGGCCGGATTGGCCCATCCATCCTAAAGCTCCGCCTACTGGTGGGGCCTAAGGCGCGTGGGCCAATCAGAATAGGCCCTGGAGCCTTAGGTCCCACCTGGGGGCGCGGCCTGAGGCACATGGTCGGGTTGGGCCCATGTGCCTCAGGCCGCGCCCCCAGGTGGGACCTAAGGCTCCAGGGCCTATTCTGATTGGCCCACGCGCCTTAGGCCCCACCAGTAGGCGGAGCTTTAGGATGGATGGGCCAATCCGGCCTCATTCCTTCGTTGGCTGCCTGCCGGACAGGCGGGTTTGGCTCCCGTCTGTCCGGCCAACTACCAAAGGTACGTGGAAGGGGGGTGGGGGGGTCGTGGGGGTCGCCAGGGGGGTCGCGGGTCGGCTGGGGGGGCGGGCGGAGGTTCTTGGGGGGGGCGGTCGTTGGGGGGGAGGGGGGTTTGCGTCGAGGGCAGGAGGGCCTGGGATCCCTCCTGCCCGTAATGTAGTGCGGGGTGGGGTTAGGGGGTCGCCGTGGCCAGGAGGGTTTGGGCTCCCTTCTGGCCCAACTACCAAAGGTACGGGGAAGGGGGGTGGGGGGGTCGTGGGGGTCGCCAGGGGGGTCGCGGGTCGGCTGGGGGGCGGTCGGAGGTTCTTGGGGGGGGGGCGGTCGTTGGGGGGAGGGGGGTTTGCGTCGAGGGCAGGAGGGCCTGGGATCCCTCCTGCCCGTAATGTAGTGCGGGGTGGGGTTAGGGGGTCGCCGTGGCCAGGAGGATTTGGGCTCCCTCCTGGCCCGATATTGTTGGGGAGTCGGCGGTCCTTCGGGGGGGAGGGATGTATCGGACGTCGGGGGGGGCATCAGGCTTTCAGGATGGGGACAGACCTTCAAGGGGGGACAGCGCACGGAAAGTCAGGGCGGGCGAAAGGAGCGTCGGGCAGCATGCGCGGTATACCCGTGAGCGCGGTATACCAAAGTTTTTGTACATATCATCGTGATTTCTGCGCGCTATACCCGTGTGCGCGTTTTATACGGGTGCGCGTTATTTGCGTGAAAATACGGTAAACTGCTGCCATTCTCACAGTAAATCTAAAACGGCTTGACCGATTTGAACGAAACTTGGTATGCAGATTCCTCACTAACTGGGGTGATATGTTCTGGGGGTCTCTTCACCCAAGAATTTATATGTTCTTGCTCCTGGAGGTGAAACTAAAAATGTTGTTTATAATCAAGTTTTGTGTTAGTTGTATTGTATTCATTTTGTCAAATATTTCACATTATAATTTGAATATTGTACTTTTTATAAAGCTGTAAAAAAATAATTTCATTCACCACTATAAAGTATCTTTATTTGAATCCATTTACAGTGTTATTGCTATAATTAAATACCCGTGCAACGCCGGGGCATCAGCTAGTTTTAAATAAAACTTGGTAGACAGAAAATCTCAGGTACGCCTTGTCTTGGCCGGTTATAGTTTGAGACCAGGGTCGTGCTAGTTCGTGCCCTCCGGAAGGGCAGGAGATTGTCAATTGCCCTGAAGGCAGGGGGGAGTTGGTTCCGTAGCTTCGGAATGCTTCCAGGCGATTTCTAGGTATAGACAATTTGCAGGAGGGTTGCACAGCCTGAGTTCAAGTTGAGATCGGAGAGGCCGCCGAGGGTGGTAGATCCCCTGAAATAACTATAGAGATCATTCTGCAGTGGTTGCATGTGGTAAATAAATGGCGAGAAAATTTTCGGCAGTGTTTACAGATAGATTGCACTATAAAATTGATTGATAAAAGCAAAGATAATCTTGGAAGATAGGCCAGTTTCATTCTGGCAAAGTGTATTTTGCTCCTTGTCTCAAGTCCATGACTAATTCTGCTTCCCAGCAGCAGAGAGAACAATTTCTATGGTTTAGATCTTTCCCTTGGACATGAAACATGTCATCTCTGTCTGAAATCTATAAGCCATTTCAACTATTGTCTTCTGGAAATAGACTAGATGATGGCTTTTTAAAAAATGTCGTTTACCGTATTTTCACGCAGATAACGTGCACCCGTGTAAAACGCGCACACGGGTATAGCGCGCAGAAACCACGATTTTATGTACAAAAACTTTTGTATACCGCGCTCACGGGTATACCGCGCATGCTGCCTGACTGTCCTTTTGCCCGCCCCGACTCTCCTCTGGCCACCCCGACTCTCCTTTCGCCCTCCCCGACTCTCCGTGCGCTGTCCCGACTCTCCGTTTACCCGCCCTGCCCCCCCCCCGGCAGGACCACTCGCACCCCCACCCCGAAGGACCGCCGACTCCCCGACAATATCGGGCCAGAAGGGAGCCCAAACCCTCCTGGCCACGGCGACCCCCTACCCCCACCCCGCACTACATTACGGGCAGGAGGGATCCCAGGTCGGGCAGGGTGGGAACTATGTAAAAAAAATTTTGTATACCGCGCTCACGCGTATAACGCGCGAGGGGTATGCGCGGTAGGTAAAAATGCGTATACCGCGCGCGTTATATGCGTGAAAATACAGTAATGAAGTCATTGAGTTTGAAAAGGTTTCTTAAATTATATTGAACAAATTAATTAGAAAAGGTACAGAGAAGGGTAACGGAAATCTGAGGAGGGGCTAAAATGGCTAGGGCTCTTCAGTTTGTAGAAGAGACGGCTCAGGCCACCATCATTGATTTTATGATTTCGATTTGCTTCATTAGAAGAGGATAACAGCAATACAGTGTTCCGCCTTACGGCCGAAACACATAGGCGTCGGGTATTGTGTGAATAAAAACATTGAGCACCATAGGTCACCTCTTTTGGTTTTCTTTGCTCTACCCTGAAGAGGTAGAATCAAGTTTCAAGTTTCTTTATTTTTGATATACCGTCTATCAAAACAAATGTCTAGACCAGTATTCTTCAACCACCGGTCCATGGACCAGTGCTGGTCCACAGAAATTTCCTGCCGGGTCCACAGGACCAGCACGTGCATCAGGCCCGAAACAGTGTTCTTCAACCGCCAGTCCACAGTGCTATCGATGCGGCCTCGTGCAAGGTGCAATTAGTACTATTATAGGGGCGGGGTCTGGGGTGAAGATTAGGTAGAGATGGGCGGGAACTGGCCCACGACTTAGCCCAGTGTTCGTCAACCGCCGGTCCACAGAATAATTCTTTTATTTCTGCCGGTCCATAGGTGCAAAAAGGTTGAAAAACACGGGTCTAGACGGTGTACAATATAAAAAGATTGTAAGGGACAATTAAATTCAGGTAAATAAAAGCAATATTTTATCAAATAATTAAAAATACTAGATGAATTCAGATTAACGTACATGAGACGGAAGGAAAGTAGGGGAGGGAAAGGTTGTTTAAAATACATTGAAGTAAAATTAATAAAAAAGGGACAGTAAATGGGGAGTGGCAAAGACATTAGGAGGGGAAGTATTAGATGTTTCAAAGCTTCACATGAATCAAGGAATAAAGGCATCTTTAAAGAGGAAAGTTTTAAGTTTGTCTTTAAATTTTTCAAGCGAGTTCTCTAATCGAACGTCTAATGGGAGGGCGTTCCACAGAGAGGGGGCGGTGACTGAAAAGATGGATTTGCGAGTAGTATCGATAAATAGTTCCCGTATTGATGGTATGGAGAGTAAATTTGGATTATTTGATCGGAAGGTCCTGGATGATGAATAAGGGATCAAAAGTTTATCTATGAACGCCGGTTGGTTAGTTTTTTGTTTTAAAAGTGAGGAGGAGTACTTTAGAGGAGAGACGATGAGAAATAGGTAGAATCTCCTGTTTGGGCGTACTTTTCATGTAGCCATCTGTTCTGGACTTGGCATCGGTGGGCATCTAACATGGGTACCCTCATGTAGGATAAACAGGGTGTGCCTATAAGGTTAAGATGCTTCCCGACATCTAAGACCACTTTAGGCAGCACTAAGCGCAGTTCTATCCCTTTTTATTTGTTTATGAATTGTATTTAATCCTCTCTTTTTGTTCTCCTCCCTTTTTCAAACGTATTATTTTATTAAAATAGTACTAATTGTCTTGGTTTTTTTTTAATTTTTTATTTTAACCTAATTTTTAACCAAATGTAAATTGCACTGGGGATTTGGATTTTGTGATCAAATCAAATATTTTAAATGTACTTCAATTGGGGGCCTTACGGCTCCTTTTACTAAACTGCGGTAGCGTTTTTAGCGCGCGCTTACCCCCGTGCTACGTGGATAAACTAACGCCAGTTCAATGGAGGCGTTAGCGTCTAGCGCGCGTGGCAGTTTAGTGCTCGCTAAGCACAGGCGAAAACTACTAGCGCAGCTTAGTAAAAGGGCTCCTTTTACAAAGGCGCGGAACACCCCGCGTTAAACCGCCTGCCGTGCTAGTACCTAACGCCTCCATTGACGAAGCGTTAGGATTTTAGGCTGCCGCGGGGGTTTAGCGCGTGATGAAATGTCCGACGCACTAACCCCGTAGCGCCCCTTGATAAAAGGAGCCCTTAGTGTGTGCAGATTACAAAGTTAGCACATTTTTTTAACCTAATGTAGCTTAGTCAAAGCCCCTCCCCCTCCCTTCGCCTTGTTATGTATAGACTGCGTGGGACTGAGAGATGTTTTTTCATTGATGGACAGAATTTCCTTCCATACATATGTATAGTCTTATGACTGCTTGGCTTGGATATGGTTTTGATTTGTGAGTGACGGTGATGGCTGTTCCTCGAGGAATAGAAAATTCTATTAGAGCAGCTGTCAGTCAAAATGAGTTAACATGTCAGCACAGAACTTCCAGTGTTTGCCGTGCAGTGATCCTGGAATGTCATCTACCTTATAGAAATATGCAATATGACTTCCTTCACCCCCCCTCCCCCCCCCCATTTTTTTCTCTTAGTTCTACAGGCTTTTTCAGTCTCTGTCATTTTTTTAACGCATAGATTTGTAAGAATGCTTTCTGGTATTAATGCTCTTAATACTGTGAATAATTCAGATTGTTATACGTGCTTACCGTACCCAAAATATTTAATACATAGAAATCTTGAATCGACTGATGGAATTTTTTTTTTTTCACTCGGAGAATAGTTAAGCTCTGGAACACGTTGCCAGAGGATGTGGTAAGAGCGGATAGCGTAGCTGGTTTTAAGAAAGGTTTGGACAAGTTCCTGGAGGAAAAGTCCATAGTCTGTTATTGAGAAAGACACGGGGGAAGCCTCTGCTTACCCTGGATCGGTAGCATGGAATATTGCTACTCCTTAGGTTTTGGCCAGGTATTAGTGACCTGGGTTAGCCACCGTGAGAACGGGCTACTGGGCTTGATGGACCATTGGTCTGATCAAGTATGGCTATTCTTATGTTCTTATTATTTGATATACCGCTAGTCAAAAGGGATCAAACCTATTTGCAATAAAAATAGCAGAGGGAAGACCAAAGAAAAGAGAGAGACAGCAGGAACTCACATGCAGTGGCATAGTAAGTGAGGGTGGGGGCTGCCATGTCGGTGGAGGCGCCACTACCACTCCACCCTGCCACATCATGCCACGCTCACGCTATCCCTTCCCCCCACCCCCGTACCTCTGTAGGTTTTCGCTAGCGCGATCAACTTCTCCTGCCTATTGCTCGCACCAGCCCACTTCCCCTCTGAATCATTTCCGGGTCATAGAGCCAGGAATTGACGTCAGAGGGAAATCCAACGCTGGTGCAAGGAGCATGCTGGAGAAACCACTCGTGCTGGTGAAGATATAGCGGTATGGGGGAGGAAGCGATAGCATTTTTAGCGCACGCAGGATTTTAGCGCGCACTAAACCTGCGCTATGCGGCTAGGACTAATGCCAGCTCAATGCTGGCGTTAAGGTCTAGCGCGCATGGCAATTAAGCGCGTGCTAAAATCGCTGTCGCAGCTTAGTAAAAGGAGCCCTTAGTTTTCAAGGTACTTAGTATTAATGTACCTATAAAACAGCAAGATCACTATTTTCAAAGTTGCAGGAAAAAGTGGCCTTACGCAGGTCTTTTGTGTGTGCTAAATCCATTTTTCCGCTGATAGAAAATGACAGATTTTTCCACTTTTCAAATTAATAGCCTTGCTCTAATTTTAAAGACCTTGAACACCCATCAACACATACATGAATGGGCACTGGACCACAACGAAATATGTTTGATATGAATATAAATAATAGAGAGAACGTCACTAACTTTGGCAGTGGATACTGCTCAGATAGTCTGCTTTCGGGACAATCTCCGAATCGCAAACGCTTAAGTTACATCCCTAGTTTCTTCTCTCTTTAATAATTTTTATAAAAGTGCCACCACAAAGTACTACTCACTATATCTCATATTCTAAATTCAATGTCTCTCGGCGTCCATTCATATTTCATAGTTTATTAGTGCCAATGTGAAAATTGTAATTCTTGAGTTCAAATGAGATTGAAATTGAAAAGTGCTGTGTAAAAATGCAGCGCTTAAAGGTTGCAAACATATCTGTTGCTGGTTATCAGTGAAACATCCGAGAGCCTCGTTTCGGTGTCTGCTTCAGGGACTTTAGAGCTCAGGCATACAATGTAGGTAGGTGCCATTGACTCGTGCTCGAGTCCTAGCGACTTGATAAATTGTGGATCTAAAAAGAAATCGGTTTTGCGCTAGTCCGGAAAAGTCCTCCAGCGTCATCCCCATGGTTGTTTTCAATGTGTCCAGCCATCTGATTGCAGGTCGCCATCTTCGCCTGGCTCCTTTGATCTTCCCAAACATGATGTCCCTCTCCAGTGATCTGTCTCTTCTGATGGTGTGACCAAAATAAGAGAGTTGTAACTTCATCATTTGAGCTTCGAGTGACATAGCCGGTCAGGCATACAATATGATCTAGTAATTCACAAGGTATAAAATCATAGACCCTAATTTTGTCATTAGCACAAGAGCCCTTACTGCCACATAGGGCTAGATTCACTAAACTCACCGGTCTGGATCGTTGGGTGATTCATGGGCGAGTTCTACTGGGCGACTGATTCACTACTGAGTCCTTATGCAAATTATCTGATCAGACGCACGCCCCCCACGGATCGCTGCAGAGCAATCGCGATGCATGCGCAGACCATCCTGGTTGGCTGTAGATGTGATCCGCGCATGTGCTTGCTCTCCGCACAAGCGAGGTCAAAACAAAGGGGGAGGTTGGCTGCCTCGCTAGCCCCACGAGTGGACATTTGAATAATTTTAAATCATTTCAAATCATTGGGATCATTTCAAATTGTGCAGCCAGAATGGAACAGAACACGCTTTTAACCCGCGGGTTAAAACCACAGGCTCGCACTGCACTATGCTTTTTGCAGAATATATGGGGAGTAATGGACAGTTTTTTGGGGTTTTTTTTTTAAATTTTGTGGGTTTACTGGGATTTCAGGGCGGCAGAAAGCAAGGGCAGTAAGCAACTGGTCCTCAGCAGTCGCTTCATTTCGGATCGGCAAACCCAAACGGTGTTTCTTCTTCTTAGTGAATTGCTGCCTTCCTATTTATGCAGGCAATTTTCCCTCATTTGCAAGTGTGGATCAGATCGTAGATTAATTCCGCAGCTGTTTAGCGAATCGGGTCAGGGAACAATCGCAAAACCATCGGTACGTGAATGGTAAGTTTAGTGAATCTAGGCCTTATTTTGTAGGCCATATCCATTAGCGCATGGTAATTCAGACATTCTTAGCGATTAGCATAGAAATACCCAACCTCTGCCCCCAGATACACATCTCAAAAAGATAAAGCAGAATTAGAAAAAGGTAATCAAAATGATAAAGACATTGCTGTAGTTTGCCTACTTGCTCCTCTACAACTTACTGTTAAGAACCCACTTGGAGTACTGTGTTCAGTCTGACGACTATCTTTGCTATGGCTATTAAGACTCAAAGGGTTCAGAGGTAAACAGCAAAAATAGTATCAGGCTTGCACCAGTATGAGAAGGAAGTTATCCTGCCACTGTATCAAGCAATGGTGCGCCCACATCTGGAGTACTGTGTCCAGTACTGGTCGCCGTACCTTAAGAAGGACATGGCGATACTCGAGAGGGTCCAGAGGAGAGCAACAAGGATGATAAAGGGCATGGAGAGCCTTTCATATGCCGAAAGGTTGGACAAGCTGGGGCTCTTTACCCTGGAAAAGCAGAGACTGAGAGGGGACATGATAGAGACTTATAAAATCATGAAAGGTATAGAGAAGGTGGAGAGGGACAGATTCTTTAGACTAGCGGGGACAACAAAAAACAAGAGGTCATTCGGAAAAACTGAGAGGAGGCGGATTCAAAACGAATGCAAGGAAGTTCTTCTTCACTCAGCAGGTGGTGGACACCTGGAACGCGCTTCCAGGAGAGGTGATAGGACAGAGTTCAATACTGGGGTTCAAAAAGGGACTGGATGACTTCCTGGAAGCGAAGGGGATTGCAGGGTACAGATAGAGGGTTACTTATAGGACACTAGGCGAATAGGGTATGAACGTTTTAGGTTAGAAGCACTTACAGGCCATGGACCTGGGGGGGTCGCTGTGGGAGCGGACTGCTGGGCACGATGGATCCCTGGTCTGACCCGGCAGGGGCAATTCTTATGTTCTTATGTTCTAGGGGAAAGGAGACACCCTTTTATCTACCTGAAATATATTGAAAACAACCCATTTCCAAAACTATAGATGCTGCAGAGCTAGAGGACATGAAATGAAGTTACAAGGAGGCAAATTTAAGAGCAACATCGTGAAATACTTTTTCATGGAAAGGGTGGTAGATGCCTGGCATGCCCTCCTGATGGAGGGGGTAGAAACAAAACAGTGATGGAATCAGAAAAGCATAGGATAAACATAGACGATCCCTATATAGCAAGAATATGGAATCAAAGCAAAACCTAAATGACAAATAAATAAATGATAAATAAACAAAGTCTTACTATCGGGCCTGTTCTCCACCGAAATGGGACACATTGCCTTATCCCCTCTTCTGAAAAAACCCGATCTTGACCCTTCCTCACCATCGAACTATCGCCCCATAGCAAACATCCCTCTTTTAACAAAACTTCTAGAGACCATAGTCGCCACTCAGCTCTCCTCTTACCTAGAGAGATTCTCCATTCTCCAACACTACCAATACGGATTTAGGCCCAATTTCAGCACCGAGTCCCTCCTTGTTTCCCTAATCTCAAAGGTGCAACAACTACACGCCCGAAACAAATTTGCTGTTCTCCTACAGTTTGATCTCTCTGCGGCTTTCGACGTCGTGCATCACGACATACTAATCTACCAACTTTCCGAGATTGGGATAGACTCTTCTGTCCTAAAGTGGTTCTCAAACTTCCTTCGCGATCGTTCCTACATTGTCAACACAAACGGCTCCAAATCCGCTTCATGGACACCATCCTGTGGTGTTCCACAGGGCTCTCCCCTATCCCCTATTCTCTTCAACATATATATGACCTCCATGAAGCTCCTTAAACTATCCCCCCTTGAAACAATTTACACATATGCAGACGATATCCTCATCCTCCTCGAAACTGATCCAAACCTTACAAACCTCCAAGAGAACATCACATCATGCATAATGAGACTTCACGCCTGGTCCCTCTCAGTACAGATTAAATTAAATGAATCAAAAACAAAATTACTTTGGCTCGGCCCAAAATTAGCTCACCTGCCCGCCCTCTTCACCCTACCCACAGGCCCTGCTCTACACCTTGAGTTCTCAAGCAAGGTTCTTGGCATCACTATCGACTCCTCCCTTTCCCTCAACGAGCACCTGAATTCCCTGGCAAAATCTTGTTTTTTCAGCCTCCACATGCTGAGGAAAGTTAGATCCTATTTTCACCAAAAGCATTTTACCGTCCTTGTACAATCCATCATCCTATCCAAACTCGATTATTGTAATGCCATCTACTTAGGCCTAACGAAAAAAAGTCTTCACAGACTCCAGCTTATCCAGAACACTGCGGCTAAGCTGATTTTTGCTAAACGCACATATGACTACGTCTCCCCTCTACTTACCAATCTTCACTGGCTCCCAGTACTTTCCAGAATTCATTTCAAATGCTCCTGCCTGGCTTTCAAGATCATTCACGGCATCCTTCCGCCCCTAATCCCTCTATCCTTCCTCGCCCCGACACCAACTACCACCAGATCTGCCCACAGTAAAAGCATCCCTTAATCAAGAGTCATAGGCTGGGATTGAACTCGGAATCTCAGGGCGCTGAGGCACCAGCTCTAACCACCACGGCGCAGTGGTTAAAGCTACAGCCTCGGCACCCTGAGGTTGTGGGTTCAAATCCCACGCTGCTCCTTGTGACCCTGAGCAAGTCACTTAATCCCCTCATTGCCCCGGGTACGTTAGATAGATTGTGAGCCCACCTGGACAGACAGGGAAAATGCTCTCCTGGGAGAACAGCATAGAAAATTGAATAAAGAGTGTGAAAGGTTTCAGCCTCTGATAACCAGAGCTGCTACTGTGACATCATAATGCCTCATTCCACCAATGCCTAAGAGCCAAACTCCTCAGTGATGTCACAATGGCTAGATTGCCCTGTACTTGGCTCACTTTTGCAACATGTTGGTTTCTAGAATGGCGCAGTGGTTAACACTACAGCCTTAGCACCCTGTGGTTGTGGGTTCAACCCACACTGCTTCTTGTGACCCTGGGCAAGTCACTTAATCCCCCCATTGCCCCAGGTACATTAGATAGATTGGGAGCCCGCCGGGACAGAGAGGGAAAACTGCTTGAGTACCTGAATAAATGCATGTAAAACCGTTCTGAGCTCCCCTGGGAGAACGGTATAGAAAATTAAATAAATAAAAAAAATTAAATAATAATAAATAAATGTGTGCGTGCTTGTGAGCTTTCATTAAACTTTTGCTGAGGCTGAAAATCATTTTTGTTTGGTGAATGGCATGCCTGCAGAATGGAAGAGCGCTTTCACGTGCCCATTCAGTTATTGCTAAGTTACGATTATACAGCTATAGAAATACATGCAAGGTTTTAGACAAAGGAAATGGGAAAATAGTACCGTTAATAGTGATATAATAAATAATAAAATGAGCTTGTGTTAAAAAGACATTTTGCCTAAAACGCACTGTAAATGTCTTGTGTATGAGTAGAACTCGAAAGCATTGAAATCACTGACCAAGTACATTGACGCTAGAATCTGCGCTGCCTTTTCATGAATTTCCATAAATGTTTCGTGGTACTTAAACTTTAGTTAAGTACCAGCTAATGAACATTTTCCAGGTATAGTATAATTTTCTGAAATGACTCATTTTGCTACCATGCACTGCAAAACATAAAAACGGCTATTAAAACAGGATGGCCTTGGCTCTAGTGATAAATTCTTTGGTTTCTGTTTAGAAATGTGTTGCTGTCACAGGGCCACTAGTTTTCGACCGTGAAATATAATAATAATAATAATAATAACTTTATTTTTCTATACTGCCATAGTCAGGTGACTTCTAGGCGGTTCACACTGTAAGAAGGCTGGAATTTTGTTATACGCTTTTTAACTTTTTAATAATTAGACAGTTAGTCTTCTCTTAATTTGTTTTAACTGTACATCGCTTAGAATTTCTTATATAGGCGATTAATCAAATAAACGTGAACTTGAACTTGACATTCAGCGAATAACAAGGTCACAATACAATACAATAAGTCAACATACAATACAAGACAAAACAATACAATACAATACAATGAGTGTATACAACACAGTACAATATAATACGAGTCTAAATATAATACAATACAACGAGTCTAAATATAATACAATACAATAAGTCTAAAGACAACACCATACATAAGTCTAAATACAGTATCGTACAATGAGTCTAAATATAATACAATAGTGAAGAGGGGAAAGTTACAGATTGGGGTTCAATGGGTAATGAGTAACTGAGTATATCTGAAGTAATAGCTTTTTTTTTAGCGCACGCACAAAATTACCGCGCGGTACGCTTCTAGAATAATGCCAGCTCAATGCCGGCATTAAGGTCTAGCGCCCGTGGCAATTTAGCGCATGCTGTTCCGCGTGTTGAGGCCCTAAAGCACCTTAGTAAAAGGAGTCCTATGTGTTCGCCTGAATCCTGTCATTAGATGAGGGAGTTTCTGCACGACCCTATGGAATTACCGCTCTCATTGGCCACATTTCTGTAGGGGATGACCTTCTTGGGAAACCACTGCTGCTTCTAGTAGAGATTTAAATAAGAACATAAGAATAGCTTTACTGGGTCAGACCAATGGTCCATCAAGCCCAGTAATTCAGGTTACTAGTACCTGGCCAAAACCTTCTTAGGGGACAGGCTTCGGAGCAGAGTTAGACGAAATCAGTGGGTATATGCAATTTTGGATTTGTTTTGAGACTTTTTCTCCACCTGTTTTATATCTTAATGTTAGATCTTATTGTGGTAACCCACTGCTGGTAAGTGACATTTTTTTTTTTTTGAAATTTTGGATTTTTTTGTCACTACGATAGTGTTTTTGTTTAAGTGTATATGAGCATCTAAGAAAGGATAGCTCTGCTAGGGTATTTTCCTTTCTTGTAAGGTCAGAAACATGTTTACTGTACAGTATATTTCAAAGGAAAAAGTTGTTCCAATATTTACATAACAGGTGTCTCAAAGTTATGGGAACCTTGCAGCTCATATTGGGAGACTGACTTGGCACCACAAAGGAACCTGGTGATCTTTTAAGAGTCCTTCCTCCTTCTGGCCTCCTGGCAGAGGGAGTCAATTTAAAATATCCACATTGCCTTTTTGACGCCCTCAGAATGTTGGTGCTCTATTCAGATGCCTAATTCATGTCCTATTGTGTCCTCTCTTTAGGCTACTCAGAGGGATTTATACTTAGTGATGAAACATAGAAGATGATGGCAGAAAAGGGCTATAGCCCATCAAGTCTGCCCACTCTGCTTACCCACCCCCTGTCTATGCCCTAATGACCCAATTTCCTTATCTTGACCCTCGTAGGGATCCCACATGGGTATCCCATTTATTCTTAAAGTCTAGCGCGCTGTCTGCCTCGATCACCTGCACTGGAAGCTTGTTCCAATGATCAACCACTCTCTCTGTGAAGAAATACTTTCTGGTGTCGCCATGAAATTTTCCACCCCTAAGTTTGAGCATAATAAAGGCAGGTGCAGGGGGTACAGGCCACCCTGGGTGCTGAGTTGGTGGGGATGCTGACACCTCTCGGCCTCCCCCCCACCACACCACGCCTCGCTCGTGCCATCCCTCCCCCTACCTGGTACCTCTGACTTATCTTTGTTAGCACAAGCAACTTCTGCCTGTTGCTTGCGCCAGCCTGGTTCCCCTCTTAATCACTTCCGGGTCACGGAGCCAGGAAGTGACATCAGAGGGGAAATCCAACCTAGGCGCGAGGAGCATGCTGCAGAAGCCACTCATGTCGGTGAATATTTAGAGACACAGGGGGGTGGGGAGGGAAAACACAAGTGTGGAATGGGAAGCAGGAAGGGGTGGGAGGGCAGAAGGAGTGAGGGTGCAGGGGAGGGTTGCCACTGCCCCGGGTGCCTCCTACCCTTCTGATGCCAATGTTTATGCTTATTTATTTTAAAAATGTATATGCCGCATACAACTACGCAGTTTCCATATCACATACATAAAATCTTGTTTCCCTGCAATTTCCACATAGACATATCTGGGCAACATCATAAACATCCCCCCCCCCCAAATAAATTATCAGTATATCAAGTCAAAAGAAAATTCATCAATTAAAAAAACCCAAAAGACGTCAGATCAAATGATTGATTCCAAAGTAGATAGCCAAACCAATTCACATTTCCATGCAAAGCAAGTCTAATTCAAGCAATTCAGAGATACAAACAGGCTTTAAATCATACATTACTTACTTATTTGGATTTATATCCCATCTTCCCAGAAGATCTCAGAAGAGGTTATAAGTAGAAGAGGGAATAATAATGTAGAGCATAACAGTACATTTTAGGTAATGACATGTTAGAACTATACATAGGGGTGCAGGATAATGCCCCAAAGCAGGGCAATACTTAATAGGATATGACAGCACAAGAACATTAGGATACCCTTAATGGGTCAGACCAATAATCCATGTAGCCCACTATCCCGTTTTGGCGGAGGCCAATCCAAGTCACAAGTACCTGGTAAAACCCCAAATAATAGCAACAGTCCAGAGCTGTGATTGTGATGTCATAATGCACTCATTCCACCAAAGCCTAAGAGCCAACTTCATCAGTGATGTCACAATAGCTTGATTGTCCTATACTTGGTTCATCTTGCCCACTATCCCATCTTCGCAGAGGTCAATCCAAGTCACAAGTACCTGGTAAAACCTCAAATAATAGCAATATTTCAGAGCTGTGATTGTGATGTCATAATGCCTTATTCCACCAAAGCCTAAGAGCCAACTTCATCAGTGATGTCACAATAGCTTGATTGTCCTATACTTGGTCCATCTAGCCCACTATCCCATCTTCGCAGAGGTCAATCCAAGTCACAAGTACCTGACAAAAACCCAAATAGTAGCAGCATTCCATGCCACCGATCCAGAGCAAACAGTGGCTTCCCCCGTGTCTGTCTCAACAGTAGTTTATGGACCTTTTCTACAGGAACTTGTCCATACAGCACGGGGTGGTGATGTTATTAGTTTAGTATGAGATTGTGGTAACTAATAGAGCTTGACAGTACTTTATAGTGCCTGGTAAGGCAGCACCTAACAGAGCATGGCAGTGTATGAGCATTCATGACAGTATTTATTTATATACCACTTATATCCTAAGTGGTTTTTCATTCAGGTACTCAAGCATTTTCCCTGTCTGTCCTGGTGGGCTCATAATCTATCTAATTTACCTGGGGCAATGGGGGGATTAAGTGACTTGCCCAGGGTCACAAGGAGCAGCGTGGGTTTGAACCCAAAACCCCAGGGTGCCGAGGCTGTAGTTCTAACCACTGCACCAGCCAATACATATAGGAGGAGCATGGCAGGAATATGACCGTGCATGGCATGGCAGTACAATACATACCTGTGAATGATGATATATTCTAGGTGTGGAATAACATGGAATGTCTGGCAAACTGTTGGAAGTAAGATAGTAGCACAGTAGATGACGGCAGATAAAGACCCAAATGGTCCATCCAGTCTGCCCAACCTGATTCAATCTAAAAAAAAAATGTTTGTTTTTTTCTTCTTAGCTATTTCTGGGCAAGAATCCAAAGCTCTGCCTGCTCCTGTTCTTAGGTTCCAAGAACTGAAGTCTCCGTCAAAGCTCACTCCAGCCCATCTACACCCTTACAGCCATTGAAGCCCTCCCCAGCCCATTCTCAACCAAACGGTCATACACAGATCGTGCAAGTCTGCCCAGTACTGGCCTTAATTCTTCAATATTTACTATTAATTTCTGATTCTAAATCCTCTGTGTTCATCCCATGCTTCTTTGAACTCCGTCACCATTTTCCTCTCCACCACCTCTCTCGGGAGGGCATTCCAGGCATCCACCACCCTCTCCGTAAAATAGAACTTCCTAACATTGCCTTTGAATCTACCACCCCTCAACCTCAAATTATGTCCTCTGGTTTTACCATTTTCCTTTCTCTGGAAAAGATTTTGTTCTACGTTAATACCCTTCAAGTATTTGAACGTCTGAATCATATCTCCCCTGTCTCTCCTTTCCTCTAGGGTATACATATTCAGGGCTTCCAGTCTCTCCTCGTACGTCTTCTGGCGGAAGCCTCCCATCATTTTCGTCGCCCTCCTCTGGACTGCCTCAAGTCTTCTTACGTCTTTTGCCAGATATGGTCTCCAAAACTGAACACAATACTCCAAGTGGGGCCTCACCATCGACCTGTACAGGGGCATCAACACCTTCTTCCTTCTACTGGCTACGCCTCACTTTATACAGCCCAGCATCCTTCTGGCAGCAGCCACTGCCTTGTCACACTGTCTTTTCGCTTTTAGATCTTCAGACATTCTCACCCCAAGGCCCCTCTCCCCATCCGTGCATATCAGCCTCTCCCAGCATATACGGCTCCTTCAGATTATTAATCCCCAAATGCATTACTCTGCATTTTTTTGTATTGAATTTTAGTTGCCAGATAGTAGACCATTCCTCTAACTTTTGTAGATTCATGTTCATGTTTTTCACTCCCTCCTCGGTGTCTACTCTGTTACAAATCTTGGTATCATCAGCCGCCAGTATCGGCAATGACAGTGATGACACTTCCTGTCATATTACCAAGGGACCTTCCCTTTAAGGCCATGACCCATGTCCTCCTATAATCATCACACCAGAGGCACCAATTATTCGCCAACCCAATTTAAAGGGAAAGTTGATTGGCAACCCTGTCATGTTTATTTCTGGGGGAAATGAATTTGATTTATTTATAGGAAAAGATTCCGATTATTATTATTATTTTTTCCGAACAGTCTAAGGACCACACAATGTTTACTCAATCGAAGGTTTGTCAGGTTATCATTGTATTAAATCACGGCATGTTTGTCTAGTGGCTCTGTCTCTGTATCTTGATTCGATGCGCCTTGTTGAGTAGAATATATGTTTAAAAAGTGGGTTTACACTTCACCCTGAGGGAAAAGCTCTCTAGACAGCAGACATCATTTCTGTACACTTGGAAGATAAAAGGCTTAGAAACAATTTCTTGCAGAGTTTAGCTGATGTTTTTCATTTTTTTTTAAAAAAATGTTTTATTTTAGGAAATAATTTTAGGATACTACAAAGTGGAAAGGTAACCATTAGTCACTTTCAAAGACATCTGTGGAATTAGTTCTTCCTTTGTTACCAATACAATTGCTACTGTGTAACAATTTTCTTTGAGGAGATACAAGTTGCAAAGGATTCTAACAACCCAGCCTGCAATAATTCTGACACGATGTATGCAGTAATGTACGTTGCTTTAATACCCATTTCTTACTTGAAATAATTTAAGAAAAGTAGGAAAAATCTTTAAAAGTATGCTCCCTTTAAACAGACCATTTTCCGTGAACAAAATGTATGCTAGGTTCAAAGGTTTGCACTGACTGTTGCTGGTACTTCTGTATTGTAAGCTCTTCTGAGAAGGGACCGTCTATTGAATGTTGAATATACAGTGCTGTGTATGCCTTTCAGTGGACCTATGGTCTGATCCGGCAGAGGCACTGCTTATGTTCTTAATGCTATAGAAATGATAAATAGTAGTAGTAGGTATTATTGTGACAATTTTTTATATATATATATATATTTTATATATATATTTATTTTATATAAATGTGTGTTTGTGTGTGTGTGTGTGTATGTGTATATATGTATGCGGGTATGTGTATGCATGTATGCGGGTATGTGTATGCATGTATGCGGGTATGTGTATGCATGTATGTGGGTATGTGTATGCATGTATGCGGGTATGTGTATGCATGTATGTGGGTATGTGTATGCGGGTATATGTATGCATGTATGTGGGTATGTGTATGCGGGTATGTGTATGCATGTATGCGGGTATGTATGTGTATGTGTATGCGTGTATGTGTATGCGTGTATGTGTATGCGTGTATGTATGTGTATGTGTATGTGTATGCGTGTATGTGTATGCGTGTATGTGTATGCGTGTATGTGTATGCGTGTGTGTGTATGCGTGTGTGTGTATGCGTGTGTGTGTATGCGTGTGTGTGTATGCGTGTGTGTGTATGCGTGTGTGTGTATGCGTGTATGTGTATATGTGTGTGTGTGTGTATGTGTATATATGTATGTGTATGTGTGTATGTGTATATATGTATGTGTGTGTCTGTATGTGTATATATGTATGTGTGTGTCTGTATGTGTATATATGTATGTGTGTGTCTATATGTGTATATATGTATATATGTAAATATGTGTATATGTATGTGTATATATATATATATATTTTTTTTCTACATGAGTAAACAAATTTTAACTGTATATAGACTTTATAGAGCATCATTTGGAAAACTATCCAAGAAAGCTTTATTAGAGAAAACCTATTTTCCTGTGATTGATGCATGCAGTCAGTCATCCGGTCAGTTTGGGCATCTTTGTGGCACTTAGACCCTTCTAAAATGGGTCCAGTTCCAAACGTTTAAGTTCTGTCCAGGATGTCTTGCAAAATGTTTGATTATCGCTGCAAGACATCCATGTCTAACACGGCCGCATCCTTTTGTAATCCGCCTAGAATCGCAAGGCATTGGCGGAATAAAATAACCTAATGTAATGTAATTGGGACAGAGGAAGAAACATATCAATCAGTTGACAGTGTGTAAGTACAGAAATAGCCCATTTATTTATTTATTTATTCAATTTTCTATACTGTTCTCCCAAGGGAGCTCAGAAGGGTTTACATTAATTTATTCAGGTACTCAAGCACTTCTCCCTTTCTGTCCCAGCAGGCTCACAATCTACCCAATGCTCTTCACCAGACATGAATGTTCAATGGGAAACTTTGCAGGGAATTTCCTTTGGGAAATGACCTTGTGTGTACCTGCAGCCCTGCAAGCTGCCTGCGGATTTTGAAAATTGCTACATAACCATCCCATGTATTTTTTTAAATTATTTTTAAAATATCTTTATTCATTTTTAAGCCATACATAAGTGCAACATATTATACAATCATATTACACTATAAAAGCACTTAAAATCAATCCAATTGTAATCTATGACAATTAAATATATCGCCCCCATATTCATATTCAAAAATTGAACTCAAATTAAAGAATTAAAAAATATATTCCAACCCTCCTCCCACCCACCCACCCTGGACATGCATGACCAAAGGACAAAATCAACAATCACTCTTTGCAAAATTTTGTCAATGGGTCTCAAATCTTCAGAAATTTTTTGTAATGTCCCTGTTGTATAGCCAAAATACATTCCATTTTAAAAACATGATAGAGAGACTCCCACCAAAAAAAGGTATAGTTCAATCTATCCTAGTTTTTCCAATTCCTTAAAATATGGCAACCCCTGTTATAATAAAGATAAGTTTATTATTATGAGATGATATTTGCATACCATCCCAGGTAAATAATTACAATTCTATGGTTACAAAGGGGGAGGGGGAGGGATTCTTTAAATGGCGTTTAAAATTCAGTGCTGATTCTTTTGTCTGCTGAAACCCGGGGTAAATGTTGGTGTCTAAATTAATGCAATATGTAGGCACTAATATATCGCTATCCAACAATCATAAACAGTCCACTACTGCATAAGTGTTCAAATCACGCAATGTTCCTCAGAATGCCACACCGTGCTTGTGTGGTAGCCGTCCTCACTGGAACTTTTTATAGTGTGATATGTTGAATAGAGAATGACATGGTGACAAAATTCATCACCGTTCCCGTCCCCGCGGATAACCGCGGGAAATAATCCCAAGTCATTTTTTAGTGTCTATGTCAGCCTCGGTCCTTCTACACCAGCGTTCTTCAAAGCAAAGCTTGAGGGTCAGTGGTTTGGCCATTCATACTCTGATTCTTATGGGAGCCAAGGATAATGAAGCCATTGTGACATCACTGATGTGATTGGCTCTTAGGCACTGGTGGAATGAGGCATTATGACATCACAATATCTGCTCTGGATACCAAAGACTGTCATTCTGTAGTGTCTATTTCAACCTCAGTCCTTCTACACCAGCATTCTTCAAAGCAAAGCTTGCGGGTCAGTGGTTGTGGCCATTCATACTCTGATTCTTCCCTCTTTCCTTAAAGAATGACATGAAGATGGTTTCTTGCGGTTATCCGCGGGGACGGGGACGGTGATGAATTTTGTCACCGTGTCATTCTCTAATGTTGAACGAATGTGCAACAATTCGCATAATAAATAATCTGTAAAGTGTCTGTGCTCATTAATAAAACGTAATACATATTAGAGAGTATAATCAATGCATAATAATAACTTAGCTTTTAACCGGATGTTCCTTGTTCCCCATGCATTGTAGATTAGCATTTGGCTAAAGATCCGGATAAGCTTTGCCTCTTTGTCCCCGACCCTGAAGAAATTTTTGAAAAGTGTCGGTGGGGAACAAGGCACATCCGGTTAAAAGCTAAGTTATTATTATGCATTGATTATACTCTCTAATATGTATTACGTTTTATTAATGATTACAGACACTTTACAGATTATTTATTATGAGAATTGTTGCACATTCGTACAACATATCACACTATAAAAAGTTCCAGCGAGGATGGCTACCACACAAGCACGGTGTGGCATTCTGAGGAACATTGCGTGATTTGAACACTTATGCAGTAGTGGACTGTTTATGATTGGTGTCTAAATTAGGCATGCTGAGAAAATACAGTGAAACCTGGGTTTGTGAGCTTAATTCATTCTGAAAACACGCTTGTTGTAATCCAAAACACTCGTATGTCAAAGCAAATTTCCCCATAAGAAATAGTGGAAACTCCATAACGCAAAAGCTTTAATACAAAATACTGATTGTACTCGTATTGCAAGGCCCTGCTTGTATATCAAGTTAAAATTTAATAAAATGTTTTGCTTGTCTTGCAAGACACTTGCATACCAAGTTACTTGCAATCCAAGGTTTTACTGTATTCTGGGTTCATAGACAACGGCGCGAAAGACAAAGGCGCGCCCGGACAATTGAGCGCAGTGCGGAGGCGCGCGCCGCTCTAAATTACTGTTTTTAGGGCTCCGACGGGGGGACGTGGGGGCGAACCCCCCACTTTACTTAATAGAGATCGCGCCGGCGTTATGGGGGGTTGGGGGGTTGTAACCCTCCACATTTTACTGTAAACTTAACTTTTTCCCTAAAAACAGGGAAAAAGTTAAGTTTTCATTAAAATGGCTTTGTTACCGTTTGGATCTTATTGTTGCAAACTCGGGATTTTCAGCTTTGACAGAAATTAGATTTTTTTTTTAAATTTTTTTTAAAAGGGAACGACTTCAGATGGTGGATGATAAAATGTGTGTTTGCATGTTGACTGACTACCAAGCCATGTTTTTGAGTTAATTTGCACTCAAAAGCAAGTACATCCATCTGCATTGATTAGAAATTCTATTCTAGCTACAATTACCCATATGTAGCTTAAAGAGCTTTAAATAAATAACTCTCAAATTTAATTTTTTGTTGGTTTTGCAGTTTTATCATTTCAATTCTAATGTACCACAAAAAACATTTGCTCCATTTAGTGTGCCAGAGCTAAACAAGTTTGGGAGACATTGGGCTAGATTCACTAAGGGCACGGATCCGATCCGTGTCCGGGGGGGCTGATGCACGAATTGCCCTCATGCAAATGAGGGCGATCGGAATCATGCCCCCAACTGAGCGCCCGGATCGCTCTATAGCGATCCCGAAGCATGCGCAGGCCCTCCGTGCCTGGCAGAGCAGGAAACTTCTTTTTTTTGCTTTCTTTTTCTTCACAAGCCCGTGGTTTTAACGCGCTTTAAGGTCGCAAGTTAAAAACCACGGGCTTACACTGCGGGGAAGGGCAGGAGATTCGGGGCGAGAGCAGGGCAGCGAGTCCGGGCGAGAGCAGGAGATGGGGCAGAGAGCAGATCGGGGCAGGCAGGAGATCGGGGCAGAGAGCAGAGCGGCAGAAGGCAGGGCAGTCACTTATTTTTGGATTGGTCAGCCCAGTTGGTGTCCCTCCTTTTTTTTTTTTTAGTGAATTTTTGCCTGCCTACATTTGAATGCCATTCCCCCTCATTTGCATACACCGATCGGAGGATGATCGTAATAGAAGTTAGTGAATCGGGTTGCAGGGACATTGAGTCGCTAAGTGGTCGGAAGTTGATCGGTGGGCTTAGGGCTCCTTTTCTCAAGCTGCAGTAGGTGGTTAACACGTGGAATATCGCACGCTAGTCGAGGCGTTAAGTTTTTGGGTGTGCCGCAGGGGTTAGCGTGTGATGAAATGTCCGACACGCTAACCCCCTTAGCGCACCTTGGTAAAAGGAGCCCTTAGTGAATCAAGCCCATTGTATTACAGAATGGCATGCAGATAGATGCAAGCACAAATTTAAATGGATGTTGATTTAACTTCAAGAATTAGTTGCTGGCATCCAATTATTTGATGTTAATTGGCTCATTAGTAAGTATTCCGCAAGCAACTGAACACTTGGCTCTTCTCTAACATGTAGTTCTATTTTCCCCCTTACTCTTCCATTCTATATATAAGCTCATGTAAACCTTTTCCTTTCTCTTCTTATATTTTAAGTTCTTGTAAACCAGTGGTCTCAAACTCAAACCCTTTGAAGGGCCACATTTTGGATTTGTAGGTACTTGAACGGCCTCTGAAAAAATAGTTAATGTCTTATTAAAGAAATGACAATTTTGCATGAGGTAAAACTCTTTATAGTTTATAAATCTTTCCTTTTGGCTAAGTCTTAATAATAATATTGTAATTTATAGCTAAAGAGACATATGATCAAGCAACTCTTTTATTTTACTTTTGTGATTATGATAGACATACTGAGGGCCTCAAAATAGTACCTGGCAGGCCGCATGTGGCCCCCGGGCCGCGTGTTTGAGACCACTGTTGTAAACCATGCTGAGCTCCACTTCCGTGGAGAGGATGCAGTATATAAACTTAAGGTAAAACTCTTTATAGTTTATAAATCTTTCCTTTTGGCTAAGTCTTAATAATAATATTGTAATTTATAGCTAAAGAGACATATGATCAAGCAACTCTTTTATTTTACTTTTGTGATTATGATAGACATACTGAGGGCCTCAAAATAGTACCTGGCAGGCCGCATGTGGCCCCCGGGCCGCGTGTTTGAGACCACTGTTGTAAACCATGCTGAGCTCCACTTCCGTGGAGAGGATGCAGTATATAAACTTAAGGTTTAGTTTAGTTTAGTTTAAAATGTGTGCACATCCCCACTCAAATTTTGGCAAGGAAATCTAGGTTCTAGATTAGCAGCAAGACCGTCTGTCAGTTGGCAGTAGCCGATTTTGAGTGCTCAGTCATGCTTGGGAGTCGACAGTAAGCACCCCCTCCTGAGGAAGAAGTAAGATGGCGAAACTCGAGTCGGGGGGGGGGGGGGGGGAGGTCGGCTTGAAAAGAACAGCAAGTAGTAACACGTCGAATTAGCGCTCGGGACTACGGCAGAAGGCGCCTCATAGCAGCAACACAAGATAAGTAGCAGAGTCTCTCTTAAGTAAAAAAAAAAAAAAAAAAAAGGAAACTGTAAAACCTGGGATGAACACAGAAGATTTAGAATCAGAAAATAATATTAAATATTGAACTAAGGCCAGTTACTGGGCAGACTTGCACGGTCTGTGTCTGTGTATGGCCGTTTGGTGGAGGATGGGCTGGGGAGGGCTTCAATGGCTGGGAGGGTGTAGATGGGCTGGAGTAAGTCTTAACAGAGATTTCGGCAGTTGGAACCCAAGCACAGAACCGGGTGGAGCTTTGGATTCTTGCCCAGAAATAGCTAAGAAGAAAAATTAAAAAAAAAAAAAAAAAAAAAAAAATTAAATTGAATCAGGTTGGGCAGACTGGATGGACCATTCGGGTCTTTATCTGCCATCATCTACTATGTTACTATGTTACCTCAAAAGTTGAGGCAGAGGGACCTGACGGGGCTATGATGGTCCCGTAACAACCCGTGCTGGTGAATTTTGCGTTTTGCTTTAATTTTGAGGTTGTGGGTCCGAGCACATCATTAAAAATTGAATAAATATTTATAAACATGATTAATTGGATTTAAAAATAATAATAATTTTATTTCTCTATACCACCTAACCAGCAGTTAATAGCGGTTTACACAATAGATACTCAGCATACAATATAATATCATATATAATAAAATTCTAAATAACTGATACAAGTATTAAAACTAATGAATAAGGAAAACACAATATAAAGAAAAAAAAAAGTAAGAATTCAGTGATAGAGGTTTGAGAATGGAAATCTAGGTGCCATATATGCAATCCAGGGGTTTATTTACTAAGGTGCTTTAAGCCCGAAGGTGGGCTAAATGTGCTGAAAAAGACTTCCTTTAGAGAGAGAGAAAGAGTTAATGGTTACTGCGGATGGGCAGACAAGATGAGCCATTTGGCCTTTATCTGCCATCATCTTTCTAAATAATGTCCAATAACGAATCAAATAGAACCCTTAAACAGAGGAGAAAACTCTGCATTATTATTTGGGGCCGGTGTTTAAAATTCTACAGTCACTGCCTGGCCGGTTCCTGAAGAAGGGGATTTGTATCCCCGAAACGGAGTCCCGTTGGACGAATTTCATCTTGGCTATCTTTTTTTGACATGTTGGAGAAGCTAAGTACTTCTTTTAGTTGATTTTGTCTACACCTATGCCTGCTCGGCTGATTTTGGTGGCTCACCTTCCCCGAATGAGGGGTAAAGACAGCTTTTATAATCGCAGCATATTTAGCGATATTGAAGTTTCACTTTTAGCACACTGGTTTTTTCACATTTAATTTATATAAGGTTAGCCTAGGGTTTATACTTGTGACAGCTGAAGTCTCGGGGGACATTCCCCCGCGCAAGCTGTGTGACTGAGGGCTTTTCCTTTATTATAACTCTAGGTTATATGAGTGCTGGCTTGTTTGGAGCTGACTCTCTCTCTTACTCTGGTCTATATTTTATGGGGCAGGGGAGATTATCATTTTGATCTAAATCAGTGTTCTTCAACCGCCGGTCCACGGTGCAGTCGATGTGGCGTTATCTTCGAGCCAGCTCCCTCTTCCTAACTGATTCAGTGCATAAAGCCACGGGCAGCGGCTCCTACGGGCATCCTGCGCCTGAACCGGAAGCCTTCTCTCTGACATTGTAACGTCAGAGGGAAGGCTTCCAGATGAGGCACGGGACGTGCAAGGTGCAATTAGTACTATTATGGGGGCGGGGTCTGGGGTGGAGATTGGGTAGAGATGGGCGGGGTCTGGCCCACGACTTAGCCCCGTGTTCTTCAACCACTGGTCCACGGACCGATGCCGGTCTACAGAATAATTATTTTATTTCTGCCGGTCCATAGGTGTAAAAAGGTTGAAAAACACTGATCTAAATAATGTCCTGCAGTAATTTCCCTGGTTGCGCAGAATAATCATGCATCAATTATATTTTGAAGGGGGCGTATCGTGGGCAGAGAGTCCCAGATTCTGTTAAAGATGCCTAAAGATGCCTTCATTGGTGCAGCTAGGTGCCTAACTTAGGGGGGTCCTTTTACTAAGATAAGCTAGCGTTTTTAATGCTCGCAGGATATTACCGTGCGCTATACCACGCGCTACATGGCTAGAATTAACGCCAGCTCAATGCTGGTGTTAAGGTCTAGCGCACACGGCAATTCAGTGCGTGCTATTCCACGCGTTAATGCCCTAACTGCTACTACTATGAATTATTTCTATAGCACCACCAGACGTACGCAGCACTGTACAGAGTCATAAAGAAGACAGTCCCTGCTCCAAAGAGCTTACAGTTACAATCTAAACAGACAAGACAAACAGGTTGACATGGATACAGGAAGGGGAACAGTTAATCTGCTGGCGGCGATGGTGAGCAGTGGGGAATAGGGTTACGGATTGAAGGCTTTATCAAAAAGGTGGGTTTTCAGTCTGCTTTTAAATAAGGGAAGGGGTAATTCGGATTTTCTGATCCTATCTGCCATCATGAAACTTTTAAATCTACTCTGGAGGATCAAATGTAAATTGTCTGCTGTGGACATAGAATGGAGGACTTTGTTCCTATTTCATTTTTTGTTTTAGAAATTAAAGAAGAGGCCGTGTTTGCAAGACCTTAGCATTTGTAAACCTCATTCAGGCCCTGGTTAGGCAAAAGCTATCACGCTGAGGGAAGACATGGTGCAGTGTTTGAAAAATAGATGCATATTATCTGTGTCCTGCAGGGCTGCGGAGAGGTGGTAAATGAAGTGACAATCCATGGCGTACTGGAAGATGGCATATAATTTGTGGTGCACGTCTTCTGAGTGATTGGGCTTTGCTTAAAACAGACTGAAGGGTATGAAGGAGAACACAGAGCCAGTATAATTTTGGAGTCATCTCGCTGCCTAATTGCTGCATATTTGTATGTAAATAACTGAATTAATATAAATCTTTCTGACATTTTGAAGCTAGAAAAAAAAGAAAACCAAAACCAGCTTTGAATTTGAACACCTTGATGAAGCAAATCCACGGGGAAATGTTAGCGCGGATGTTTTCGGCACCCACAAAAGATACAGAACCAAAGCATACACTTATCACGGAGCTGACGGCCCCCCCCCAGTCAGAGTAAAGGAGAGCCCTTAAAGGTTCTTGTGAAGGATAGTAATGAGGACAAATGGGAATTTGGCATAACTGACTGCACTGCCCTGCGCTCCTTTCAGGGAGGTTTAAAAAAAAAAAAAAAGTCCTCCCCACAGATCGACGACAAGAAAGCCAATAGATGAACCAGCAAATTTTTCTTATGGGTTTACAATCTCTTCATGGGCAATTTCTCAGTGGATGCAAATGAGCTCCGCAAACAAGATTGGGTGTATAAATTCACCGTGGGGCCTGAGGGAGAAATGATGGCTATACCTGCTGAGATGTAAAAATTAGTATGCAAAAGTATTTTGAAGTACCAGTTTCAAAGTCTCTGCGTGGGTGGTATTTACCTGCCTTTGAGATGTTGCCCGAACATTGGGTTTTTTTTTCCTTCGTGCTGTACTGTGCTGATGTATGTCCCAAGATGTTTAAGCCGAGGTAATATCCTTGCTATGGTTTTCGGTCTTTTTTTTTTTTTTTTTTTAAGGTATTTTATCAGGTGAGACATTGACTGATGTGGCCCAGTGCTCTTTCTTATTACACAAAACTTTTTCATATGTATAATTTTGTTACTTCTGATCTGAGCAGAATACTGGTGCCTTCCACTGTTTTATATGGTCTGCAAACAGGAAAAAATGTTCTTGGATTGAGTACGAGGCAAAATGTATTGGTTGCATGTACGACAATACTGTCGAATGTCTGCCCTATACGATGGAGAGATACATGCCTTTATCCAGAGAAGTGTCTCGCAAACGTTTTCGATCTGGGACACACTAAACCTAGGGGTCCTTTTATCAAGCTGCGGTAGGGGTTTAACGCGTGTAATACCGCCTGCCGTGCTAGCACGGCTTCATTGAGCAGGCGTTAGTTTTTTAGCCGGCCGCGGGGGTTAGCGCGCAATGAAATGTCCGCGCTAACCCCGCTAGTGCGGCTTGATAAAAGGACCCCCTAGTGTCCCCGGCTCGTGACACCCGGAAGTGCGCTGGTGTCTGCGTGTTGATGTCATGGGCAAGAGGCACCGCAGCACACTTGAAATCTCAGGAGATACACAGTTTGCGATACTAGTAAGTATATTGGCAGCAGTGGCGTATTAGGAGGGGGCAGGGACAGTGTCGTCTTAAAGAGGGCACAGGCATGTCCTCCTCTCTGTCTCCACCCCGCTCCTTCCCCGCCCCTCCACTGCCACGCGTGCGTGCCGCTTCCCTTCCCCCCGTACCTCTCTTAACGTTCCTGGTCACGTCAGCATCGTCTCTCCCTCTTGACTTCACATCCTGGATCCGTGCCTAGGAAGTGAAATCAGAGGAAGCGCCGACGCTGGCATGACAGCAGATTGGGGGGGTTGCTTCCCACGCCAGGAACGTTACAGAGGTAGGGGGGAAAGGGAAGCGGTGCATGGGCGGCAGGAGGGGGCGGGAAAGGATCATGAGGAGGTGGGGGGGGGAAGAGAATGGAGGAGGGGCACCACCACCCCGCGCGCCTCTCACCCTTGCTCCACCACTGATTGGCAGTGTTTCCAAAAGAGGAAGACATATTCTAAGGAGTAGCTTAAGTACATTACACTTCTCACTTCCTATTCGCGGGGGTTGGGGGCTCTGCACGGGGCAGGAGTGTAGGAAGATCGCTTCTTCCCCGCGTGACCACCAAGTAAGGTCCATGCTCTGATCGCCCCCACGCCACCTCCAATCGCCTCCCCCCCCCGCTTCCAGTTGCCTCCCTCCACCTCCAATCGCCCCCCCCGCCGCCTCTGATCGCCTCCCTCTGCCTCCGATCACCCCCCCCTTGCTGCCCTTGATTGCCTCCCTCCGCCTCCAATTGCCCCCCCACCCTCCCGCTGCCTCTGATCGCCTCCCTCTGCCTCTGATCGCCTCCCTCTGCCTCCGATCATCCCCCCCTTGCTGCCCTTGATTGCCTCCCTCCGCCTCCAATTGCCCCCCCACCCTCCCCGCTGCCTCTGATCGCCTCCCTCCAAGTCCCGGGGCCACTTTTTTTTTTCCCATAAGAACATAAGAAACGCCATCTCCGGATCAGACCTTCGGTCCATCAAGTCCAGCGATCCGCACATGCGGAGGCCCTGCCAGGTGTACACCTGGCGTAATTTTAGTCCCGATGCCAACGAACGATTCTCGAGGGGGGGGAGCGGCTGTGGAAATACCGCAGATAATCAAAACCGTGAATAGAGAGGGGGGAAGTATAATTTAATGACTTTTATTCCACTAAACTAAACTAAACTAAACCATTAGGTTTGTATACCGCACCATCTCCGCAAGCGCAGAGCTCGGCACGGTTTACAGAGGATAAGAGGAAAGGAATTACAAAGAAGGGGTATAGGAGAGGGACAGAGAGGATAGAGAGGGGCAGGGTACTAGAGAACGGGAGGAGATTAGATTTTTGAGAAAAGCCAAGTTTTCAAGCGTTTACGGAAGGATTGGAAGGAGCTAGAATTTCTGAGCGGGGATGAGAGGTTGTTCCAGAGTTTAGTGGTTCTAAAGGGGAGGGATGTTCCAAGTTTTCCTGCGCGGGATATACCTTTTATAGACGGGAAAGATAGTTTCAGTTTTTGGGAGGGTCTAGAAGAGAGTGGGTTTGATGAATTCCAAAAGAGTGGGATAACGGGAGGAAGGACGCCATGTAGAATCTTGAAGGCTAAGCAGGCACATTTATAGAGGACTCTGGAGTATACTGGGAGCCAGTGAAGCTTGGAGAGGAGTGGGGAAACGTGATCAAACTTGCCCTTTGCGAAAATAAGCTTGGCAGCGGCGTTTTGAATTAGCTGAAGTCTATGGAGGTTTTTCTTAGTTAGGCTTATATAGATGGAGTTGCAGTAGTCTAGTCTAGAGAGGATGGTGGATTGGACGAGGATGGCGAAATGGGAATGATGAAAACAAGATCTTACTTTTCTTAACATGTGGAGGCTAAAGAAGCATTTTTTACTAGGGAATTGAGGTGATCGTTGAAGGAGAGAGAGGAGTCTAAGATGATGCCTAGGACTTTGCATGAAAACTCAAGATGAAGAGTGGGGCCGGAAGGTAGAGGGATGGAGGTGGGTAAATGATCTGAAATTGGGCCGAGCCAAAGGAGTTTGGTTTTGGACTCATTCAGTTTCATTTGTACAGATTGGGCCCAGGATTGGAGGTTCGTAATACATGTGGAGATGTTCTCAGTGAGGTTCGAGAGGTTCGCGTCGGTTTCGAGGAGGATGAGGATGTCGTCAGCATAGGAGTAGAGAGTTTCTAGGGGGGATAGATGAAGGAGTTTCAGAGAGGACATGTAGATGTTGAAAAGAATAGGAGAGAGGGGTGAGCCTTGCGGGGACTCCACATTTCGGCTTCCAGGCGGGGGATGAGGAGCCGTTTGTGTTTACGGTGTAAGAGGCGGAAACGTAGGAATTTAGAGAACCAGTCAAGGACTGTGGAGCTTATGCCTATTTCGGAGAGTTGGAAGATAAGGATGTCGTGGTGAACGACATCGAAGGCTGCGGAGAGGTCGAATTGAAGAAGAACAGCGAATTTTTTTCGAGAGTGGAGTTGTTGCACCTTAGAGATTAGTGAGGCCAAGAGGGATTCGGTGCTGAAGTTGGGTCTGAAGCCGAATTGGTGGGGTAGGAGGATAGAGAAACGTTCTAGGTAGGATGAGAGTTGGGTGGATATGATGGATTCTAATAACTTGGTTAGGAGAGGGATATTTGCTATAGGACGGTAGTTAGATGGAATGGTGGGATCAAGGTCGGCCTTTTTCAGTAGAGGGGACAGTGAAATGTGCCCCATGTCGGGGGAGAAAAGGCCCGATGTTAGGGCAGAGTTTATGAGGTCGGTGAGGGAAGCGATGGCCTGTGTAGGGATATTATCGAATAGATAGGAGGGGAAAGGATCCAAAATGCACTTGCAAGTTTTTAGTTTGTGGCAGAGTTTGGAGACTTGCGGTTCAGAGACAGGCTCGAAGGCGGTCCAGGATCTGTCGGCAGGAATGGGGGTGGATACAGGTGAGGTAGGATTGAGATCAATGGAGGTCAGGGAGTTGTAGGAGACTGTGGGAGGGAAGGAGCATCTTAAAGTGGTAATCTTTTCATTAAAGAAATTTGCAAGGGCATCAGCTGATAGGGATGGTGGAAGCGAACGTGGGTCTTTTTTTGTGGTTAGGGAGCGCCAGATGTTGAACAGCGCACTGATTTGGTTATTGGATCTAGAGATCTTATCTCCGAAGAAGATTTTCCTGGCTTTTTTTAGTGTTGAGTTGTAAGATTTAATGTTAATCCTCCAGGTCTGTCTATCAGAAGGGGATTTAGATTTTTTCCATTTGCGCTCCAAAGCGCGACATTTCTGTTTCAATTCTCTGTGAAGAGGTAGGTACCAGGGGGCCTTTCGGGGGTAGGAGATGGTTTTGGTGGTTAATGGAGCGAGGGAGTGGTAGGTGGACTCGGAGAGGGTGGTCCAGTTGTGCCAATGTGATTCAGGGTCTATAGGTCTAGGGTTGGAGGAGAGTTTGTTTAGGAGTTTTGGACCAGAATAGGTTGCTCGAGGTTTTTTTTGCGGTAGGTTATGGATGAGAGTAGTGGGGTGGGGAAGTCAAGATGTGACATGAAGACGGGGAGACAGGTGGTCCCTAAGAAATGATCTGACCAGGGGACTTGTTTCCCAGCGAGTGTCGTCGGTTGAGGTTTTGAAGGCGGTTAGATCAATGAAGGTGGTGAAGTCTAGGGTATGTCCTTTTTCGTGGTTGGGGATGGGGGTGGGTAAGGGAAAACCTAGAGAGGTAAGGAAGTTGTTGAATTCAGATGTATCATTGGTATTTTGTGTCGTCGAGGTGGAGGTTGATATCGCCAACGATCAAAAGTCTTTGGAATTTAAGGAAGGCATTTGTTATGGTCTCATAGACGAGATTGGAAGATTTGGTCCAAGGGGTGGGTGGTCGGTATAGTATTAGGATGCCCAATGGGTGGGTGCGGAGTTCGTCAGTGACTGAGGCGAGCAGATATTCTAGAGAAGCATGGGTGCCCGTCTCGAGGAGCTGGACGTCGAAGAAAGATTTGTAGAGGAGTGCCAGCTCACCCTCCTTTTCGGTTGGGTCTGGGGGAGAAGAGGCCTTGGTAGCCATGGGGGAGGAGTTCATTTTGAGTGAATAGGTCGTCTTTGGCGATCCTGATTCTGTGATGCATAGGAACCAGGGTCGAGCTCGTCTAGAAGGTCTTTCAAGATTTGGGTCTTATTGCATGCGGATCTGGCATTGCAGTAGATTGTCGGGACTGGGGTGAGAGAGTCTGGGACAGTGTTGCGAAGATTGGCAGGGGGCAGGGGCTTTAGGGAGTCTAGGTTGGCTTTTCGGTGGTTTTTCTTGGGAGGGGGTTTCTGGTGCGTATCAGTGTGGGGATTCTGAGTCCGGGGCAGATGGTATTGGTGTTGGCGGGATTAAGTAGATTGGGGGAGGGGGGTTTCAGACAGAGGGAAGGGTAGAGAGGTGAGCAGAGTAGGAGGAGAAGGATCCAGAAGGATGGATTCATGGTAGGGTGGTTGGTGTGTGAGAGTCTGCAGTAAGGGGGGAGTAGAGTTGGTTGAGGAGGAGTAGGGGGGACTTAGATTAAGCTGACTGTGTACGAGCCTAGAGAGGGGAGGAGAGGTAAATGTGTAGTCCAGGGTACTGGGGGAACTGGGGTAGCTGAAAAAGTGAGAGACTGGTAAAAAAAAGAAACAAAACCTTTGGCAGGGAGTACAGTTTGGAGCAGAACCACCTTAACCTCACAGTTCTAGGTGGATTACAAAAGAGGTAATGAACATTTCCTGAAGAATTACAGGAGCAGGTGCTAATTAATGGTTAATGCAGTGGGCTAAGAGCCTGGGAAACTGGGTTTGATTCCCACTGGAGCTCTTTGTGACTCTGGACAACTTCCTTAACTTTCCGTTGCCCCAAGTTCAAAATAAGTACCTCTAACTTTCATTATAACCACAGAAAGGTGGTATATCAAGTCCCAACTGCCTTCTCTTAATAGGATTAATTTGGAGACCATGAATCATGTGACTTGCCATTTTTATGGGACTTTATTTTTGTACATTAAGGATGTCCTTTTCATAGTATATACAGTATTCAGTTTGTGTGCAACATCGCTCTCTTTGGACCCCGATAAATCCAGGAATAGCGGATTATTTTCTTCAGACCGATCTTGGGATAAAATTCTTCAGATTTTGAATCGTAAAGAACAGCTACCACTAAAATTTATTATATGGAAATCCTTATTGTTAGACCAGTGTTGATCAGATAATGATAAATCTTTGACTTTTTTAAAGTTTTCTTCACCCTGCAGTCATCGGAGCTAATAGGCTTCTTGTTCAATGGCAATCAGGCATGTGCCCAAATGTCCATGTACAATTTTTAATGCCGTACGTAGAATTAGGTTATATACTCCCTCTTTTACGAAGGTGCGCTAAGCTTTTTAGCGTGTGCTAAACAGTAACACATGCATGTTATCCTATGGACGCGTTTGCAGTTAGCTCACGCGTTGATTTAGCGTGCGCTAAATCCATGCTAAAACGCGTAGCGTGCCTATGTAAAAGAGGGCCATAGTATATTGTCGGCACTGTTACTGAATCGTTCCTTTATTAATTTTACAATTTGTTTCTTAACTGTTTCTCTTTGTTATTTATTGTTGATAATTATTTTTTTAAATTCCTTTAATAAAAATATTCAAAATAATTATCAGTGCATGCAAAACTGATTGTATGCCTACCCAGATGCGCCCTTGAATTGGAGTTGGCTCCTAGGGCCCGATTCTCAAAACGCTGTGGTAGAAACCGATGGGCCGCTATCGCAGTCGTTATTATAGCAATGTGTCAAAAAGGCAAGTTATTCTAAAAAAAAAAAAAAACAAACAACAAAACCACCCGTGCAAATGAGGTTATCAGAGAGTAGCGAAGGTTCCCGAAATCTACATGAGATGAGTCACTGTGATAGTGGTCGGCACAAGTTTAGTATACACCATGAAAATGTGCACATGTGCCGGGAAAAGCAACGCCACGGTGTGTCAATCATAGGCGTGCCACAGCTACTGGATTAAAGGAAGGAAAGGGAGGTGAGATGCAATGTTGGCTTTCAACATTGCATGAGACATGCCTTTCCTCCCCCCAAAACTGTAAATCTTGTAATTCGTTTTTAATATCAAATTGATCATTAAGCACAGCCAGAAACACATAAGACATAAGAACATAAGAACATAAGAAGTTGCCTCCACTGGGTCAGACCGAGGTCCATCTCGCCCAGCGGTCCGCTCCTGCGGCGGCCCATCAGGTCTGCGACCTGGGAAGTGGTTTCTGACCACTTTTATAACCTACCTCAAGTTCTATCTGTACCCCTCTATCCCTTTATCCTCCAGGAACCTATCCAAACCCTTCTTGAACCCCTGTACAGAGTTCTGGCCTATCACTTCCTCCGGAAGCGCGTTCCATGTGTCCACTACCCTCTGCGTAAAAAAGAATTTTCTAGCATTTGTTCTAAACCTGTCCCCTTTCAATTTCTCCGAGTGACCCCTAGTGCTCGTGGCTCCCCTCAGTTTGAAGAATCTGTCCTTATTTACTCTCTCTATGCCCTTAAGGATTTTGAAGGTTTCTATCATGTCCCCTCTAAGTCTCCTCTTCTCCAGGGAGAACAGCCCCAGCATTTTTAACCTGTCAGCGTATGAAAAAATTTTCCATACCATTTATTAGTTTAGTCGCCCTCCTCTGCACTCCCTCGAGTACCGCCATGTCCTTCTTGAGGTACGGTGACCAGTATTGAACACAGTACTCCAGGTGCGGGCGCACCATTGCGCGATACAACGGCATGATGACTTCCTTCGTCCTGGTTGTAATACCTTTTTTGATGATGCCCAGCATTCTGTTTGCTTTCTTTGAGGCTGTCGCACATTGCGCCGATGGTTTCAGTGATGTGTCGACCATCACCCCCAGGTCCCTTTCAAGGTTACTCACCACTAGCAGTGTTCCCCCCATTTTGTAGCTGAACATCGGGTTCTTTTTCCCTACATGCATGACCTTGCATTTTTCTATGTTAAAACTCATTTGCCACTTTTTTGCCCAGTCTTCCAGTTTCGTTAGGTCCCTTTGCAGGTCTTCACAGTCTTCCGTGTTTCTAACCCTGCTGCAGAGTTTGGTGTCATCAGCAAATTTGATAACCTCACATTTTGTCCCTGCCTCCAGATCGTTAATAAATATATTGAACAGTAGAGGTCCCAGCACTGACCCCTGCGGAACTCCGCTCGTGACCCATTGCCAGTCTGAGTATTGGCCTTTTACTCCAACCCTCTGCTTCCTGCCCGTCAACCAGTGTTTGATCCATCGGTAGATATCCCCTTGCACCCCGTGGTACCACAGCTTTTTAAGTAGCCGTTCGTGAGGTACCTTGTCGAAGGCTTTTTGGAAGTCAAGGTAAATGATGTCTATGGATTCCCCCTTATCCATCTGGCTGTTTATTCCCTCAAAGAAGTACAGCAAGTTCGTGAGGCATGACCTTCCCTTGCAGAAGCCATGTTGGCTCGCCTTCAGTTGTCCATTGTTTTCTATGTATTCGCATATTGTGTCCTTTACCATTGCTTCCATCATCTTCCCTGGAACCGAGGTCAAGCTCACAGGCCTGTAGTTTCCCGGGTTACCCCTTGATCCCTTCTTAAAGATAGGCGTGACATTCGCTATTTTCCAGTCCTCTGGGATCTCCCCTATTTTTAGGGAGAGGTTACATATTTGTTGAAGTGTCTCTGCTATTTCATTTCTCAGTTCTTTTAGTACCCTTGGGTGGATGCCGTCCGGGCCTGGTGATTTGTCGCTCTTTAGTCTGTCTATCTGCCTGAGGACATCCTCTTTGCTCACCTCTAGTTTTACCAGCCTTTCATCTTGTTCTCTTTCATCTTGGGGCTCCTTTTACGAAGGCACGTTAAGGCCTTAGCGCGTGGAATAGCGCACGCTAAGATGCCATGCGCGATAACCGCTACCGCCTCCTCTTGAGCAGGCGGTAGTTTTTCAGGCTAAAAACGCTAGTGCACCTTCGTAAAAGGAGCCCATGGTTATAATACACGCGCTCAAGAAGCGTGTTTTGTCTACCTCCCCCTCCCCCCCCAAAAAAGACTATATTTTATGTGAATAATGTAGTTTTTATTTTATTTTTTTATCAGAGCTATAGTCAAAACACATGCCAGAGATGTGCTTTTCACAGTACTGACACCCCTGGACCAGTCACTGATTTTTGGTCATCAAAAGCCCACGCCGCGCTTGGAGAATCACTCGGCGATGTTGAAGAATCCACTGGAGTGCTCGTTTAAATACTGATAGACTCATTCGCATGGCAGAAGCGGAGACTGCTAGGACGCTCGGAAAAGGCCCCAGTAATCCGTTTTGATAATCCGCAGCTAAAATGGATGCATGCTAAACCAGCTGGAACCGATTTAGCGACCGCGTTAAAGGCAACCGCAAGTTTTGAGAATCTGGCCCCTAGTGACCAAACCCTCCCGAATAAAAATTACACACTGCCCCATGCAGAAGTTGTGGAAAGTGGTTTTGAACTTTGTATTCATTTATTGGTAGGTAAGAATAGCCTTATAGGTCAGACCAATGGTCTATCGAGCCCAGTAGCCCGTTTTCACGGTGGCCAATCCAGGTCCCTAATACCTTGCCAAAATCCAAAGAGTAGCAACATTCCAGCATCTCAAGAATAGCCAGATTCCGGAACCCCAATGAAGAGCAACATTCCAGAGCTGAGATTGTGATGTCATAATGCCTCATTCCACAGTGCCTCAGAGCCAACTTCAGTGATGTTATAATGGTTTGATTGTCCTATGCTTGACACACCTAAGAGCATAAGAACAGCCATACTGGGTCAGACCAATGGTCCATCTAGCCCAGTAGCCCGTCTTCACGGATGCCTATCCAGGTCACTAGTACCTGGCCAAAACCCAAAGAGTAGCAACATTCCAGCATCTCAAAGAATAGCCAGATTCCGGAACCCCAATGAGAGCAACATTCCAGAGCTGAGATTGTGATGTCATAATGCCTCATTCCACAGTGCCTCAGAGCCAACTTCAGTGATGTTATAATGGTTTGATTGTCCTATACTTGGCACACATAAGAGCATAAGAACAGCCAAACTGGGTCAGACCAATGGTCCATCTAGCTCAGTAGCCCAGCCTCATGGTGGCCAATCCAGGTCCCTAGTACCTGGCAAAACCCCCCAAAGAGTAGCAACATTCCATGCTTCCCATCCAGGGCAAACAGTGGCTTCTCCCATCTCTTCATCCAATATTAAAAAAATTAATTATGATTACAGTCTCTGTATTTAATTAATAACATTCACAGATGCAGATTTGCAAAATGACTGACACTCGTACAGTGTAAATGTTGACACAGCGTTCTCTAAAAGATCTTGTTGGTGTCCATGGGAAGTTGAAAAAGGTTGAGAATCGCCAGAATTCTAAGAAACTGAAGCTGAGATTTGTGAACTGTGTCAAATCAGTGTTGTTAAAGCCTTTGGACAGGCTGAGATAGGGAAAAATGCTTGAGCGTCTAAATGTAAAAACCGTTTAGACCAGTGTTCTTCAACCTTTTGATGCCTATGGACCGTCGAAAATAAAATCATTATTTTGTGGACTGGCAGTTGAAGAACACTGGGTTAAGTGGTGGGCCAGAGCCCGCCCATCTCCACCCCAGACCCCTCCCCCATAATAGTACTAGACTGAGAGGGGACTTGATCGAAACGTTCAAAATACTAAAGGGAATAGACTTAGTAGAGAAAGACACACTGTTCACCCTCTCCAAGGTAGGGAGAAGGAGAGAGCACTCTCTAAAGTTGAAAGGAGATAGATTCCGTACAAACGTAAGGCAGTTTTTCTTCACCCAGAGAGTGGTGGAAAGCTGGAACATTCTTTCGAAGTCTGTTACAGGGGAAAACACCCTCCAGGGTTTCAAGCCAAAGTTGGACAAGTTCCTGCTCAACTGGAACCTACGCAGGTGAGGCTGGACTCATTTAGAGCTCTGGTCTTTGACCTGAGGGCCACCGCGTGAGCGGACTGCCGGGCAGGATGGACCACTGGTCTGACCCAGCAGCGGCATTTCTTATGTTCTTATGTTCCATTCATTTTTCATACATACACACACAATATAATCGTATTAACAGCACATAATTGTTAATCACACAATTAAAATACAAAAAGCACACTGTATGCTTTTCAACATTCATTCCTACCAGAAAACAGATAACCCCCATGCAAATGCAGGTCCAAAAACTAAAAGTACCAATATATACTAACAAACCCTAAGATGCAAGACTCTGCAAGCAGTACAACCCCAGAGGAAAAGAAACAAATGCTTGGTTTTTGCTTGGTTTTTGTTATGCCTGCTGACTCGCAGCTATTTTTTTTTTCAGCGCGTATCACTTTTACCATGTATCCCCATCCCTCATGTTCTATCCCTTCCCTCTATCTCATTTCCTCTAATAATATGTAACTTCTCCCTTCCTCCCCACTTATCCTCACTTTCATGTCTATCAGTATATGTTACTCTAATCATTCAAATACACCAAACTACTATTTCTTTCTTTTTTTTTTTTCAAAGTATTTATTGTTAACCGGTCAGATATTTGTTTTATGATCGGGATATTAAAAACTAATAAACTTGGAAACTTGGAAACATGCATTTCTTCCTGAACAGACAGCAGATGTAAATCAATCACTAAATAAAAAAATAAAAGCATCCCCCCCCTACATTTGTTGCCTCCCTCCCTTCATGCTGTGCCTTAACTTCTTGCCTGCTCCCGACTGACCATTTTATGCCGCCCCCTGTGTTATCTTTGGGCCGGCTCCCTCTTTCTCAATGCTGCAGTGCACAAAGACACGGACAGCAGCTCCTATGTGCATCCCACGCCTCATTGGGAAGCCTTCTCTCTGACGTTGTAACATCAGAGAGAAGGCTTCCCATTCAGGAACGGGACGCGCATAGGAGCCTCTGCCGTGTCTTAGTGCACTGCAGCACCGAGGAAGAGGGAGCCAGCCTGAAGACAACGCCGCATCGATTCACTGTGGACCGGCGGCTGAAGAACCCTGTCTCGGGCCCAATGTATGTGCCGGTGGACCGGCAGGAAATTTCTGCAGACTGGCGGTTGAAGAACACTGGTTTAGACAATCTCCATTCATAGACGGTAAATAAGTAACAGACTTGGACATTAACTTAGGAAGTACTGAAGATCCCAGCTGCCCCATTGCTAAGATTATTTTTTTTTTTTTTGTCCATTCTGACAAAGCGAGAGGACAAACACACAATGGAGAGGGAGGGAGAGGGGGAGGGGTCTGTTGGAGATAGTTTAGCCATCTTGGCTTTTTATGGAGGCCTCTAATAATGAGACACATAAAAGAAGAAAGTTTCTTATATCTTTTGCTCTGTGCAGTGCATCACTTCAAGATGTGGACATTGAAACTGTTCCGCAAGTTTAGGAATGAGCCCCTTTTTTTGGGATCTCAACTTATGGCATTTCCAGATATTTCCAGAGCCTCACAGGAAAGGCATAAAGCATTTTTTGGCGTTGAGACTAAAATTTTAAATTAGACAGGTTCACGATGGGCTCCTTATACTAAGCTGCGCTAGCGTTTTTAGCGCATGCAGAATTTTAGCGTGCGCTAAACCCGCGCTACGCGGCTAGAACTAATGCCAGCTCCAATGCTGGCATTAGCGTCTAGTGTACGTGGTAATTTAGCACGTGCTAAGCGTACGCTAAAACCGCTGTCGCGGCTTAGTAAAAGCCCTATGTGTAGTGAACCTAATTAAAAAAAATACTGTATATTTTATGACCCCTCTTCTAAATTTCCTTGATAATACATTTCTTTTATCTTATGTAATCTGATACGTAGCTTAATGGCAGGTGTGGATTGTTTGGGGGTCCGGTTTCTGAGATCCCCTTGGGAAGCTACTGTTTCCACTCATTGTATTGTCAAAACGCAGTTGTTTGTAAAAGCCTTTTTTTAGGCATTGATTTTTCCTGATTGGGTTTTTATATTGTCTTAAAACTTATGTGTGTAAGACTTTGTAAAACGTTTAGGCTATAGATGGTATAGAAAAATTTTAAATATAAATAAATATGGGATCCATTTACTTTGGTGCGCTAACCGATTTAGCGCTTGCTAAGGCGCTTATTATATTCTTTGGGCGCCTTAGAATTTAACACGCGTTAATCTTTATCGCGCGCTAAATTGGTTAGCGCGTACTAAATCGATTATCACGCCTTAGTAAAAGGACCCCTGTGCTATTTGCCTAGCCATTCTCAGAGACTTCAGCCCTCGGTTCCTAGGGATGACCCTCCCTCCCCCCCCCATTATTTTACCTCAGTTAATTATATTAGGTTTTATTTCTTCTTTCGCATTTGTTTTTCCTCAGGTGACACACTCCTTTTCAAGAGTGTCATTTGTTGAAATTGCATAAATAAGAAAATGAAAATGATTTTTAACAGCTGCGTGCTATTTTTTGCCTAAGGACTGGAGAGGAAAAGATGTACACTGGAGAATTTTCTAGTATTTATTTTCATGTCAGCCAAGGACCAGATGGTTGGAATCTATTTGACAGCGAGAACTTATAGTAAGGTATTCAGTTTCTATCCGAGCATCTAATGATATTGGTGATTAGTTTGGAAGGTTTAGGCATGATTTTCATGTGTGAAAAACCAGATTTTATGAAAGCCAGTATTTACACATGGACATAAGAATTGCCACTTCTGGGTCAGACCCGTGGTCCATCGTGCCCTGTAGTCCACTCACGCGGCGGCCCTCTGGTCAAAGACCAGCTCCCTAACAGAGACTAGCCCTACCTGCGTACGTTCTGGTTCTGCAGGAACTTGTCTAATTTTGTCTTGAATCCCTGGAGGATGTTTTCCCCTATGGAAATCCACAGTATCTAGTGATGTCAAAGCAATGTCACTTAGCCGTGATGTGGGTGGGACTCTGGCAGGACTAAAATCTATATGTGTTTCCTGTTTCCAGAAGGGAATACCATATATACTCGAATATAAACTGAGGTATCCTTCACCCCCCCAAAAAAAATGGGGGGAAAGGTTGACTCGAATATAAACTGAAGTTAGAAATTTCGGTTGTCATGGTGAGTCGGTTTATAAAGACTATTCACCCTCTCTCCCCATCAGCTATCTCGAAAGTCACTAAACAGTATATCCCAAAGCTAATATATTCACAACTAGTTTTTAAGCCCATTACATTAATGGGTGCTAGAATAGATGTGTTTGTGTGTGTGTGTGTCTCTGTCTTTCTTTCTCTCTCTCTCCTTGGCCGCTTTCTGTCTGTCTCTTTCCTCGGCTGACCACTACCACCTCTTGGCTGCTCCCCCTGTCCAGCAGCAGCCCTTCTCCCTTTGTTTTACCTCCCCCTGTCCAGCAGCAGACCTTCTCCCTTCGTTTAACCTTCCCCCCTGTCCAGCAGCATCTCTTCCCTGCTCCCCCTGTCCAGCAGTAGGCCTTCTCCCTTCCTTTTACCTCCCACGTGTCCAGCAGCACCCCTTCTCCCTTCGTTTAACCTTCCTGCTCCCCCCTGTCCAGCAGCAGCCCTTCTCCCTTCCTTTTACCTCCCCCCCTGTCCAGCAGCACCCCTTCCCCCTTCGTTTTACCTTTCCCCTGTCCAGCAGCATCTCTTCCCTGCTCCCCCTGTCCAGCATCCACTAGCCCGGGCAGCCTCGGGGCTTTTGCACATTATTGAAGTGGACCAGCCTAGCAAATGCCCTGCAGCTGCTGCATTTGCTGGTCTGGGGGTGAGAAGAGACATCCCGGCAGCGGCAGCGCAGGAGTCAAACTACTACCGCCGCTCAAGTCATTGCACGCACTGCAAGCTGTCGCAAGCCACCCCACGCGCCTGAAATTGAATTTGGCAGCAGAAATCATGGCGGCAGTGATCACGCCGTTTCAACAGCGCATGCACGGGTAAGGGTTTTATTATAGAGGATAAGGCCCATACATAGGAAAACGCAACTACAAGCAACCACAAACTTAAATAAATATAGATAAAAATTAAGTCATACGCTGTGTTCAGCACAATACCAGAGAAAGAGACATCAAAACAAAACAAAAAGAAAGCAGTGTAAATTTACTGTAAGATTGCATTTTATGCTCATGAAATTAAAAATAAAATTATTTTTATTTACCTTTCTTGTGTGGCCATTTTATTCACGTTTATCCCAGTTTCTGCTTTCTTCTGTCTTTTCTTAATTTTCTTTCCAGGTTCTTCAGTCTATCTGCCACTTCTCTCCATCCTGTCTTCATTACTTCCTCTCCCACATCCATCTCACCTTTTCCTTTCAGTTTCCCTCCATTTATTTATCTGTATTTCTATCTGCTTCTACTTACAGCTTTCCATCTCCCTCATCCTATTATTCTTCAGGGTTTATTTTTTTTTACCAACTCTCTCCTCTCTCTCCACTTCCAGCATCTTCTCTTTCTCTCTCTTCCTCCCTCTATTTTCACTCTTCTCACCAGTATCTCCTTTCTTGCCCCCTTCATCCTCTTTCTTCCAGCACCTCAACTATCTCTCTCGCTACCTCCATCCAAGATCTCTCCCTTTCACCTTATACCCTTTGCCTCTTCCAGCACTGCTGCCATCAGCCTTGCCTTAGGCTCCAGTCCCGCTAAACTGGATGTTAATAATGAAGACAGAAGCCGTGGGGCTGTTCATCTTGCCTACATCGCTAAAGGCTGTGCCAGTCTCGAATACGCCCCTGAAAAACAGGATGTCTCTTCAGAGGGGGATGGGATCAAGACATTTTCTAGTACTAGTGACTTGGATTACCCCCATGAGAATGGGCTACTGGGCTTGATGGACTATTGGTCTGACCCAGTAAGGCTATTCATATGTTCTTATTTTACAGGAAGTACTCCCATATATGAGACTGCTAAATGACCTCTGATGCAGACATTCTACTTGATGGACCATTGCTCTGACCCAGTAAGGCTATTCTTATGTTCTTACATGAGCCAAGTATAGGACAATTAAGCCATTGTAACATCACTGATGAGGTTGGCTCTGAGGCATTATGACATCACAATCTCAGCTCTGGAATGTTGCTCTCATTGGGGTTCTGGAATCTGGCTATTCTTTGAGAGGAATGTTGCTGTTCTTTGGGTTTTGGCCAGGTACTAGGGACCTGGATTGTCCACCAAATGGATGGGCTACTGGGCTTGATGGCCCATTGGTCTGACCCAATTTGGCTGTTTGTATGCTCTCATGTGTGCCACGTATAGGACAATCAAGCCACTGTAACATCACTGCTGAGGTTGGCTCTGAGGCATTATGACATCACAATCTCAGCTCTGGAATGTTGCTCTCATTGGGGTTCCGGAATCTGGCTATTCTTTGAGATGCTGGAATGTTGCTACTCTTTGGGTTTTGGCCAGGTACTAGGGACCTGGATTGACCACCATGAGAGAAGGCAAGTTGGATGCACACCTTGCAAATCACATTGAGGGATATAGGTTAACAAGGTATTCATCAGGGAACACCTAGCTTAGCCTCCGCGTGCGCGGGTCGCCGGTCTAGATAGACCTAAGGTCTGATCCGGTGAAGGCATTTCTTATGTTCTTATGACATGATGGACCATTGGTCTGACCCAGTAAGGCTATTCTTATGTTCTTATTTTACAGGAAGTACTCCCACATATGAGACTGCTATATGACCCCTGATGCAGACATTCCACTGAAACACAGGCTGTGTCGGGCCCTGAAATAAACACTGCTTCCCCTACTTAAGAATGTCCATCTGCTGCCCCCTGCACATTGATTTTTATATCATGCAAAAGCAAGGTGATACTTGCTGCATGGGTTGCATAGCGTAGGATTGCAATGACTGCAGAAACCAAGAGCACATTCCAGAAAAAGCAAGCTCAGTTTTAAAGCCTCTTCCCCAAGCCAGGCAAATATTGATTCATAGCTAGAGAGAAAGCATATTGCTGAATCTGGGCAGTTTCTTGCCATTTGCACGGATGGCCTAGCGTTTTCTTGCAGTTCTGGGCCTGTGAGCGCCATCGAGCATCATTGCCTTAACATTAGCAGTTTCTTACCTTAAATAATGCTAATGGTTTGGGGACCAGTTTTAGAATGCTGAGATGCAACGGAATTGCGACTCAAATATTTTATGACATGTTCTTTTTGAAGTGCCAGCTCATAATTTTTTTTAAAAAAGTGTCTTCAAAGCTGGGAGTAGCTTTGTTCAGTTTCAGCATCAAGTGCCTTCTAGGCTCTATCGAGGAAGAAATCCGTTGATAGTTTCATTAGAAGCTAAGATTAGTTTTAAGTGTGTCCTGTGCTATGTTGTACATATGTTATTTGCAGGATCGTAGACACTGTGGCTGCTCCTTTTCGACGGGTAGCCTGAACGCGCCTCTGGCCTTTCCTGTCATATTTTTTTTTTCTGATTTTATGCCCATAAAAAAAAAAGAAGCAATAATTAAGTACTTTTGATATGCTGGAAGGAGACTTGTGCTTTTTTATTTAGTTAAAAGATTATTGGTTTTATTGCAGAATTAGTTCACGTTATTTAATGAAATAATCCAGTTGTTCAGAGCTAGATTAAAGTTTCAATTTGTGTGTGAATATAACCTTATTTTTGCCCAGATCATTTGGGTGTGTTACTTGCAGTAAAAGGTTAAAGGTTTTGTTGATGGGACAGGACCAGGACCAGTGATTGACTGGGAGGCCATTGGTATTTCCATTTCACACTATCATTCAATGAGTCAGAACAGGCTTCAAATACTCTATTTAAATCAAAGTCTCAGTCAAAAGGGGAGGAGAGCGTGGCACAGTGGTTAGAGCTACAAGCTCAGAACCCTGAGGTTGTGGGTTCAAACCCGTGTTGCTCCTCGTGACCTTGGGCAAGTCACTTAATCCTCTACTGCTTCAGGTACATTAGATAGATTGTGAGCCCTCCAGGACAGACAGGGGAAAATTCTTGAGTGCCTGTATGTAAACCGCTTTGAGTGTGGGAATGTAAGTACAAAAAGGCAGCTTTCCCTGATGTCATAATGCCTGGCAGAAACCCAAATATCGGCAACATTCCAGAGCTCATATTGTGATGTCATAATGCCTCATTCCACCAATGCCTAAGAGCCAACCTCATCAGTGATATCACCGTGGCGTCATTGTTCTATACTTGGCTCACTTCTGATAGTGCATAGGAGGAGAATGTGGCACAGTGATGCGCCCATGTCTTGTCGCTGGTGACAACTCTCTCCGGAATACTCGAATTTTCTTCATACCGTCTCGGGAACTGAGTCGCAACCTCCACACGCTGTTGCTTGCCCAGAACAGTCAGCTGTTTGGGAACCTATCGTGCGCCGACTTTCCTATATCCCAGGTCATCGTGCATTATGGCACATGCAGATCTATAGCTGATGATCCAGATTTGTAGCCAATTGAGACACCGTTATCAATCGGTCTTCTCTAATTAAGGCATCCGCTCTGTCAATGTGCTCTTGTGTGTGCGATTTTTGAAGGGTGACCAGAACACCCTTTATCGGTTACACCTGTTTTTCCCACTTTAAACTTTTTTACCCTTTCATTTGATTCATGGCGCTATGTCCATTCTGAGTCAATATCCGACGGTGAATTTCCGCAGGTTTCACTCCCTCTGCCCAAAGAAAGCGCACTACTGCACATAGTTCTTCGATGGCGCAATCTTGAAATGGGTGTCCATGTTTCTGACCTCTTGGCTGCCACATGACTTAAGGCCAAGCACTGCGCTGTACGCGAAATGGAACCATTTCACTAGCTCGGTTCCGGTTCTTGCATAATTTAATAATTGCCTTTAATTTTTGATCCGCCCTCGTTCATATTTAAGCTATCTTCTAGGCATATGTACATGGGGGTGCTTGCATTTGTGTTCCATTGAGGCTGGAGCTGGGAGCCTATTTTATAAATGTGCACATTGATGCCCAACTCCCCCTTTTACAAAGTTGCGGTAGAGATTTCTACCGTGGCCCTGAGCGCTAAATGCGATGCCCATTCAGGGCTTCCAGTCTCTCCTCATACGTCTTCTGGCGCAAGCCTCCTATCATTTTCATCGCCTTCCTCTGGACCGCCTCAAGTCTTCTTACGTCCGTATCTGGCAAAGGGTGTAAGAAGACTTGAGGCGGTCCAGAGGAGGGCAAAAATGATAGGAGCCCTGAATTTGTATACCCTAGAGGAAAGGAGAGACAGGGGAGATGTGATTCAGACATTCAAATACTTGAAGGGTATTAACGTAGAACAAAATATTTTCCAGAGAAAGGAAAATGGTAAAACCAGAGGACATAATTTGAGGTTGAGGGGTGGTAGATTCAGGGGCAATGTTAGGAAATTCTACTTTACGAAGAGGGTGGTGGATGCCTGGAATGCGCTCCCGAGAGAGGTGGTGGAGAGGAAAACGGTGACGGAGTTCAAAGAAGCGTGGGATGAACACAGAAGATTTAGAATCAGAAAATAATATTAAATATTGAACTAGGCCAGTTACTGGGCAGACTTGCACGGTCTGTGTATGGCCGTTTGGTGGAGGATGGGCTGGGGAGGGCTTCAATGGCTGGGAGGGTGTAAATGGGCTGGAGTAAGTCTTAACAGAGATTTTGGCAGTTGGAACCCAAGCACAGTACCGGGTAAAGCTTTGGATTCTTGCCCAGAAATAGCTAAGAAGAAAAAATTTAAAATTTAAATTGAATCAGGTTGGGCAGACTGGATGGACCATTCGGGTCTTTATCTGCCGTCATCTACTATGTTACTATGTTGCTATGTTACTATGAGCGTCGGAGCATTTAGCTAATCCGGGCCTTGGTAGAAACCTCTAAAGTAGGCTTTAAGTAGATGCCTTTTTGTGGTTAGGATTTTTTTTGCTATTTCTAGGTCTCCTACTGAGAGATGTACTCAGTATTCACAGTGAGCGCTAAAATAAAAACACAGGTGCAAAGCTCTGACACGAAAGAGATCCCCCTGCAATGAAATTGATCTCTTTTGAGCAAATGAAAACAGTAGAAAATCAGCATGAAACCATGGATTTTTAATAGAGTTTTGTCAAATCAATACTTTGTTACATGGAAGATCTATCATAAGCTCACATTCTATATTGAATTCATTAAACTGAATGTCAACCACAAGCTGCTTGCAGGTGATATGTTTTTATTTTACTTATTAACATATGTGTGGCCTGCTTTTGAGAATTATTCTGCAAAAATTAAGGGAATATCACTCTCGGAACCTAGTCATAAATGCGTTAAGTTAATCTAATGCAGTGCCTTGCAAACTTTTTTGAGCCGGGGCACACTAAACCTAGTGTCCCCGGCTCGAGACACCCGGAAGTGTGCCGACGTCAGCGCACGCGCAAAGGCCCTTCAAACGGGCCTTGCGCTGGAGAGAACGGCCAGCAGAGAGAAGAGGTGGCGGCGTCAGGAGATTGCTTACAGGACGCACCTCTCTTTGCGAGGGGCTCGTCCTGTAGACAGCCGGCGCCATTGCCTCTCCTCTTCCCCAGTGTACTGCGGCACACCTGACATTTCGGTTCACAGTCATTCGCGTGAGGGACAGAGCCGCGCCAACATTTGAGCCCAGACAATTGGGCGCAAGACTAGCACGCCGCCGGAAAAGTTAATTTTAAAGAGGTCTGACGGAGTGTGAGGGAGGAACCCCCCAGTTTACTTATAGTGTTCGCGCTGCCATGGGAGAGGTTTGGGGGGTTGGAACCCCCCATTATAGAGGAAACTTAACTTTTTCCTGAATTTTTTTTTTTTTTAGGAAAAAGTTAAGTTTTCTGTATAATGTGGGTGGTTGTACCCCCACACCCCCCCAACGACAGCGCAAACAGTATTAAGTAAAGTGGGGGGTTCTCCCCCCACATCCCCCATTGGAGCTCTTTAAAATTAACTTTTACAGTGGCGCGCTGGAGTCTTGCGCGCGATTGGCTGTGTCAAAATGTCGGCGCGGCTTTTGTCCCATCACCAAAATCTCAGGAGACACACTAGTGTTCCGCGGCACACAGTTTACGATAACACTGATGTAGTGACTAGGTATCACCCTGTTCCCTCTAAGCTAAGCAGGAGTCCTCCAGCTTCAGTCCTGCCAGTGGGTGGTGCTGTTTCACTATCACATTTTCAATCATGAGAGACAAGCAAGCTCTTCAGAACTCCAGGGTACTTGCCTCCCCCTAACGAGTGAAAGCATACTACTACTGCTACTATTAATCATTTTTATAGCGCTACTGAACATACGTAGTGCTGTACATCAAAGCATAGAAGAGACAGTCCCTGCCCAAAAGGGTTTACGATCTAGTCAAGACCGACAAACTGGATAAGAAGGTGCATCTATACACGGTGCTCAGGTGGGGGAATTACAGAGGGAAGGATAAGACAGATCTTGGTGCTTAGAAGGCAGGTTGGAGTTTGCAATTGAAATCATCTTCAAAGAAGTGGGTTTTCAGTCTGGGTCTGAATACTGCCCGAGATGGAGCTTGATGCACCAAGTCAGGAAGTTTGTTTCAGGCATACGGTGTAGCAAAGTATGAGGACATTCTGGAATTGGCCGTAGAGGAGAAAGGTACAGATAAGAGAGACATATCCGATGAATGGAGCGCCCAGGGGGAGTGTGGGGAAAGATACCACCCCCTACTGAAAGCAGTGCAGTAGGTGAACTCCCATTCAGCTTAGAGGGATCAATGGATATCACCAACAACTTGCCTGATTCCTTTACGTGAGCAAGCCCTTTCCTTTGTCACAACTGTTATCCAGAACACATTAACAGATGCACTCAGAAGTGAGTAGGATTATCTTATATTTTGGCACAGTTTAAAAATAGTTATACTAATATAGGCAGTTCCTGAGTTACAGACACCCGACTTAAGTATGACTCATACTGTAACCACCACTAGGGTCTCTAAGCAGAGAACAACAGCGCCCCTGGTGGCCACAGCAAAAAACTTATCTAGTCGTGCCACTCAGAAAGGAGTCAGCCCTGCAGGGACTGAAATAAAGTAAAAATGAAACCCAAAATTCTGGTTGCAAGAAAGTTCTTAATATGATTTTAATAGTCAGAATGTGCCAAAGCACTTCAATAAATTCAAGTTCAGCAAAATTAAGTAATAAGGAAAATCCCTGCACAGCTTTCAGGATTTTCCCTTTCAAAATCAAAAGCTTCACTTTTACTACAAACAGTTTCTTTACTGGTTTTCAAAGCTCTCTTCCCTAGGCTGCTCAAGGTAGGGAACAGGTAAATCCAGCTCCTGAGCTGTATCAGTCTCAAGTTTCAAACAATCCAAAAGAAAAACAAAAACCTCAGAAGCCTCCAGCTGCTGCAAGCAGTACTGGGACCAGGACACTTGTCTTCAGCTTACCTTATGGAAAGCACAATTATCAGCTTTCAAAATTCCCTCCCAGATATTGGCAAACTTCTCCTACAAAAGACAAATCCCAGCTGAAAATTTTAGAAAACAAAATACACAGTTTCTTGTGCAGGCACCAACCGGTGCCCCATTCCCGCACACAGTCCAAACAACTGGGGTTTTCAAAAACGGAATCCTTATTATTGCCACTACAAATCACACAGTTCTGGCAGTAAATGCAATGGGAAAATATACTCAAAAATAAACAGTAACCAAAACAGTCTTACTCAAGAGTCTCAAAAACACAGCAATTCAAAAGTACAGAACTTCTTTTAGTACTGCTTGGCAGCCTGACTCGCATCCATTAGCTCAGTCGTTGCAAATGGTTCCTCTGCAGGTCCATCTGCTCTTCCTGGACTATGTCTGCAAACTGGTGTGGGCCCAGCTTCTTCCACTTCCATCCGGTCTAAGGCATTACCCTTACTTGAGCCTAAAACCTCCTCCTCCTTTGGGGCTTTTGCATGCAGCATCCACTAGCGCAACTTTAAGGGGGTAAGTGTGCCTTTCAGGTTGGAGACCTGCCCATGCCTCTCCTATATGTTCACCCTCTTGTAGTTACATCTATAGCACTTACACACTATGGGGCTGATATTCAATGTGATTTAACAGACCACTTTTGGCATTGCACTGTCGGCTTGCGTTTCATTCACACAGGCTTTTGTTTTATACCATTTTCATTGCAATTTATCTTAAACCTTAACAACCATGGACCCCTGAAGAAGGTTTGTTCTCCGAAACACGGACCGTGTTGGGTCCCTTGGTTTGTAATAAGGTGATATCAGTAACTGCATTAATATTTGGGACAAATAAACATAGCCTGCATCTTGTACATTTTGATCTGCAGTTTTTTCTTGTTTTTTTTGCTCCTACTAATCAATTACATTTCCTGTTTGGGGCTAAGTGGTAATTTTCAGTGGCATTTAACTGGTAGCACTGCTGAAAATAACCGATAGGCACTGAACAAAAAAACGGCTATTTTGGGTCCAGGGTAGAGTTATCCATTGGTCAATTAAGTGCTGATATTCAGAACTTAACCAGTCACTTCAACCATATAAATATGACCCATAACTCAGTCCTTTCTTTATGCAGTAACCCACAGCCAGTTAACTGCTGAATATCGCACTAAACCAGCTATGTGTTAGCCAGCTTCTCGGACCTGGAAATTCAATGGAAGTGCCCGGACATGGCTTGGCATTGAATTTTTAGGTGCAATGCCAGTGGCAGTCGGCAAAAAAAAAAACACCCAGTTGCTATCAGCTGAATATCAACCCCTACCTTATCAAATGGTGTGCCCAATTATAGAATGACATAAGAACAGCCTTACTGGGTCAGACCAATGGTCCATCTAGCCCAGTATCTCATCTTCACAGTGGCCAATCTGCAAGTACCTGGCAAATCCCAAATACAGTAGTAGTAACATTTCTTGCTACCGATGCAGGGCAAGCAGTGACTATCCCCCATGGCTGTTTCAATAGCAGACTATGGATATTGGTTCATAGACAACCCTGCTAAAGACAAAGGCGCGCGCCGACAACTGAGCGCAAGATGGAGGCGCGCGCCGAAGAAAATTACAGTTTTTAGGGGCTCCGACGGGGGGTTTTGTTGGGGAGCCCCCCCCAGTTTACTTAATAGAGATCGTGCCGGCGTTGGGGGGGGTTTGGGGGGTTGTAACCCTCCAAGTTTTACTGTAAACTTAACTTTTTCCCTAAAAACAGGGAAAAAGTGAAGTTTTCAGTAAAATGTGGGAGGTTACAACCCCCCACACCCCCCACAACGCGGCGCGATCTCTATTAAGTAAAGTGGAGGGGTTCCCCCCACGCCCCCCCCTCCCCCGTTGGAGCCGTAAAAACTGTAATTTTTTGCGGCGCGTGCCTCCACACTGCACTCAATTGTCTGCGCGCACCTTTGTCCTGGCGCGCTTTTGACCTGACACCATGGATATTTCCTCCAGGAATTTGTACAAACCCTTTTTAAAACCAACTACATTAACCGCTCTTACTACAACCTCTGGCAACACGTTCCAGAGCTTAACTATTCTCTGAGTGAAAAATATTTCCTCCTAGTGGTTTAAAAGTATTTTATTGCACATCCCCTAGTCTTTGTAATTTTTTGATGGAGTGAAAAAAAAATCAATCTACTTGTCCCAGTTCTACACCACTCAGGATTCCGTATCTCCCCTCAGCCGTCTCTTTTCCAAACTGACGAGCCCTAAGCTTTCTAGTCTTTTCTCATACGAGACCAGTTCCGTCCCCTTTATCGTCCTGGTCATTCTTTCTTTGAACCTTTTTCTCGTTCCGCCCTATCTTTTTTGAGATAAGGCGACCAGAATTGAATGCAGTACTTAAGGCGAGGTCATACCACGGACCAATACAGAGGCATTATAACATTCTCAGTCTTGTTTACCATCCCGTTTCTAATAATTCCTAGCATCTTGTTTGCTTTTTTGACTGCTGCCGCACATTGAGTGGAAAGTTTCAGCGTACAGTGGTGCCTCGCATAAAGAACGCCTCGCACAGCGAACGCTGCACACAACGAACTTCATGTCATGATTCATACAACGAACTTCGTTTCACACAACGAAGTCGCCCGAGCTTCCACGATCGCTGCCGATGTATTGCATCCTTCCGCGCAGGCGCTGCAGGCAGTCGTTAGTCACTGCGCTTAACGCGTTTCAAATAACGAACTTTTCGCATAACAAACTTGCTCCTGGAACGAATTAAGTTCGTTGTGTGAGGCACCACTGTATTGTCTACAATGACAGCCAGATATTTTTCTTGGGTGCTAACCCCCAAGGTGGACCCTAGCATCTGGGAACTATGATTTGGGTGATTTGCATCAATTTGTATTTGTCCACATTAAATTTCATCTGGGAGTGTGTGGCGCAGTGGTTAAAGCTAGAACCTCAGCACTCTGGGGTTGTGGGTTCAAACTCACACTGCTCCTTGTGACCCTGGGCAAGTCACTTAATCTCCCCCATTGCCCCAGGTACATTAGATAGATTGGGAGCCCACCGGGACAGACGGGTGAAAAAGCTTGAGTACCTGAATAAATTCATGTAAACCGTTCTGAGCTTCCCCTGGGAGAACGGTATAGAAAAATTGAATAAATAAAAATAAAATAAATTTGAACACCCAGCCTTCCAATTTCCTAAAGTCTGCCTGCAATTTTTCAATCTACATGTTTTTTAACAACTTTTAACATTTTAGTGTCCTGTACAAATTTAATCACCTCACTCGCTCTTCCAATTTCCAGATCATTTATAAATAAGTTAAATAGCACCGGTCCCAGAACAGATCCACCCCGCGGCACCTCTCTAAACATAGAAGTTGACGGCAGATACGGGCCATAGCCCATCAGGTCTGCCCACTCTACTGACCCACCCCCAAGTCTACTATCCTAGGGCTCCCACTCCTGGTGACAGGTTCCCTTGGCTTAACCCTCTAAGGGATCCCACATGGGCATCCCATTTGCTCTACAGTATAGGAACCGGCTCACCTTTATCCACATGTTTATTCATACCTTCAAAGAAGTCAAGCATATTGGTGAGGCAGATCTCCCTCGGCTGAGCCCATTCTGCCTCTGTCCCATTAAATCGTGTTTTGTCTATGTGTTCCACGAATTGTATGTTTTTATAATTGTTTCCATTATTTTGTCCAGCGCTGAACTCGGGCTTACCGCTCTGTAATTTCCCAGATCTCACCTGGAGCCCTTTTTAAAAACTGGCATAACTTTGGCCCCGCTCCAATCTTCAGGTAAAAATTTGCTCTGTGAACATATAACTTCTCTTTCTTTGTTTTTTTCCAAAACCTCTATGGATATTATCATGCTAAAAATCTGTCTGTGCGTCTGTATAATAAGGACCCAGATTGGGGATGGAGTGAGAGTGGGCTGAAAAAATGACAGTCATTATCCAGATAACGTATTTGTTTCATTTAGAAATGCTACATAACGGGCATAAACTAAATGGATAGTTCTAGCATGGTGACTATACGCTCTCTCTATGTACATTGGCACTGAATATACATATTAATTTAAGGGCTGATTGAAAAATAGCTCCCTTTTATTTACTCAGGCATTTATTAAAACAGCATGATCAGCCATCCATTGCCAAAGGGAAAAAAACCCCAAAATAAAATGTGCAGTTTAAAATCAATAGTTAATTGGAGTATCATGTAACTGAATGACCTGATTTATTAAGAATTTTGCAACGCAGGCTTGTTAAATCAGTGCATTCAGGTATTATTATTCTTACACTTTGTTAAACGTTGTGATTTTATGTACAATTGTTTAATGTGTTGTTGCAAGCCACTTAAAATTACAGATAGGCAGTCGATATGTATTTTAAATAAAATAAATAGAACGTTTTGGGGTCCTTTTACTAAGCTGCGCTAGGGTGCTTAGCGCACGCTAAATTTCTGCGTGCGCTAGACGCTAACGCCCCCATTGAGCTGGCGTTAGTTTCTCTGCGTAGTGCGGGGGTTAGCGCGCGCTAATCTTCAGTGCGCGCTAAAAACGCTGGCGCACCTTAGTAAAAGGAGCCCAAAGGCGCGCTAACCGATTTAGCCCGCGCTAATCGATTTAGCCCGCGCTATATGCTAAGGCGCCCATTATATTCTAGGGGCACTTAAGCAGTTAGTGTGCGCTAAATCGGTTATTACGCCTTAGTAAAAGGATCCCTGTATTCACAATTTTTCTATACCGCTTAAGAACTAAGGGCTCCTTTTATCAAGCCACGTTAGCGGTTTAACGTGCGTAATTGCGCGCGTTAAACCGCCAGCCACGCTAGCTGCTACCGCCTCCTCTTGAGCAGGCGGTGGTTGTAGGCCAGCGCGGGGGTTAGTGCGAGATGAAAAGTCACACGCGTTAACCCCGCTAGCCCGGCTTGATAAAAGGAGCCCTAAATGGTTCACATGACTTAAAACGAGCATAATAATTATGACAAACTACAACCGGGGAGAACTATCTTTTCTTTTCCAAAGAACTGTTAAGTCGTAAGAATGCGGTGACAAACAATTGGGGTTTTAGCCATTTTTTACCTTTCTACGGTTGGGCTACCGGATTGTTTGTTGATAGTTCGTAACATGTTTTGAAGTACGTATGTTATTAAGTTAGATCTGACTTTCCTATAATGAAAACCAAAAAAGCTCTGTGGAGTGACGATGTTCCAAAATGGACTTATATTTGAAAGTGTCAAAGTTCCAAAGGTCCACTGAAATCATCCACATAAAATAAATTCATCCACATAAAAATGAATTATCCACATAAGAGCCTTAAAGGACCTAGTCCGCTAGGGATACAGGACCCAACACGGTCCGCGTTTCGACAAAAAGTCTTCTTCAGGGGTCCCTGGGGGTCCTATAAAGGTGAATATGTGGGAAACAATTGTGTGGTGAGCCGGAAGTGAGATACTGCTTGCGTTTGCAATAGAAAGGGACGTGCAAACGCAAGCAGTGTCTCGCTTCTGGTTCACTACACAATTGTTTCCCACATATTCACCTTTATAGGACCCCCAGGGACCCCTGAAGAAGACTTTTTGTCGAAACGCAGACCGTGTTGGGTCCTGTATCCCTAGCGGACTTGGTCCTTTAAAGCTTTCATGTGGATGAATTTATTTTATGTGGATGATTTCAGTGTATCTTTGGAACTTTGACACTTTCAAATATAAATCCATTTTGGAACATCGTCACTCCACAGAGCTTTTTTGGTTTTCTCTGGATTTTCTTCTCTGTGGATATTTCGGGGTCAATCCCTTTTTTGTTTTTTTCCTATAATAAACCCTATTTTTAGGCATGTTCCACTGAAGAGGTCACGTCTTTGGAGGGTCCGTTTGCCCGTTTTGTCTCTCCATCTGTATGCATATGTTTGTTTGAGCACATGCAAACCTCCTTTTACTAAGCCGCATTAGGGCTTTAAAGCGCGGAATGGCGCGCACTAAATTTCCGCCCGCACTAGACCTTAACGCCAGCATTGAGCTTCTATAATGGTGTTAGAATACAGAGTTAGTGTTTTCTAAGATGGTTTTAATACAGACACATTTGTATCTTATTTGAGGCAGAAGTCAAGGTGGTTTACAATTAGATAACATTGATACTAATGGAACTCCATAAATAGAAAGATTTGGACAATTTCCTAATCTAATCTTTGGTTTGTATACTGGGTCATCTCCCACTGAAGCTCGACTCGGTCCGACTAGAGTACATAGAGGAAGAAGCATGAGAAAAAAAGAACTATAGTATTATCATTTCGTTGAGACTGCGGTTAAACCATTTAAGGTTTGCAAGGGTCTTACGAAATAATTGCAGCTGGCCTATAATCCTAATGGAGTCAGGGAGTTCATTCCAAATCTCTTCAAACTTGAAAACAAAAGATTGACTAAGCTTCAAATCAGATTTAATTCCCTTAAAAGAAGGAAAAGGAGGAAAAGTCCATAGTCTATTATTGAGAAAGACATGGGGGAAGCCACTGCTTGCCCTGGATTGGTGGCATGGAATGTTGCTACTCTTTGGGTTTTGGCCAGGTACTATTGACCTGGATTAGTCACCGTGAGAACAGGCTACTGGGCTTTATGGACCATTGGTCTGACCCAGCATGGCTGTTCTTATGCTCTTATGTGTACCAAGTATAGGACAATCAAGCCATTGTAACATCACTGATGAGGTTGGCTCTGAGGCATTATGACATCACAATCTCAGCTCTGGAATGTTGCTCTCATTGGGGTTCTGGAATCTTGCTATTCTTTGAGATGCTGGAAGGTTGCTACTCTTTGGGTTTTGGCCAGATACTAGGGCTCTGGATTGGCCACTGTGAGAACGGGCTACTGGGCTTGATGGACCATTGGTCTGATCCAATCAGGCTATTCTTATGTTCAGATATCAGTCATTTAAGGTCATTCATACAGTAGCCCTCAATCACAGCATCTCTCCCTTTGTTTCTGTAATATTCGGGTTTCCTGTAATAAAATGGGAGATGTTATGGGATTCAGTCTTCTTCAAATGCACATTTAACGAGAGAGGTTTTCAGCTCTTTTAAAAATTTATTGTAGGAGTTTTCAGAATGTTAGTTCAGCAATAATGAATTCCAAAGAAAAAAACATAAGAACATAAGAATTGCCGCTGTTGGGTCAGACCAGTGGTCCATCATGCCCAGCAGTCAGCTCACGCGGCGGCCCTCTGGTCAATGACCAGCGCCCTAATTGAGACTAGCCCTACCTGCATACGTTCTGGTTCAGCAGGAACTTGTCTAACTTTGTCTTGAATTCCTGAAGGGTGTTTTCCCCTATGACAGCCTCCGGGAGAGTGTTCCAGTTTTCCACCACTCTCTGGGTGAAGAACTTCCTTACGTTTGTACAGAATCTATCCCCTTTCAACTTTAGAGAGTGCCCTCTCATTCTCTCTGCCTTGGAGAGGGTGAACAACCTGTCCTTATCTACTAAATCTATTCCCTTCAGTACCTTGAATGTTTCGATCATGTACCCTCTCAATCTCCTCTGTTCGAGGGAGAAGAGGCCCAGTTTCTCTAATATTTCGCTGTACGGCAACTCCTCTAGCCCCTTAACCGTCTTAGTCGCTCTTCACTGGACCCTTTCGAGTAGTACCGTATCCTTCTTCTTGTATGGCGACCAGTGATATACGCAGTACTCCAGGTGAGGGCGCACCATGGCCCAGTACAGCGGCATGATAACCTTCTCTGATCTGTTCATTATCCCCTTGTTTATCGTTCCTAGCATTCTGTTCACCCTTTTTGCTGCCGCCAAACAAGGTGCTGGACTTAGTTGATTGTGTTGGGCCTGATAATACATGGAAAAATTATATGGGAAAAACGTTTCAGAAAAAGAACCTTCAAACTCTTAGCCCTCTGGGGGCGGGAAACCACAGACAGCACCTGAACGTACCACCCTGTAAGTTAGCGATGAAGTAACCTGAGCAAATTCTAATAAAAATAGCACTGACTTTTTAAAATTTGTACTGAAGCATTACCAGGATAGTCGCCAAGCACAAGAAGGGTTTGTCTTTCTTTAAGTTGTATACAGCAGATGCCCTCAATCTTCCTTCCTGGATTTTGGCCAGTAAGAGTTTAGAATAAAAATTTACAAAAGCACAAAGTCATTGCTAATGTACTACTCCAATGAATCACAGCAGCAAGCCATGTGCAATATATACCATTCAATTTATTATATTTAGCAGACTCTACTAACAAGATAAATAGGTCACAATTTACAATATGCAACCAATGATACATCTTAAGCCAATTAGATTAAAAAATATACAAAAATAAATCATCCATAAAATCCATCCTTTCAACCCTCATCCCTTACCATAAGCTTGTATAAAGAAACAGGCATAAAGCTTTCCACCAAAGTAGTTCCAGGAAAAACCTGATTACAGGTCAACTGTTTGCATGCTGTCTTATTTGAAGGGATTACTAGTTTCCTGCCCTATGCTAATCCAAATAGCTTGGGTAAGAAATTATGATGGTTACTGTATTTTAGAAGCTCTGTTCTCAAGTTTCAAGTTTATTAATATTTTGCTATACATGCCCATATTGCATGGATGTTCAAATCCTAATTTTACAAAGGCAGGTTAGGGACATCTGAGAGTAAGACTGCAGTACTCGAGGAACGCAGAGAGAGGGGAGACATGATCGAGACGTTCAAATATTTCTTCACCGAAAGGGTGGTTGATCGCTGGAATAATCTTCCACAACAGGTAATTGAGGCCAGCAGCGTGCCAGATTTTAAGAAAAGATGGGATTGGCATGTGGGATCTCTTCATGGAGGTAGTTAGGGGGTGGGCCATTAGGGTGGGCAGACTAGATGGGCTGTGGCTCTTTTCTGCCGTCATGTTCTATGTTTCTATGTTTTTATATGGCAAGGGGGCATGATCTGGGTAGAGCTACGGAGGGCCTAAATATGGATGTCCAACTCTGATCACAGAAGGGAAGGGATGTCTTTGTCTATAAAGATGGACATTGTTATTTTGACCTGGTACGTCATGTTTATTTTATAGAAAGGCACTCTGATCAAACAACTGACCACTAGACGGATTAAGGCACAACACCTCCTTAGTCCCCCATGTGGTTGCTGTCTCCCTCCCTCTCTCCTGAATGTGAAACAGTCAAGGGGGTTCCATGCTCTATAACAGTTTCATGTCATATGGGCATCCTTAAGGGAGCCATATACAGGTCTGAGAAGTAGTGGAATGCTTAGTGCAGTGGCTTGAAAATCAAGGGACCAAGGTTCAAATCTGACTTCACCTCTCTTTTTCATTTTTTTAAATTGTGAGCCCTCCAGGAATACAAAATATACATACTGTACCTGAATATTCTGTTTCAACCCAAACCGGAAATGGTTTTCAAGAGTGATGAGGCAGAGGAATTGGAAGAAATCTCGGTGAACCTGGAAAATGCACTAAGCCAAATCAACGAGATAAAGAAATAAATAACCTGGACCTGACGGCATACATCCCAGGGTAGTGAAATAACTCAAACATGAAACTGCTGATCTGTTGTTAGTGATCAGTAACCTGTCACTAAAATCACCTGTAGTACCTGAAAATTGGAAGGTGGCCAATGTTAATGCTGATGTTTAAAAAGAGTTCTAGGGGAGATCCAGAGAATTACAAACCAATAAAAAGCAAAGAAGATGCTAGGAATTATTAGAAAAAGGGATGGCAAACAAGACTAAGAGTGTTATAATGCCTCTATCACTCAATGGTACAACCTCACCTTCAATATTGCATTCAGTTCTGGTCTCCTTATCTCAAAAAAGATATAGCGGCACTAGAAAAGGTTCAAAGAAGAGCGACCAAGATGATAAAGGGGATGGAACTCCTCTCGTATGAGGAAAGACTAAAAAAGTTAAGGCTCTTCAACTTGAAAAAGAGACGGCTGAGGGGAGATAGGATTGATGTCTTCAAAATCCGGAGTAGTGGAGAACAGGTGCAAGTGGATCAATTTTTTACTGCTGGGTTGCCCAAGTCCGGTTCTCGAATTCTACTGGCAGGCCAGGTTTTCAGGATATCCACAATGAACATGCATGAGAGAGATTTGCATACCAAGAAGGCAGTGCAGGCAAAACTCTCTCATGCATATTCATTGTGGATAACCTGAAAAGCTGGCCTGCCAGTAGATCTTGAGGACCGGACTTGGGCAGTCAAGATTTACAAAGACTAGGGGACACTCAATGAAGTTAACAAGAGTAATACTTTTAAAACCAATAGGAGGAAATATTTTTTCACTCAGAGAATAGTTAAGCTCTGGAACGTATTACCAGAGGATGTGCTAGGAACGGTTGATGTAGCTGGTTTTAAAAAAGTTTGGATAAGTTCCTGGAGGAAAAGTCCATCAAGTGCCGTTGAGACATGGGTGAAGCCACTGCTTGCCTTGGATCGGTGGTATGGAATGCTGCTACCTTTTGGGTTTCTGCCAGGTACTTGTGACCTGGATTGGCCTCTGTGAAGACGGGATACCGGGCTATATGGACCACTGGTCTGACCCAGTAAGGCTATTCTTATGTTCATATATGAGACATCTGCAAACCTGAAGGCTATCGATATGGTGTAGATTAAGCACAGTAGTTATTTTTCTGTTCCTGGAGGAATCACAATTAAAAGTAAAATTCACAGGTTACAAATAAATAATGTAATGTAATGTAATGTAATTTATTTCTTATATACCGCTACATCCGTTAGGTTCTAAGCGGTTTACAGAAAATATACATTAAGATTAGAAATAAGAAAGGTACTTGAAAAATTCCCTTACTGTCCCGAAGGCTCACAATCTAACTAAAGTACCTGGAGGGTAATAGAGAAGTGAAAAGTAGAGTTAGAGGAAAAATAAAAATAAAATAAACATTTTAACAAGACAGCATTGATCTAAATACTTTGGAAGGTAGAAGAGAGGAGAGAAAGGAATAGAAGCAGAAGGGGGAGCCGTTGAACAGTAAATCCACAAATGCTGAAGTGGAATTTGAACCCAGGTCTCCTGATTCTCAACCCACTACTTTAACCATTAGGCTCCCCCTCTGCCCTGCGTGGGCCTCTGTGTGACCATTTTATAAGATGGACGTTGCTGTGTTGCCTCTCATATTCCCCTGCTCATAACTTGGATCTTTCAGTTTGTAAAATGACTGTATTCTGTTCTAAAATACATATGAGATGAACGCCCATTTGTGAAGTTCTGAGTTGGAACATTCTTTCGAAAAATGCCGCTTCACACCTCTGCCATTTGCTACAAAGAAACAGGGACCGAATGCATTGTAATCCTCAAAATCATCATAAGAATTTTAAAATTGGCATCTCTTTCACACCAGGAGCCAGTGAAATGATCAATCTACTGGGCTTTCATTCTCTCTATATTTGAATCAGCCCCAAAAGATTTATGAGCTTTACAAAATAGCTCAAAACGCTGCTGGTGCTTTGTATAGTCACATTACACCATTTCATTGGTTGTTTATTCAATGGCATATTCATTTTAAAATTTTACTGCTACTTTTAAAAATATCTATGAATAGCAACCACTTTGGCTGCAACCCTAAGGTTCACGGGGCTTCGTTGAAGTAATCGGGCGCTACTTGGTGTTCCAGATTTTAAGCAAATTAGATTGGAGATGTATAGGGACTCGAAGGGAATAGACTGAGTAGATAAAGACAGACTGTTCACCTTTTCCAAGGTAGGGAGAACGAGAGGGCACTCTCCAAAGTTGAAAGGGGATAGATTCCATACAAATATAAGGAAATTCTTCTTCAACCAGAGAGTGGTGGAAAACTGGAACGCTCTTCCGGAGTCTGTTGTAGGGGAAAACACACTTCAGGGTTTCAAAACAAAGTTGCACAAGTTCCTGCTAAACTGGAACGTACGCAGGTGAGGCAGGACTCGGGGCACTGGTCTTTGACCTGAGAGCCACCGCGTGAGCGGACTACTGGGCAGGATGGACCACTGGTCTGACCCAGCAGCAGCAATTCATATGTTCTTATGATCCTTTTGTCCGCGGGCCCTCAGTTATGGAACTGCCTTCCAAAGGAATTGAGAAAGATTGAGTTCATTTCGAAAACTTTTTAAAAGAACATCTTGTTTCCTTGGGCATTTTTATGAATTAAAACAGACATTTGTTCTCTCAGGGTTTCCGCAGCTGGCGTTGTGCTTGTTGCAAGTTTCAAGATCTCGCTGCATCTTCTCAGGTAGAAGATGACATTTCAGCCATCGTGCTGTAGCTTTCTTCAGGGGTATGCTGTGAGGTCTACAGTTTGTGTTTGCGAATAGTGGGTCCGCTGACGTCAATGGGAACAGGGCAGGCCGTTGGTCACCAATTTGAATTTTGGTCGGAAAGTCAGTTGGTCACCAATTTGAATTTTGGTCGGAAAGTCAGTTGGTCACCAATTTGAATTTTGGTCGGAAAGTCAGTTGGTCACCAATTCGAATTTTGGTTGGAAAGTCAGTTGGTCACCAATTTGAATTTTGGAGGGAAAATCAGTTGGTCTCTTTTTTTTTTTTTTTTTTAATAGAAATGGGAAACTCTCTGGTGAGTTTAAAGATGTTCTCCCCATGAAGCTGGGTTATATGTTCTCTCAGGGTTTCTGCGATGCCAGCTGTGGAAACCCCGAGAGAACATGCTTCAGAAGGGCAGCTGTATTCTGGATCAACTGAATTCTGTTCGCAATTTTCAATGAAATACCAGAATAAAGCGCATGACAATAATCCAGTTGTGAGAGAACCGGTAACTGGACAAGTACGCATAGTGAAATGGTCATAAGTAAAGTATGAACAGACTAAGCGGAGAATTCTTCAGGGATTGCTAACCGATTTAGCCCGTGCTAAATGACGACACCCATAGGATTATAATGGACGTTTTACAGTAGCATGTAGGGCGTGCTAATTGTTAGTGTGGGCTAAATTGGTTAAGGCCAAATTCTCAATGCGACACTTTGGGCTCCTTTTATTAAATTGCGCTGGCGTTTTTAGCGTGCGTAAAATATTAGCGCGCGCTAAATGAAAAATACTAATGCAAGCTCTATGGAGGCGTTAGCGTGTAGCGCGCGTGCTAAAACCGCTAGCGCACCTTAGTAAAAGGAGCCCTTTAAGTTAGGCAGCGGCAGCTGCCCTACCACTGCCTAACTTAATTGGTTTAATTGGGTTTAAGTGGCATGATAATTGGTTGTGCCATTAAAACTCAATTAAAATCTCGTTAAAAAACCTGTCCATGGTGCTTACCGGTACCTAGCGATGCCGAAGGCCGGCAGTGAGCATGGGTTAAGGCAGTCAAGCGGTGCTACGATGGTGGTGATTATACCATTGGGAATCTCTTGACTGAGCACCTTTCACATATTGTATTATATATTTAGCGTTTGATTTTTTCATCAGATCTTCTTGTTTGCATTTGCCTATCAGTGACTGGCACGCGGCAGGTACCCGTTTACTAGGCACCTGCCATGGCAGGTGCTGCATATAGAATCAACCCCTTAGTGCCCCTTGATGAATTTCCTCCCCCTCTCCCCCACACACACAGTGGGCTCCTTTTACGAAGCCGCATAATAGCGCGCGCTAAACTGCCGGCCGCGCTAGACGCTAATGCCGGCATTGAGCTGGCGTTAGTTCTAGCCGCGTAGCGCGGGTTTAGCGTGCGCTAATAAGCTGCGTGCGCTAAAACCGCTAATGCAGCTTCGTAAAAGGAGCCCAGTGGGCTGAGAACCAGGAGAACGGGGTTCAGTTCCCACTGTGGCTTCTTGTGACCCTGAGAGAGTCACTTAACCTTCCATTGCTCCAGGTACACAAACTTAGATTGTGATTCCACTGGAGACAGAGGACTTGTATGTAACTTTGAAACAGCTAATACTTCTTCTGAAGCGATCCCCCTTCCTAATGTCTTTACCACTCCTCATTCACCATCCTTTTTAAATAATTTTTACTTCGATGTATTTTAAATAACCTTTCCCTCCCCTAATTTCCTTCTGTTTCATGTACGTTAATCTGAATTTGTCCAATATTTTTAATATTTGATGAATTATTGTTTTTATTTACTTATTTTAACTGTTTCCTATAATTTTTCATAATGTACACCGTCTAGACAAAACTGCTTTGGTTGTACCACAGAAGACAGTGTATCAAGAATGTAAGAACCGTAATGAGTTCCATGGATAGATTGCGGCATATTAACTTTCCTGTGTAAATGTTCACAAGTACTCGTGCAAATTGCGATGGTTCCCCCATCTTTGTAAAATGGCTGCTCCTGCTACTCATGCTGGCAAATACAAGTGCACTTCCCATTGTATTTTACAAAAAGCTCTGTTGGCAGATCCTTTTCTAAGATAATACTGGAATACTACATGTTCTGACCTGGATGCAGTGCTGTAGTAAAGGGGGACAGGGGGGGGGGCAGGCAGACCGCCTTGGGCACCATCTCGGTGGGGGTGATGGCACCTCTCCGTCCCCTCCACATCACGCTTGTGTCCTCCCTTCCCCGACCCCCCATACCCCTTTAAAATCTTCGCCAAAATGAGCAACTACTCTAGCCTGCTGCATTCATCGGCCTGGCACCCTCTGAAATCACTTCCGGGTTGCGGGGCCAGGAAGTGACATCGGATGGAAAGCCAATGCCAGTGCAAGCAGCAGGCCGGAGAAGCTGCTCGCACTGACAAAGATTTAAAGAGGTATGGGGGTGGGAAAGGAAGTGCAGGTGTGGCGTGGGGGCAAGGAAGGAGTGTGGGGGTTGGCACAGAATAAGGGGGGGGACAGAGAAGAGGGCCTGAGGGGACTGGTGCAGAAGGAGCAGGGGTGGATAGGAGGGTGCGGGGGTTCCACCTACCCTCTCTACACCACTGCCTCGATGCATCAATTTCAAATGTCTATAACGGGGCTGCACATGTGGTTTATAACCCAAAGTGGTGAACAACAGCAAAACGAGGCTGTATTCCTTTTGATTTTTTAAACTTTTAAAGTAATATAATGATCTTAAACATCCTGGTAATGTGAAAGAAATGGCAGTAATATTCAGACAATTACTGAGACAGGTTTTATATGAAGAAAGGTCAGGTAGTATTTTGGGAAATCTATGTAGCTAATCCCACAGGCAGAATGATTATGCTATATATGACCTTTAACTCTATCTGTGGAGGGTGCCGAGGTAAGAAAAGTTGTTCAAACACATTTCTTCACAAAATTCTTTGACTAGGGAAAGAAGAATAAGGTTAGGCATTATCCTAAAGGACTCTAGGGCTCATTCACCTCCTCCTTGCCCCCTTCCCATTATTTTAGCCTCTAGGACAGGGGTGGGCAACTCCGGTCCTCGAGGGCCGGAATCCATTCAGGTTTTGAGGATTTCCCCAATGAATGTGCATGCAAATAGATCTCAGGCATATTCATTGGGGGGGAAATCCTGAAAATCCGACTGGATTCCGGCCCTCAAGGACCGGAGTTACCCACCCCTCCTCTAGGAGGTAAATAACAGTTGAATATTGAGTTTCCCCGAATATCCCCTGTAAAGAGAATGGCCAACTGCTCCTTAAAGGCGAAAAAAACAGTGTGACAAGGCAGTGGCTGCTGCCAGAAGGATGCTGGGCTGTATAAAGTGAGGCGTAGCCAGTAGAAGGAAGAAGGTGTTGATGCCCCTGTACAGGTTATTGTTAAGGCCCCACTTGGAGTATTGTGTTCAGTTTTGGAGCCCATATCTGGTGAAGGACGTAAGAAGACTTGAAACGGTCCAGAGGAGGGCGACGAAAATGATAGGAGGCTTCCGCCAGAAGACGTACGAGGAGAGACTGGAAGCCCTGAATATGTATACCTTAGAGGAAAGGAGAGACAGGGGAGATATGATTCAGACGTTCAAATACTTGAAGGGCATTAACGTAGAACAAAATCTTTTCCAGAGAAAGGAAAATGGTAAAATCAGAGGACATAATTTGAGGTTGAGGGGTGGTAGATTCAAAGGCAATGTTAGGAAATTCTACTTTATGGAGAGGGTGGTGGATATCTGGAATGCGCTCCCGAGAGAGGTGGTGGAGAGTAAAACTGTGACTGAGTTTAAAGAAGCGTGGGATGAACACAGAGGATCTAGAATCAGAAAATAATATTAAAAATTGAACTAAGGCCAGTACTGGGAAGACTTGCACGGTCTGTGTCTGTGTTTGGCCGTTTGGTGGGGGATGGGCTGGGGAGGACTAAAGTGGCTGGGAGGGTGTAGATGGGCTGGAGTAGGTTTTAAAGGAGATTTCGGCAGTTGGAACCCAAGCACAGTACCGGGTAGAGCTTTGGATTCTTGCCCAGAAATAGCTAAGAAGAAAAAAATTTAAATTGAATCAGGTTGGGCAGACTGGATGGACCATTTGGGTCTTTATCTGCCTTCATCTACTATGATACTATGAGTTCTGGCAGCATCTGACTGGATCCAGCCCAGCTTGAATTCTGGATGTGAAACACTTGCTACTATCAAATCATCCTTAGCTTCAAGTGGATCAAAGCGCTTAAATGATTCCATTCATTAAGAGCATCAACAAGTAGGCTGGCAAATTTGAGTGAAGGCCTGATGGAGGCAAGATGTGCACGTAGGTAAGAAACCATTGGCATATCTCCCATGAAACACTAGCCTTCAGTCTGCAATGTGTCGAGTGCCATAGCAATGGGTTTCACCATCTTAATATACTCTTCCATGAAAGCATAAAAGTTTCATTTGAGCGGACGGCTCTTAGGGAAAGCTTCTCACAGATATCATTGAGCGCAGTTTCAGCCTTCTTCTGGGACAGCCTCCTTGGAGCGGCTGGGGCACGGGCAGTGTGTCTGGGAGGGAATGCATGGATGGGAGAACATCGCAGGGGAGGAGACATAGGCATCCTGGGACTGTCGGCCAAGTCTCTTCCCTGAAGAAGCCCTTTCTGGAAACGTCAATCGCTCCTCCTAAACTTACTTGCTCCACTTCATCACTGACGCTGAAACCGTGGATTGAAGACAAAGTTTTATTTTATTTTTCTTTCCAGCTTATGATTTATCTTTAATCTTATCTATTGTTTTGCCTTTTGTCTTTGTTTTGTTCTATTTCTATCATTTAAATTTCTCCAGAATTCTACTGTTCAACGGCTCCCCCTTCTGCTTCTATTCCTTTCTCTCCTCTCTTCTACCTTCCAAAGTATTTAGATCAATGCTGTCTTGTTAAAATGTTTATTTTATTTTTATTTTTCCTCTAACTCTACTTTTCACTTCTCTATTACCCTCCAGGTACTTTAGTTAGATTGTGAGCCTTCGGGACAGTAAGGGAATTTTTCAAGTACCTTTCTTATTTCTAATCTTAATGTATATTTTCTGTAAACCGCTTAGAACCTAACGGATGTAGCGGTATATAAGAAATAAATTACATTACATTACATTCTTCTCCTCAATAGAATAGATGTTGCCTACAGCATAATAGAATGAATTCCATCTAGTAACATTTGGTACAGCAAGTGCGGTCTCCGAAGTGTCGTACACTCTTTCAGTTGCCTGTGGACTTTTACGGCACGTGTTCCAGAGGGCACCGCATTTTGCCAAGGTTCTACGGCTTAACTTCTTGCAATTTGCATCTTCATTGGCCCCTTTGAATCAGACACAGCAGTCGAGTTCACTGTGTGGGTACTACAACGATGGCGAGATGGGACGCGCATACTCTGTTGCTCCTGCATCTGTTTGGCTGCTTAGGATGGCTGCAATGTTGGTGAAGGTCACCTCTCTGTCGATTTGTGAGGGCACCACTCGGGTGGGTTCTACAACCGTTGTTTCTGTCTCTGAGAAACGCCTTGAAATGCCTTAACAGTCCAGCCCTTTATGAAGCAATTCTTTCAGTTCGGTAGAGTCCGTTTGGCTGGCTGTCACCACGCATAGCTGGTACATGGGTAGTTGCACCATGTATTGCACTGTGGTAAGGCACGAGAAATGAGTTGAATTGGAGGCATATTGAGTAAAATAGCACGAATGGAAATCTGTCATTTCTTTCGCATGCTACGTAAACAGTAACGTAAAAGTGGGATAGGGGATAGGGATTGGGCCTTGTATGCCGCCTTTTTTAAAAATTTTACAACCACACTCAAAGTGGTTTATATACAGGTACTTCAGGCATTTTCCTTGTCTGTCCTGGTGGGCTCATAATCTATCTCATGTACCTGGAGCAGTAGAGGATTAAGCGACTTGCCCAGGGTCACAAGAGTTTCAGTCCACAACCTCAGGACGCTCTAACCACTGCACCACTAAAATAAAGTGACTAGTTAACTTAATTTAATCGATCTTATCAAAAAGTAACTAGTTACATTGATAGTTACCTAGAAATGTAACTAATTACAGCAACTAGCGTTACTGTAACTCGTTACTACCCAGCACTGCTTATTGACCCCTCGGACTACTAATCCTCAATGTTTCTTGCTCTAATATCCCCATTCAATTTTCAGCTGTGCTCTACTACCCCAGAATGGCCACTGCCTTGAATTGTCCTCTTCTCCAACTACTCAATTGGTACTGTAACTAAAGCGCGCAGGACTTTGGCGCGCCGACAATCCTGTGGCGAAAAATAGAGGTTGAGAAGTTAGCAATTGAGCAGTGACCCGTCAAAAGTGCGCAGGACTTCGGCACGCCAGCAATCCCGCGGTGACATTTGCGCGCAGGACAAATACGTGCCACCATTTCTGCCATTCCCGTTAGTGCTCTGAGGATGTGTGTGGGGGGGTCCCACTACACTTAGAAGTCTTCACGCTGCCGTGGGGGTATGTGTGTGGGGGACCCCCACTACACTGAAAACTGACAAAGAGCGAGAACGGAAGTTTTCAGTATAGTGGAGGGAAGGGTCCCCCCACCACGGAAGCGCGAACACTTCTAAGTGTAGCGGAGGGTTCCCCCCACACACCCCTCAGAGCAATAACGGGAACAGTGGAAGTGGTGGCGCCCATTTGTCCTGCATGCAAATGTCACCACGGGATTGTTGGCGTGCCAAAGTCCTGCGCCACTCAATTGCTAACTTCTCTACCTCTAGAAAGTTGGTCCTTGATATGGCAGCTGGGATTCAACGCCAAGAAATGTAAGGTCATGCATCTTGGTAACGGAAATCCTTGCAGAACTTACACCCTGAATGGAGAAACTTTAACCAGGACTACGGCAGAACGAGACTTAGGAGTAATCATCAGTGCTGACATGAAAGCAGCCACTCAAGTGGAGAAGGCTTCATCTAAAGCACGGCAGATGATAGGTTGTATCAAGAGAAGCTTCGTCAACAGGAAACCTGAAGTCATGATGCCATTGTACAGAGCCATGGTGAGACCTCATCTGGAGTACTGTGTGCAATTCTGGAGGCCACATTACCGTAAGGATGTGCTCAGAATTGAATCGGTTCAGCGGATGGCCACCAGGATGGTCTCGGGGCTAAAGGGTCTCCCGTACGAAGAAAGATTGAGCAAATTGCAGCTCTACACTCTCAAAGAGCGTAGGGAGAGGGGAGACATGATTGAGACATTTAAGTACATCACGGGACGGGTCGAGGTGGAAGTTGATATCTTTCTTCTCAGGGGACCCTCGACCACAAGAGGACATCCGCTCAAACTCAGGGGAGGGAAGTTTCGTGGAGACGTCAGGAAGTACTTCTTCACGGAGAGAGTGATCGAGCATTGGAACAAGCTTCCAGTGCAGGTGGTCGAGGCACGCAGCATCCCAGACTTCAAGAACAAATGGGATACCTATGTGGGATCCCTACGAGGTCATGCCAAGGGATAGGGTCACTAGGACTTGAATGAGCGGGTCAGTAGAGTGACAGTATAATTACAATTATACTTTAGGGGGTCAGAAGACTTAAGAGGGTGGGTAAATAGTGTGGGCAGACTTGATGGGCTATAGCCCTTATCTGCCGTCATCTTTCTATGTTTCTATGTTTCTATTCTTCACCTCTCTGACCATCATCTGATAACCCTCACAACTCGTCACCCTCCCTCCCCCAAGACACAACCAATCTCCACCAATAGTTTCAGGAATTTTCAGGCTATTGACCCTTGCACACTCTCCACCACCGTCTCCCTCCTCCTCTCAAACATTACGCTATGTACACTTCTCCCTCTTGATTCGCGGGGGGATAGGGGCAGAGCCGGATCGCGAATGGTGAAATACCGTGAATATCTTCTGGTCCGACTCTGACCCACCCCCGCCTCTCTCCCGCCTTCCCGGCCTTACCTGGTGGTCTAACGGGCTTTCAGGGCAGGAGCGATCTTCCTACGCTCCTGCCCCGTGCAGATCGCCAATAGGAAATAGGTGCCGCAAGTTCCCGCAGTCTCTCGAGACTACGACGGGAACTCCCCACAGCCATTTCCTATTGGCGATCTACACGGGGCAGGAGCGTAGGAAGATCGCTCCTGCCCCGAAAGCCCACTAGACCACCAGGTAAGGCCAGGACGTCAGGGGGAAGGCTAAACTGTGGGGGGGGTTTCTTTTTTTCCCCCTCCCCAAAAAATCGCAGATATGTGAAATTGCGATTGCCGAAACCGTGAATGGGGAAGGGGAAGTGTAAATCAATGAGGCAGTCTCTTCCTATAATGCTATTCTGTCCTCTGCTCTTGATGTTCTCGCTCCTCCCATTTCATGTTCTCTAAGGCATGCCAAACCCCATCCCTGGCTGACCTCTACAATTTGCTACTTAGGTTCCTGTATTCGATCTGTGAAACGTCTTTGGCTGAAATCCCACTCGCACGCTGACTTTGTGCATTTCAAATTCTTTGCCAACCTCTTTCCAGTCTGCCCTTTCACTTGCAAAACAAGACCGCTATAACCCACTTGACTAATTTTCTCGGATTTAACCCTCGCCATTTCTTTGCCACACTCAACTCTCTGCTCAAAGTGCCCTCACCCCTCACCCCCCCCCCCCCCACCTTCACTTGAAAGTGAAAAGCTTTATCATGGGAAGAAGCCAAACACTTGAAGAGCCTCTGAAACTACTTATAGTCCTCAAGTGTTATGGGATACAGCTGTGGTAATAGCAGCCCTACAGTGTTTTGGTTAGCATAAAATCAAATCCCTCCAGCAGTGATGACACAGGAGAACTTCATGTGAATGTTATAATTACCGTATAAGTACTATCATTTGGGAGATGCATTAAAAGAATCTCACTGATAAATCCTGTCACTGATTTTTTGTAAATAAGAACAGCTAGGTTTCAACATCATTTTGCATACTGATAAGTCCCCCCTTTTTTTTTGGTCGAGGGTGGGGGAAAGCCTAGCAAAATTGTGAGACTGTTTGTTCCTATGTAAGCTATGCTTTTTTAATTTTTGGTATCTGAGGCCCACCACACCATCTGTTTGATGTGAATGATTTAAAAACTCACATAGTTATGTTATAAAATCTGCCAAGAGATAGCTACAAATACAATCTAACCAAGAAGGAGGAAGAAGACACAGAAGCTATTCAGGAAACACAGAAGCAGCACACACCTTTCTGTTGTATACAGCAAAGGACCACATCTGGAGTAAAGGCAGGAAATAAAGCACACGGCAACAACGGACCACATCTGGAGTAAAGGCAGGACATACAAGCACACGGCAACAACGGACCACACCTGCAGTAAAGACAGGAAGTGCGAGCACACGGCAACAATGGACCACACCTGGAGTAAAGACAGGAAGTGCGAGCACACGGCAACAACGGACCACACCTGGAGTAAAGACAGGAAGTGCGAGCACACGGCAACAACGGACCACACCTGGAGTAAAGACAGGAAGTGCGAGCACACGGCAACAACGGACCACACCTGGAGTAAAGACAGGAATTACGAGCACACGGCAACAATGGACCACACCTGGAGTAAAGACAGGAAGTACGAGCACACGGCAAAAAAGGACCACATCTGGAGTAAAGACAGGAATTACGAGCACACGGCAACAATGGACCACACCTGGAGTAAAGACAGGAAGTACGAGCACACGGCAAAAAAGGACCACATCTGGAGTAAAGACAGGAAGTACGAGCACACGGCAACAATGGACCACACCTGGAGTAAAGACAGGAAGTATGAGCACACGGCAAAAAAGGACCACATCTGGAGTAAAGACAGGAAGTATGAGCACACGGCAAAAAAGGACCACATCTGGAGTAAAGACAGGAAGTACGAGCACAAGGCAAAAAAGGACCACATCTGGAGTAAAGACAGGAAGTACGAGCACACGGCAAAAAAGGACCACATCTGGAGTAAAGACAGGAAGTATGAGCATATGGCAAAAAAGGATCACATCTGGAGGAAAGGCAGAAACTACGAGTACATGTGAGCAGTTGGTAAGACCAGGACTGGATCACCATTCTGAAAGTCCAGAGCCAGTTAGAAGCCCTATCTGAGCCATCACACACAGAAGTTATTTGTATGCAGGTAAAAACAGTTTTAAGAATTAAAAAGAGAGCAAATAGACATATTATCATCTTTGTAGTTACCACAGCTTGTCCTTCAGAACCCTGGAAAATGAAGGTTGTGAAGGGTGAAGAAAAAGAAAAAAAACAACAAAAAGAAAGGAAGATATAAATTATTAATAATGTGTCACTTAGTCAAATGCATAACTGCATCATGAACATAGTGGAGGACGTGGTATTGATCTGACAGGGCTTCCTCTGGATATGAAAACCAATTCGACTTCTTATAAGCGGTCTTGACGGGCACAGTTGACTTGCCCTCAGGCAGTTCTTTTGTACAAGATGCCAAGGCCTGTCTTTGTGTTCAGCATCAAAGCCAGCGCTTGCTGTGAATGGAGAGTGTTCTGGGAATGTTCGGTATTGGCTGGACCACATGGTTCAAACTCTGCAGATAAACCATTAGTTTTCACGTCACCGATAGTATGATCTCGGTTCAAGAGTCCCTATTTGGATAGCCATTGAAGCGGCTTTGATCATTTTTTCTAAAGGAGGTAAAACCCCTAATATGACATTCCAAAATCCAGCTCAGATTAATATTTGAACCTTTTGTCCAGGGTGTCTTTAAAACATCAGTCACAACTTTCTAATTCTTCACATATATTTAGTTTTGCTTTCTATAGAAACATCAGCTTTGAATGTACTTATAGAGTGACGAATGCTGATAAAGAGCTGTTCTAATTTTAACTGCTCACTTCAATGGATAGGGTGATGAATATCAACAACTCTCTGCCTTGGCACTATACAGAGAGTAAAACAGGGAAAAAAAATGCAATCCAGAAAAAGTCCTCTTCACAAGTACAACAAGAAATTAGGGATGAACGCTGGGCTTCCACACCACTCAATAAAGGCTCAGGAGTAATCTAAGGAAGTAATTCTTTACATAAAAGGGTGGTAGATGCGTGGAATAGTCTCCTGGTAGAGGTGGTGGAGACAAATACAGTGTCTGAATTCAAGAAAATGATGTGCAGGCCCGTGGGATCTCTTAGGGAGAGGACTGGATGGGCCATTTGGCCTTTATCTGCCATTATGTTTCTATGTTTCTATAGCACTACATATCTATCGCAATCCAAAATTTTTTTAATATATATATAAAAAATATTCATATAATTATTAAATGGTGCTCAGACCCACAACCAAGTGTTTCAGTGTATAAAACAAAACGGTTCATAGACAACTCGGCGAAAGACAAAGGCGCGCGCCGACAACTGAGTGTAAGACGGAGGCGCTCGCCAAAGAAAATTACAGTTTTTAGGGGCTCTGACGGGGGGTTTTGTTGGGGAGCCCCCCCAGTTTACTGAATAGAGATCGCGCCGGCGTTGTGGGGGGTTTGGGGGGTTGTAACCCTCCACATTTTACTGTAAACTTAACTTTTTCCCTAACAACAGAAACTAATATTAAGTGATTAGTACTTCAGGGCTATCATACAGTCTTTCTCAAGTTAGTAAACTCTTTAAATTTAAAAAAAAAAAAAAAAAATCACTTAGGCAATCAGAGAGGTAAAAAAATTGAAATATATCCAGGGTTATTAAATGCACTGTGAGAATAGTCAGTCATTTTTATTATATTAGTAATAAATTTTTATTCCGGATAGACTGGCTTTCAAAGCAACATATTTCTTTGTCTCAGAGGATGGCCTGAATTTAATGACTTTCATCTCATTTAATTTATTTTATTTTGTTCCACTGGAAGAGACTGATCATGCTTGAAAAAAGAATTTCTCTCAAGTAAACTTCTAGGAACATAAAAATATGAAATCCTTCCTAGTGTGTGCTACATGAGATCTGATTATTAGGGGTTTTTGGGGTGAAGAAGTGAACTATTGAACTGGAAGCAGAATCTAGAATCAGATCCACATATCTTGTTTTCCTCATATGGGGGTTATTGTATAAGAGGGCATCTCCTACTGGGCACCTCAGCGCTGTGTAATGAGTGCCCACTTAATGGATCTGGGTGCCCAGATTCCATTATACAATATGGACCTGATTCTATATATGGCACCTAAAACATAGGCACAGAGGAGGTTGACTTGTGGAGGGACATAATTTAAAAAAACAGGTCTAAGTCCCTTTTTCGCCTAAGGCCCTAGGCCCAAAGTAGGCAGCAGGCAAATGTCCGTTCTTGAAAAAAAATGTCCAAAATGTGGGGTTTTTCTTTGAGAATGGCCTACCTGTATGTTCAGGCATTTAATAGCTCAGACCGCAACTACATCTATCTTTAAGCCCCATTCCCTAGAAAAAAATTTTTGCCCAAGTCCCAAACGCCCAAAACAAGATCTTTTAGGCTTGGAAGAGTCCAGTCCTTCACCTAAAATCACAAATCTCTAACCGGTGTCTCCATAAGGTGTCATATCACATGTTAGGAAGATGCACCTGAACAGAAGCTGTTGTGGCACAAGAGGTCAAAGCCCTGTTCTTATCTTCCAAAGGTCATAGGTTTAAATCTCAAGTATGGTCAGCTCCCCCAGCACATTTCCCTATTTTAATTGTGGCATTCTACCTTCCAGGTGCACCTTGATGATCTCATAATGAGGTCACTATTGTGCAGCTATGAACTAGAAGCCATGCTGAGGTCTGTATCTCTCTTTTTTTCTGTTCTTAACCTTTTGGAAATGAAGTTGTCTATGCAATATACAGTAAAACCTTGGATTGCAAATTACTTGGTTTGCAAGTGTTTTGCAAGACAAGCAAAACATTTTAATAAATTTTAACTTGATATACAAGCAATGTCTTGCAGTACAAGTACATACCCTATACACGCATCACATCATCACAACTGAACCGATGGTTCTTCTCTCTTGGACGCTGCAGGAGTGTAGTGACTGATCTAAATGAGTGAGGTCTTGCAATACAAGTACTTATAATATTTTGTATTAAAGTTTTTGGGTTGTGGAATGAATCGTCTGAGTTTCCATTATCTCTTATGGGGAAATTTGCTTTGATATGAGTGCTTTGGATTACAAGCATGCTTCTGGAACACATGCTCACAAACCAAGGTCTGACTGTATATATATTTTTTTCATGAGGCTTGCTTGCTTAATGCAGCTCTTTCAAGACTTTGCACATTGCAGCACTCTTTACTCAGAAAAAGAGAAACTTTTTTAAGTAAGCAATATAAAGATATCCTTTTCATGAGCTGTGCTTGTTAATGGATCTTTTTCTATAATTAGCAAATATCATTGCTGTTTGCCCACAAAAATAGAAGATTTTGCATGCAATATATCTGTATATGTGGTGCATTCTTAAATGTATTTTGAGCTTAATAAAGCAAAAATAAAAGCCCCATAAACCTATTTAGCAGAACACATTGGAGACGTCCAAAGCCCACCTAAGTCCAGTCCACCCAACTCATGTCTATCTACTGCCCAAGTCGCACTCAAAAGAAGACCTGTTTTTCAATTGCCTACAGTATAGGCATTAGGTAGACACACTCAGGTTCTCAGAAATATGCTAATCGCACAAGAGACATCCACATTGAAGCCTCTCCCACACCTCACCTATGCCACGCCCACACCTACTTTTTATGCACAGCTTTTTCTGATGGGCGTCCACAAAATTGTGGATATCTATTTGTAGATTTGTGTCTATGCTTGTTAAAGTCATTAATTGGGCTTATTATCCACTTTATTTGGACACCTAAGCCGATGTACGTCCAAATCGTGGATGCCTACAGTTAGACGTCCTTTACAGGATCTACCCCTTAGCTCCCGCTAAAGTTGTCAGCATGAGCTAAATCGCTTAGCACTCTTTGATAAATTTCCCCCTAAGTTCCACTGTTAAGATGTCTTCCCCTCCCCAGCTGAGAGAACCTGCACTCAAGGTATATGATAAGCCTGCGACTTGAGCAGAAGTATGTGAAGATTTTTATAATATAACCCAAATTGGGTACATAACTGCAGATTCTGAGGCTTTCCAACCCCAATAAATTATATCCTTATAGGTTTATTTCACTAACCAGTGGTTTTGGGATGTTTGGTAGACAATACTTTTGAATCCTAGGACTCTTTTTGAATGTAAAATAAAATGCTCATATTTGATCCCGATTGATCTTTTCATGGCTCAGGCCACAAATTCTGCCTGGCACTGGCCATGCTTCCCAACTACTTCCCAGCCCTCCCCTTTTAAACCATGTTCCCTGTCAAACTAATGCCTGCTGGCTTTTACAAATCTGCAGTAGAGGTTTCTACCGCAGACCAGCAAGGTAAATGATCCGACAATCATAGAATTCCTATGAGCACACAGTAGAAATCTCTAACATGTCCATGTGTTGCCTTTTATTGGGATAAGATACGGAAAACAATTTCACAGTTGTTCTCCATAACGGAACCACTGTCTTATCCAATGATTATATTAGGAGGTTTTGGGTTGCAGACTTCTCTAAATACCCGTAAAACACAACTGTTAAAGATCTTATTAATGCTAACGCTTAAATCTATTTTCATTAATTGGAAGGATTTTTCTAAATTAGATACTGCAGGGAATAGACTTAGTAGATAAGGGCAGGTTGTTCACCCTCTCCAAGGTTGGGAGAACGTGAGGGCACTCTCTAAAATTGAAAGGGGATAGATTCCACGAATATAAGGAAGTTCTTCTTCATGCAGAGAGTGGTAGAGAACTGGAACACTCTTCCGGAAGCTGTTATAGGGGAAAGCACCCTCCAGGGATTCAAGACAAAGTTAGACAAGTTCCTGCTGAACCGGAACGTATGCAGGTAGGGCTAGTCTCAGGGCGCTGGTCTTTGACCAGAGGGCTGCCGCGTGAGCGGACTGCTGGGCACGATGGACTGACCCAGCAGCGGCCATTCTTATGTTCTTAATACGTGGTGGAATATGTTAAGTCTATATAGTATGAGAAGATTTATGCAATTAAATGTGGTAATTTTGAGAAATTTAGGCACTTATGGGAATGTTTATTGAAACTTCATGGTTAATGTACACATTATGCTTAATTTGGATTCATGTTATGTTATGACAACCTATGACTTTTTCTGTTTTATGCTTTTTTGTTTGTATTTTTTTATTTGATTTGATATGTTGTATCTTTATAAATTTAAAATAAAAAAATTCAATAAATTATTTAATGAAAAAAAGAAAGAAAGAAATATGTAACCCGGCTTTGTAAAAGGAGCCCTAAGCCGTTACTGTTAAACCAGTAGGAAAGAAGTTTCCCTGCGCCTGAATGATCATCACCAGTTTTTTCAATAATTCTTTTCTCTTTTTGTCAACTTTCAAATTAACAAGACATATGATAAAAAAAAAAATAATTATGTGAATAATTAATGAGGTGTAGGTTAATAAATAATGTGTAAAGGAAGAGTAGTAAATTGGAGTTATTGTGTAATTATAGCATGATTTACAGTGTTTACAAACCAGTTCTCCAGCCTCAAGTGTACATTGCTTTCAGGTTAAAAATGCTTTATCACCCAGTTAGTCCAAAGTATCCCAACTAGGGATTTCATATTTTATTATATTTTCCTTTATGGCCTCTTGACTTGAAAATAAGTTGCTTTAACAGAATTATGAATCAACCTCAAAGTTTATCGCCACAAAAGTAAAGTTGCTTCTTTGGCTCTCATTTTGTTTGCCTATTAGAGGGATCCCTTCGGCTAAGCCACAGCAAATTCTGGGCTTAACAGCTACTAACGTGGGACTTTCCCGCTCCCTAAGCACAGATTTACCGTGGCATGACATTATGGACATTTTAAATTTATTTTTTCCAGATGCTGCACTAATGTTTGCATGTGGGACTTGCAAAAGAATAGTGTGGGAGCACTTACAGGCAAATTCTATATTATCCATTTATAGATAGGCGCCTACATCACCACGCTTAGCAAATGTATTTGCCTAACTTAATTGTTTAATAGACTTAATCAGCATCAATAATTGACAATTATCACCTCTGATTGTGCTGGATCGGTAGCATGGGATGTTGCTACTGTTTAGCCAGGTACTAGTGACCTGGATTGGTCACCGTGAGAATGGGCTACTGGGCTTGATGGACCATTGGTCTGACCCAGTATGGCTGTTCTTATGTGTGCCAAGTATAGGACAATCAAGCCATTGTAACATCACTGATGAGGCTGGCTCTGAGGCATTATGACATCACAATCTCAGCTCTGGAATGTTCCTCTCATTGGGGTTCCGGAATCTTGCTATTCTTTGTGATGTTGGAATGTTGCTACTCTTTGGGTTTTAGCCAGGTACTAGGGACCTGGATTGGCCAGCATGAGGACGGGCTACTGGGCTTGATATACCTTTGGTGTGACCCAATATGGCTGTTCTTATGTGTGCCAAGTATAGGACAATCAAGCCATTGTAACATCACTGATGAGGCTGGCTCTGAGGCATTATGACATCACAATCTCAGCTCTGGAATGTTCCTCTCATTGGGGTTCCGGAATCTTGCTATTCTTTGTGATGTTGGAATGTTGCTACTCTTTGGGTTTTAGCCAGGTACTAGGGACCTGGATTGGCCAGCATGAGGACGGGCTACTGGGCTTGATATACCTTTGGTGTGACCCAATATGGCTGTTCTTATGCTCTTACGTGTGCCAAGTATAGGACAATCAAGCCATTGTAACATCACTGATGAGGCTGGCTCTGAGGCATTATGACATCACAATCTCAGCTCTGGAATGTTGCTCTCATTGGGGTTCCGGACTCTAAATTTGAGGTCCTGACCCATAGTTTGTGAAGCTCTAGGTTTAGGGGAAAATAAAATCAGTAATCTATCCAATTAGCATATGTCTTTCTGTATACCAGCAAATATTTATTGCAGTAGTAGTGGTTAATTAAAAACATGTTACAATATTTCTTAACAGGATTGTCGAGGTGTACAACATGATTGCACATAACCTTAAGTCTTCATTCACTATTCCCTTTGCTTCAGCGCTGATTTTGATCCTGCTGAAAACAAACTTTGATTCTAATTTATTTCACATGGTTGGAAAAAAAGTAAAATAATGTAACCTCTACTATTACTATTATTAATTATTTCTATAGCGCTACCAGACGCACGCAGTCCCTGCTCGAAAGAGCTTACGATCTAAACAGGCAAGACAGACCTCTGCCCTCTGGAATCACAAATGTCATTTTCTTTCTTTCTTTTTTTTTTTTAAACACATCTATAAACATTTCCCCAATTAATGCAATTTTTTTTTAAAAAAACAGCTGAATGATATATCGTTTAGAAAAGCAATGGCTCCTATTTGATGAGAAGACCTTGAAGGCAAACAGTTTCAATTGTTAATTTGCAGAAGGGGGTGGGGGGGCTGTGGTGCATACAGCCTGCAGCTTAATTGTCTGGTTAAATGAGAACAGCTTCTAAATTGCTTTGTAGCTTCAGGGACTTTGGGGGGGAAAAATTACAAACATCTGTATTTTTTTTTTTCCATGTGCTGGAGCAGAGTCATTTCTGAGACTGATTCCTCCGCTGTGTCTTTCATACCTACATGCGGTAGTTATTTACTCAAGGAAGCTTCTTAAGTCTTCAGCTCGACCGGTCAATAGAATTCAGTGGCCTCCTCTTGTAAATATTCGACCCCAGCACCTGTGCATAACTCTGAAAGTAGCTAAACATGGAAAATTCACACGATTTGCCACCTTTGTACCCTTCTAAAACCGAGAGAAGTAAAGATGAGTTTTCCCATACCACTTTTTCTCTCTTATGTTCCTCATTAATTAACTCTACAGTAGATGCCAGTGAGGGAGGGAAAATGAAGGAAAGAAAAGGATCTAGTTCATCTTCAGAGTGGAGGAAACTATTCAGGCTTATTTTCAAGCGAATATAGCAATTTACCCGGGTAAACTGAAATCTGGTCGCTCTGAAAATTGCTGGCTTTGTTGGTTTTAGAGAGTGGAATGATCAAACACTTTGAGACTGACACAGAAAGACTGAGTAGAGGCACTGGCTTTCTAAGGGATTATCAGATATAGGGCCTTTGATTAGTAAAGTGTCAGTGTCTCACTGGAGGATCATTACTGAGGTATGTTACAGCCATGACATGTTATTTGCTCCTTAACACTCATTAAATAACAGAAAAATGCATTGTGTTACAGGCAGACCCCGGGTTAAGAGCGAGTTCCATTTTTTTAAACCGTTCTTATGTTGAATTTGTATGTAACTCGGATAAAAACATTATACATTAAAGAAACAGTCCTCAAAATAAAGTACTGTTTAAATAGAAAGAAAAGATAGGAGGTTGACGCTTACTTTTGTTCTTCATCCGTCCCACTGTTCCTTCTCCACCACCACATCCAACGTTTCTCCCTCTCATCTCTCTCTTCCCCATGCATCTGTGCCTCACACCTCTCCCACCACCATGTCCAATATTTCTCTCCCTCCCTATGCCCAACAATTCACCTCTTTCTTCATTTCCTCATGTGTACCATCTCTCGTTCCCTCTCACTCAAGCACCCATGCTCAACAATTTTCCCTTTCTATTCCCTCCCCACCTCAGCATCTCTTTCCCTCACTCCCTCCATTCTTCCATCCCACGGCTGAAGATCATGTTCCCTTCCTCCTTTCTTCCTTCATTCCATCCTTTGACCAAAGTTTGTGCTCCCTCCCTTCCTTCTGTGTCCCAACGTGACCCTGCTTCTCCCTTCCTGTCCCAACGTCACAATCCTCCCCATATGTTCCAATGTGACCCTTTTAGTCCTTCCCTCCCTCTGTTCTGCATCTCAAATTTGTGCCTCCCTCCCTCTCATGAGTATTTACCTTCTCTGGCCAACTCCCTCCTCCCAGCTGTACTTCTCTTCACAAAGCTGCAGTCACGGTTCCTACACGTGGACCACGGCTGACATCAGAAGTAAGGAAATAACATTTGAAACGAAGATCTGACTGTCCACACACTCATTTTCTCAGTGGCCAGTATTACAACTGCAAAAGCTGGACACAACAGAAACAAGACAGAAAGAAGACTGACTCATTTGAGCTTTGGTGTTGGAGAAGGATTTTATGCGTGCCGTGGACTGCCAGAAGAACTAACAAATTGATTCTGGAAGAGATCAATCCGGCTATGTCACTTGAAACCCAAATGATGATATGACTGTCTTATTTTTGTCATGCTGTCAGAACAGAAAGATCATTGGAGAAGGACATTATGTGTGGGAAAATCGAAAGGAACCAGGCAAAGAGGGTGACCTGCTGGACACGTTGAAAACAACCATGGGGTTGACGCTGGAGGACCTTACCGGACTAGCACAAAACCGATCTCTCTTTTAGATCTGTAATTCATCATGTCTCTAGGACTTGAACACAAGCCAATGGCACCTAACTAAGGGGTCCTTTAAGGCATGCTAACCAATTTAGTATGTGCTAATCGATTTAGTGCGCCTTAGTAAAAGGACCCCTAACTAAGGGGTCATTTGTGATTAGTAGTAGTAACCTCTATTTAAATATCAGTTCCTTAAAGAGTTTGGGACAATTCTATACCTGCCCCTTCCTCTCCTTTTAGGTGCCCTGATGCCATGCAGTAAAAGCCTATTCTCTAACAGAATCTAGGCACCCAGGTCACATTATAGCATACAGATATCACATGGTATGTCTTATATTTTGCATGCATACAGTTACGCATGACATAGTTACTCCTGACACAGTTACTCCTGACATAGTTACAGTCATGCAATTGTGGCATGAGTACATGTAACATATGGTATCTTGTAAGTTACATACGTAAGAGGGAAACATGTCTCTATTCTGCCCGTTCTTCACCCATGTGAATGTTCCCATACTTATGGGCGTCAGCCTATGAATTCTATAAATTTATGCATGCAAAATTACATGCTATCCTGAGATGCACATGCAACAAAATTTGGTAAAAAGTTAATTCATGCTAAAAATTGGGTGCTAATATTCAGCTAATGTTAAACGATGACAATTTGGATTTGCGCACACATCTTGTCAAGTGCTATTCTATTGAAGATCCTTGTGGAAATCCTATAGCGTGCATCTCAGAAGTGGGTGTGGCAATGGGAGGAGCATGGTCAAGAGAATTCACTAAAGATGCATACAGGGATCTGTACCTAGCTTACTTGCCAGGATTTACCAAAACAAAGCAAGAAGAGTGAAACCGATGTTCTGGACCAAAAGTTTACTTGCAAAATACAAAAAACAGCAACAGAGTCTTCAGATAAGACAAGCAATAAAGCTGAAAACTTGTTAATATAATTCACTTCAGCGGCTTGTTTTTTTTTTTTTTTTTGGGGGGGGGGGTTTCATTCACAGTTTATGTTTTGACCTTGTTTCAGATCATTGATTGTTCAACCAAATCCACGTCATTCGCTTCTTGGTTGGGCTGAGAACTTTTCAGTTCCTACTCGGTCATTGGCTAGGTGCCAATGTAGGCATTTAATTTTAGGCACATGTTATAGATTTTAGGGGTTTGTGCCTAATTTTGGCATGAATACTTACACCTGCCAAAGCTGATGCCACCCAACTGAAGACAGTTAGACTCACAAATCCAAATATTATATAACATTGCGCTTAATTTCTGGGAAAACCTGTGACCTATCCATGCTCCTCCCCCTGGCCACATGTTATAGACCTTGATGTAGGGCAGAACCACGTGGAACTTCTAATCTCTGTCAATTAAGGGCCTGTTAACACCAATAATTCTTGTTGCCTAATTAGCTAATTAGTTTGCAAACAGATTTGCCATCTGTGCCCAAATTTGTGTACCTAACTTTGGGTTACCAGACATGTCCTCTGTTTAGAGGACTGTTTGGGGTCCCGGACGAACTTTCCAAACATCGGAAGTTGCCCAGGTTTTGGAAAGCCCCGACGAGCTCCGGCCGCATCTGAAGGGCATCTGAGCTTATGCGGATGATGTCACTCTCATCCACGCATGCTCCAGGCCCTCCAGATACGGCCGGAGCTTGTCAGGGAAGAAGAGAGGAGGTTTGTGGGGGGGGGGGGCAAGGCTGGAGACTGAACTGGGAGGGGCTGGAGTGGAATGGGGCGGAGCTGAAGGCGGGACTGAGCGGAGCCAGGGTGGGGCCCTGTGTCTGGATTTTTGTGGTCCATAAAAACTGGTATCCCTACCTTTACAGAATCCAGGGGAATTGGGTGCCGAGATGCAGGCACCCAGTTATAGAATTATCCTTCATGTTCTAATCTACCCACCACTAAATATCTGAACAGATTTGAGATTTTGCCAGCTGAATATAAGAGCGTTATCACACACTAAGTATCATTAACTAGAAGTCTTAGTAAATAAAAGGCAGCTTTTTGTTACCTGAAATTAAAAATACTCTTCCTAAAGTCAGCTTTATCTAGATTAGATAAAATAAGAAACTCATTATTTTCTGAGCTCTCTCGCTTGAGTATCATAGTTGCAATCTGTCTTCCAAACTGCCTTCAATTCTGTGAAACCAAATACATGTCTGTGACTTGTCTCTCTAACAAATCACCTGATTTACTAGCAGTAGACGTGGATATTTCATTAAACTTCAAGGCATGGGGAACAAAAGTGTATCCTCTTCTGACTCAAGAAAATTAACCACATGAAAACAGCATGTCATTATTTTCACGATGCCATTTTTTAAAATAGTGATGATTAGATGGCAACTCCGGTAATTAGAACTGAAAGCCGGTGCTGGGCAGACTTTTACAGTCTGTGCCCGGATCGTGGCTGGAGAGATTTGGAAGGGCCGGAGTGGGACCATGATGACAGCTTCAGTTGTTGGGGAACAAGGCAGGCCCCAGTGATCTGCACCCTGAAAAATGGCAAGGACAGTCGAGATCAAGGGCTCCTTTTGCTAAGGTGCGGTAGGGCATTAACGCGCGGAATGGCGCGTGCTAGACCTTAACACCAGCATTGAGCTGGCGTTAGTTCTAGAAGCGTAGCGCGCGGTGTAGCGTACGGTAATTTCATGCGGGCGCTTAAAAACGCTAGCGCACCTTAGTAAAAGGAGCCTCAAGTGTGCCTATGTAGTATGCAATGCCCAAACTTTATAATAAAAAAAATCTCCAAACTCAACAGAATACTCTTCAGATCGAAAAAAAAGTGATTAGATTACCTTACCTACGAGAGCTGCACTGGCTACCTATAGAAGGGCGAATGCTTTCTAAATTCTATTATATACTATTGAAAATATGTTTTGGAGAAACTCCAGATTTTATACCTCAACTCTTTAATTCTTCTAAAGTTAGAGGAATGGTCTAAAATCTGGCAACTAAAATTCAATGCAAAGAAATGCAGAGCAATGCATTTGGGGATTAATAATCGGAAGGAGCCGTATATGCTGGGAGGGGAGAGGCTGATATGTACAGATGGAGAGAGGGACCTTGGGGTGATAGTGTCCAAAGATCTGAAGGCGAAAAAACAGTGCAACAAGGCGGTAGCTGCTGCCAGAAGGATGCTGGGCTGTATAAAGAGAGGCGTAGTCAGTAGAAGGAAGAAGGTGTTGATGCCCCTGTACAGGTCGTTGGAAGAAGGTGTTGATGCCCCTGTACAGGTCGTTGGTGAGACATCACTTGGAGTATTGTGTTCAGTTTTGGAGACCGTGTCTGGCGAATGACACAAAAAGGCTTGAAGCGGTCCAGAGGAGGGCGACAAAAATGATAGGAGGTTCGCACCAAAGACGTATGAGGAGAGACTGGAAGCCCTGAATATCTATACCCTAGAGGAAAGGAGGGACAGGGGAGATATGATTCAGACGTTCAAATACTTGAAGGGTATTAACGTAGAACAAAATCTTTTTCAGAGAAAGGAAAATGGTAAAACCAAAGGACATAATTTGAGGTTGAGGGGTGGTAGACAAACTACAACTCACCAGAACACAGCCGTTAGAGCTTCATTCTTACTAACTTCTCCACTCCCCGCTATTATGCTAGCCATGTTATTATTACTCTCTTTACGTTGCCGCTTTCACCACTCTTCTGATTCATGTCCCTTCTCAGTTCTCTTCTTTCGGGCTAACGACTATTGCACATATCTGCCTGATTTGTCTTCTATATACTTGACTGTAAATGTATAATGCTATTCAAAGACGGAGTCTCGCCATGTACTAATCCCCGGCATTTAACAGACTCTGCTGTCCTGTAAATTCTCCCCGCCACTTCTGTTGTCTTTTTCACCGTTTATACCTATCCGCTCTGTCCCATTAACCCTGCTCATCTATGGCCCTCTTTTACAAAGGTGCGCTAAGCGTTTTAGCGCAGATTTGGCGCATGCTAAATCAATGCATACGCTAACCGCTATCATGCCCATAGGATAACATGCACGGGTTAGTGTCTAGCGTGTGTTTAGCACACGCTAAAAAGCGTAGCGCACCTTTGTAAAAGCGAAGGTCTGTATTTTTCTTGATCACCTCTGTCTCCTCTAATACATTTATGCAGCGCTATCAGCATATTCTACCTAGCATAATCGATCATGATTGGACCCACTTAGGGCCTGTTTTACAAAGCCGTGCGGCAACAGCCCCGAAGCTCTTTAAATCTCTAGGGGCTTCGTGGCCGCTACTGTGCTGCAGCCGCTAGCGTGGCTTTGTAAAACAGGCCCTACTTAGGGTGATGTCCTCCGTGATCCTGGTCTGATCTTTCCCTGGCTATGCTTAATCTTTTGTCCCATAACATTTATGTTATATTAGATTCATTTATTGCTTTATTATTATTATATTTTCTAAAATCTAATATAATTGTACCTTTTCTACTACGTTGGTTCACCGAAAGAGTAGTGGATCATTGGAACAGACTCCCACTCCAGGTGATAAAGGCCAGCAGCGTGACGGATTTTAAGAGAAAATGGGATACTCACGTGGGATCTTTAAGGGAGTAAATTCAGGGGGGAGGGGATACTTGGAATGGGCAGACTTGGTGGGCTATAGCCCTTTTCTGCTGCTTTTTTCTATGTTTCTATGATGGCAGATAAAGGCCAAATGGCCACAGCATCCACTATCTCCTCCTCTCCCTATTGGCTAAGGCTCTTAACATTTGCATCTCCTCTTCCTATTGGCTAAAGCTCTTTACATCTGCATTGTGAGGTCATAGGGCTTTATGGTTATAGAAACAGACTCCCACTCCAGGTGATAACGGCCAGCAGCGTGACGGATTTTAAGAGAAAATGGGATGCTCACGTGGGATCTTTAAGGGAGTTAATTCAGGGGAGGGGATACTTGGAATGGGCCGACTTGGTGGGCTACAGCCCTTTTCTGCTGCTTTTTTCTATGTTTCTGTGATGGCAGATAAAGGCCAAATGGCCACAGCATCCACTATCTCCTCCTCTCCCTATTGGCTAAGGCTCTTAACATTTGCATCTCCTCTTCCTATTGGCTAAAGCTCTTTACATCTGCATTGTGAGGTCATAGGGCTTTATGGTTATAGAAACAGACTCCCACTCCAGGTGATAAAGGCCAGCAGCGTGACGGATTTTAAGAGAAAATGGGATACTCACGTGGGATCTTTAAGGGAGTAAATTCAGGGGAGGGGATACTTGGAATGGGCAGACTTGGTGCCTTTTCTGCTGCTTTTTTCTATGTTTCTATGATGGCAGATAAAGGCCAAATGGCCACAGCATCCACTATCTCCTCCTCTCCCTATTGGCTAAGGCTCTTAACATTTGCATCTCCTCTTCCTATTGGCTAAAGCTCTTTACATCTGCATTGTGAGGTCATAGGGCTTTATGGTTATAGAAACAGACTCCCACTCCAGGTGATAAAGGCCAGCAGCGTGACGGATTTTAAGAGAAAATGGGATACTCACGTGGGATCTTTAAGGGAGTAAATTCAGGGGAGGGGATACTTGGAATGGGCAGACTTTCTGCTGCTTTTTTCTATGTTTCTATGTTTACATATTTGGTATATCTTCTATCGGCATTTGATACAGTGCAAAAAAAACAAACCCCAAACCCCAAATGGATTGAAAATCGCAGATATCAATTTGCAATATATGTGTGACAGATAATGCAGACCCTAAGGTTTGGAAATATGGCATTATAAAGTTGGAAGTAGGAAACCTTGTTCTGTTTTTTTGTTTTGTTTTTTTTAAAGTGTTGCTAAGTAACTTATCTTTTAATATATTCAACTTTCCAACTCGATAGGTGCCAGATTTTAACAGACATTATTAGTAGACCACTAAATCACCAGAAATGTGTTAAAGCTCTCTGACTGGCGTATTTTATGGTGTGCAACAGGGCCCAGCTCCAAGAATCCAGAATGCTCCTTGTCAAGGTCAATCTTGTAAAACTCCGTCTCTCCTCCCTCCACAAAAGGATTTTGGTCCACAGCTTACCGTGGTATTAGCACATTTTGGATTGCTCGCTCCCTTCTTTATAATGACCCTGCTTATTAAATTGGCCGTAGCTAGGTTTAAATAGCGGTTTAATATCGGGGTGGTTTTTTTTTTTTTTGCAAAGAGCTCTGCAGCAGAAATATAACATAATTATGCGACTCTCACCAGCCCCGCACCATGGACTGAATAATTAATATAGAGACTGCTGTGAAAATGCAAGGCCTCGTGTGTCACAGAGCCTTGTTATCCCGAGATTACACAAAGCCATAATGTGTATTGCTTGTTTTATGTTATTATTACCCTGCAGTATAATATGAGAAAGGCACCCCCCCCCCTCTTCTGTAACTCCATGGCGGAACTTAATTTTATTCTGATCTAAGAACCACATTTAACTGTTGCCCTAACTTGAAGCTGACAGTGTCGGTCTGAATCACAACTTCTTTATATGGTAATCCAAAGTTTTTAATGCTTTACTGTACTGAAGTGAGCTGTTTGCCAAATTCCCACACTAGGCGTTGCCACTTCCCTCATAAATAACTTTCAAAACAGTTAAAGGGGGGGGGGAGTTTTGTCAGGCTATGAATCTTTGTTGCTATCAAACAACCTTCTACGATCCTAGCTAAGAGAAACTCTCCCTATTTGCTGAAAGAAAAATTTTTTTTAGAAAGTTTGGATTCAGTACCTGAATAATTTTGCGAGCTTACCCACCCAAAAAGTGCATCTGCGGAGAATACATGAATATTTGGGGAGTCACGTGATGTGCTGAGTGGAGCAAGACGTGTCTTGCTGGAGCTCCGGGGCCCTTAGCCCCTTTTCCAGCCTTTTTAAGTGCCTACTTCCTGCCGTCGGGGTGAGAGCGGTGGTGTCAGGTCAAAAGCGCGCTGGGGCAAAGGCGCGCGCAGACAATTGAGCGCATCAAAAGCGCACCGGGACAAAGGCGCGCGCAGACAATTGAGCGCAGTGCGGAGGCACGCACCGCAGAAAATTACTGTTTTTCCGGCTCCGACGGGGGGGGCGTGGGGGGGAACCCCCCCACTTTACCTAATAGAGATCGTGCCGCATTGTGGGGGCATTGTGGGGGTGTGGGGGGTTGTAACCCCCCTCATCTTACTGAAAACTTCACTTTTTCCCTGTTTTTAGGGAAAAAGTTAAGTTTACAGTAAAATGTGGAGGGTTACAACCCCCCAAACCCCCCACAACACCGGCGTGATCTGGGGGGGCTCCCCAACAAAACCCCCCGTCGGCGCCTCTAAAAACTGTAATTTTCTTCGGCGCACGCCTCCTTCTTGCGCTCAGTTGTCGGCGCGCGCCTTTGTCTTTCGCCGAGTTGTCTATGAACTGAGAGCGGTACATGGACAAGTTTGTTACCCATACTAGTCCGGCTATGAGTGGGAGAACAACGAGGAAAGATAAAGACGCGCGGCCACAAAAAAACTGTCCCGAAGATGGCGGCAGAGGAACCTGGCCCTGCGCTTCTCCTCTCTGAGGTGCACATTGAGGCTCTGTCAGCGTCGGTGGTGCGTGCCCTTGAATCCAGATTTGATCAACTCTCCGGGCAGTTATCGGCGATGGAGACTTTGTTGACCGACACGACTAGGCGCACCGGGGAGTTGGAGACGCGGGTGGCACTGGTCGAGGATGCTCACACTTCCTCTGCTGCTGCTGTACTTTCCCTCCGAGAACAATTGCAGCGGCAATCAGAGAAACTTGAAGACCTTGAGAACCGTTCTCGGAGGGATAACCTTCGCCTGGTGGGCTTGCCAGAAGCTGTCTCCGATTCCCGCTTGCTGCCCGCTCTTGAGTCCTGGTTGCAGGCGGAGTTTCCACTACCCTCTGGTATGGGGCCTTTACGGCTCGAGCGAGCGCACCGCCTGGGCAGGAGAGCAGACGATCGTGCACGTGCTCAGGTGGTTATTTTCAAAGTCCATAACTATGCCCACAAGGCCGAACTGATGTGGCAATATAAGCTCAAAAGGAACACCATCTGCTATGAGGGGGGACCCGATCAGGCTCTTCCAGGATTACTCCCTGGCCCTACAGGAACATCGCCAGCGATTTTCCCGGGTATGTTCAGCGCTCTACGATCGTAAACAGCGTTTCATGCTGCTTTACCCGGCGCTTTTGAAGATCTGGACGGGAACTGGGTGGAAGATATACGACACCGTGGAAGCGGCCCAGGCCTATTTGGATGCCCTACCTTCGGAGTCTGGACCCTCTACTGCTTCCTGAGTACTTGGTGGTGAGGAGGTGGTCTTGTGTTTTTGAGCCTTTATTGGGTCCTCCTGGTATGAGGCTGCAGCTCAGTGGGGGCCTGGAAGTGTCTGTACCTTTTTGGTGTTTGAGACGCCTTGTGTTTCCAGCGTTTCGTGCATGGGTAGTCTCTGCCTATAACCTGTTTGATGTTGTTTTGCTTTTGGAACTGCCCTGACCTGGACCACAGCTGTGGTTTGAGAGCGTTCCCTCTACCTCCATTTTTTTTTTTTTTTTTCCTAGTGGACTGGGAGATGATGCTTGGGGGTGTGATGGGTTTGTTGCTAATGTTCTGGGGTTTTGGAAGTTTTGGGAGGTGTGATTGATTACCTGTTGGAAGGGTATTCTGTGGGGTGTCTTTTGGGGTAGGGTGTTTTGTATGATGGGGGGGGGCTGGGGAGCATGAATGTGTCTTGTATGTCTGCGTATTTCTTGGATCTCTCTGGCGTGCTCTTCCCCCTTTTTCTCTTACGCTGTTTGCATGTTTGCGAGGGGGGGTGTGTTTGTGGTTTACTTGATTTCTGGTCCCCTTCATGATCAGGGCTTGGGGAGTCCCCCTTATGAGGCTTTAGGCTTCTTCCTTCACCTATATCTTGGCTCCCATTGGGTGGCTTTTGTATTACCCTCGGCCCGCCTGGACTGCTTCTCACTAACCCTCTTTAGAGTTTTCTTTTGCCTGTTTAGCTATATATGGTTCCTTTGCGGGGCTCCCCGTGGTCCTCACTAGGTTGGTGGGGGCCCCGATGTACTCTGGACGTGGCGTCCACCTTTGTATATGAATGCCTGTTTGTTTTCCTTTTTTCCTTGAGTTCTATGGGGGGGGGGCTGGGGGCCCTGCTCCCATCTTAGTGACTCCCTCGCTCCGTTCCACCTGGGTGGTGCGGTACGGGTTATTGTATTACTGTGTTTTCAGGGGGTTGTTTTGTATTTGATGGTGGGTGTTGGGTTGTTGGGTGGGATGGGTGGGCAGGGGGGGTGGGAGGTCCTCCTTCACTAGTTGTATTCAGTTTCTTGGGATCTTGCATTATTTTTGTTCTACTTTTCAGGCTATGCCTTCTGTTTGGCATCACTGCTCCGGGGGACGGCTGGGCTCCTGGGGTGGTCTCACAATTTTTCTTTTGTCCTCTCTACTCTACTTTTTTCCTAATTTTCCGATCTGAGTACTCCTTTTAGGCTAACATCCTGGAATGTCAGGGGAATTACGTCGCCAATTAAGCAGTCGAAAATATTAGCTGCTCTCTAGCGTTATCACTCGGACATTGCTTGATTACAAGAAACCGGTTGATGGACGTGGAACATCTTAAGCTGGGTCGTTCTTGGGTGGGAGATGTCTATTTGCCTCCTCTCAGGGCCGCCATGGTGGTATTGCTGTGTTAGTCCGCAAGTCATCGCCTCTTGGAGTGACGGTCCTCGAGAAGGCTCTTGATGGTAGATATCTGCTCTTGCGTCTGATGTTGGGTGATCGTTGCTATCTGTTACTTGTGGTTTATGGCCCTAACTCGTCCGAACCTGCCTTTTTACAAAAGTTGACTCAACTTTTCTCTAGCTACTCTGGGGCCCCGTTTCTTATCGTGGGCGATTTTAATTTGGTGATGGGCCCGGTGTCTGATAAATCCGGTACATCTTTTGCCTCTTTGGGGGGCTAAGGATCGTCTTCTTTCTGACTTTTGTGATACTCTCTCCATGGTAGACCCTTGGCGTCTTCTTCATCCTGAAGTTCGTGACTATTCTCATTTATCTCGGGCCCACAATACTTGGTCTCGGATCGACCATATTTTTGTGTCCTCGACATTGTTCTCTTCAGTCATTTCAGCTGAGATTGGGCCTTTGAATATTTCGGACCATACCCCGATTTGGGTTGACGTTTATTTGGATGCAGCGTATCTACATACGCCTTTTTGGCGGTTCCCATTCTATCTTGCTCAGGATAAGGAATTTTGAACTTTTTTGTAGGCCCAATGAGAGGATTATTCTATTAATAATGCTCCTCATGAGGATGATCCTATTTTGTTTTGGGAAGCTGCCAAGACGGTGCTTCGGGGCCATATCATTTCTTTTTTGATTGCACGTAATAAACGCATTCATAGTGGCATCCTTATCCTGGAACAGACCTTGCACATAGCTAAGCGGTTGTTTCATTCGAATCCCTCGAGGGAAACTCGGGAAAGTTATTTGACCATCTTCAATCCTCTGGACTTCCTCAATTACCGGAGGATGTGGTGTCCTCTCTTAATAGTCCATTCAGAGCGGTGGAATTAGAATCCGCTATCAAAGTTCTTTGTTCTGGTAAGGTCCCAGGTTCGGATGGATTTTCGGGGGAATTTTATCGCCTTCTCTCTTCCCATCTCTGTGGTCCCTAGCTGGCTTACTTTAACGCTGCTATTGCTAGGGGGTCATTTCCGCGCTACGCTAATGAGGCCATTATTTCCTTGCTATTGAAACCTGATAAGGAAGCGGATGCACCGGGTTCTTATCGTCCTATCTCCTTGATCAATGTGGATCTTAAGCTCCTCTCTCGCATGTTGGCCGATTGTCTTGCTCCACATCTTCCTGAGGTTATTCACGGGGATCAAGTAGGGTTTGTCCGGGGACGTCAATCAGTTTGTAATGTTCGTAAGGTTCTCTTTGCACTAGCTCATTGTCAATCTCATCGCATTCCAGCCTTGTTTGTCAGCTTAGATGCTTCTAAAGCCTTTGATAGTGTCCATTGGTCCTTCTTGTTTCGCACCCAGGAACATGTTGGGTTGGGTGGTTTTTATCTTAATGCTGTACGTTCTCTTTACTCTAACCCGAGGGCTTCCCTTCTGGTCAATGGGACACGAACGGACTCTTTTCCTATCCTTTGCGGTACTCACCAGGGCTGCCCCCTTTCCCCATTACTTTTTCTACTCTCTTTAGAGAGCACTCTTCGGGGGTTTGCTGAGGTAAGGGGCCTCCGTGTTGATGGGGTGGAGTTACAGACCTTAGCATTTGCGAATGACATGTTTTTGATTCTTACTAGGCCTGAAGATTCCTTACCAACGGCATTGGACCTTATTTCTGAATTTGGCTTTTATTCTGGTCTTTCTCTTAATCTGGATAAGTCCATTACCTTACCTTCCTCCCCCAAGTTACGCACTACGTGGAGAGGTGTGTTCCCTCTTCGTTGGGCTGACTCCACGTTGAAGTATTTGGGGGTCTCAATTCCATCTGATTTATCTAGCCTGTACCGTTTGAATGTGGAACCGTTGTTCCTGGCACTCCAGAATAAACTACAGCTTTGGGGAACTCTTCCATTTTCCGTTTTGGGTCAGGTGCACCTTTATAACATGCTCATTGTCCCATGTTGGCTATGTGTCTTTCATGTCCTTCCTCTTTATTTTACTTCTCGGGATGAACGCCGTCTGGAACGTTTGGTTCAGAACTTTCTTTGGGCTGGGAAGCAGCCTCGTCTGCCTTACAAATGGGCGGCAGCTCCGTGGTACAAGGGTGGACTGGGTTTATTGAACCTTCACTATTTGACTATTGGATGTGGAATGCGCCATATCAATGATCTTTTTCGGGGTACTTCTGCGTTCACCAACACCTCTTTGGAACTTTCCTGTTTTCACTCTACTCACTTTAGTGCATATCTTCATTCTATTCCTTCTTCTTTACCTGAGCCTCTCTCTGCAAAGATGCTCCACCGTCCATTGCGGAAGGTTTGGCGCTGGGTCTGCAACTACCATTCTCTATCTGCTTCTATAACTCCTTTCTTGCCTTTCCGCTTTAATAGCTCCTATCTACCAGGGATTGAGGGGCCGAGTTTTGCTCGGTGAGAAACAAAGGGCATTCACTATCTGTTCCAGTTGGTTGATGATGATGGCAAAATTGTGTCTTTTGCACAGCTGAGGGACGAATTTGATCTCCCACCTACTGATTATTTTGCTTATATGCAAATTCACCATTACATTTCTTCTTTGCCCTCTAGTTCCTTGCAGGCCTCTTGCCATGAGGTACTGTCTACGGCTTCTACAATTGGTTCCCAACTTCCTGTTCCCCTTAAATTATATCATCGCCATTTGAAGGATGAGTCCCCTTTGTTTGACCATTCTAAATTGCGGGATGCTTGGGCCCGAGACCGTGCTGTGGCTTTGCCTGATGATGTGCTTTTGCAGGCTGTCCGAAGGTTGCCTGCCTTTCGAAAATATGCCACCTTTTGGGAGCAACACCATAAGTTGGTCTTTCGTTTGTACGTTTCTCCTAAGAGGGCTTATCTCTATGGATTTTGTGAGACTGCAGCCTGTCCTAGATGCCAGGCCCCTGATGCGGGCTTGGGACATATGTTCTAGACTTGTCCTAATATTCAATCTTTTTGGAACGCCATTTTTCATTTTGTAGAGCGCATTTGGAACATTAAAATTCAATGTTCACCTTTGTTCTTATTTGGAGCTGTTCCCCATTATCACCCTTGTATACGGGGGGCTGCTGCTTTTCTTAAGTGGACTGTCCTCGCTGCCTTGAAATGTATCTTGTTGAAATGGCTTGAGGATTACTCTATCTGGCGGTGCCGGATGATTACCATCCTGATGTGGGAACGACGAGATGTGATGGACTTCACTACTCTCCCAGGGTGCTTGGGGGGAAGGGTGGTCATGGGACAAGGGGGGGGGGGTGAATTGTGTGGGGTTTTATATATAAAAAATTTGAGCTTGTTTGTGCTTCATCTTATGTATTTTCTTACTTAAGCTCAATAAAATATATTTGAACATACATGAATATTTGCAGATCACTCCTTTTACGAACGCATAGTGCGGGTTTTAGTGCCAGCAGCGGCTGTAACTACTCAGACCCAATAGGAATTCTATGAGCATCGGAGCAGTTACCGCCCCTGCCGGCTTTAAAACCCACGCTAAGCATTCGTAAAAGGAGCAAATGAGGTATGAAATGACCAGTTCGGGATTGATGCCCTACAGCTCAGGGGTGAAACTGTAGAACTCTTCCCAGCCCTTTTACCAGTTAAGCGATAACCTACTTTAGGTGGTCCAGCACTTTAAATAGTTAGGTGTACTGACTAATACATCATAACATAGTTGCTCTCTATGTCTCTAATTACACCTGCTTGCTCCTTACTAATCTATATCACTGTCTTGGCTAGGGTGGGTTAATGTCATTGAAATGGTTATGTTACCCTCGTTTTTTACTTTTCCAGCTTCCTATTTGTGTGCTGAAACGATTCTTTTTGGAACTGCAAAGATATGTAACTCAATTTATCTAGAGCAATTTAAAAAACAAACAAACCCCAAACCCAGCTACATTGATCCTTTTAATCACTGGTCCTCCCTAGAAAGTTGGAGGGTATAGGCTACTAGTACAAAGAAGCCAACTTTTAAAAAGTATTGGGGTGCTGAGCACAATGTCAATTATCCCTTCCTGGACACAATGAAGATGCTTGTTTCACTGGGTGGGAGAGTGTGGCACAGTGCTTAAAGCTATAGCCTCTTGTAAATTTAACTTGTAAATTTAAGGGAAACAAGATTTTTCTAATCATTACAATACTTTGTTAATGTCTCCCAAATATCTTGAAATTTCCTGAAATAACCCTGTTGTATTGCAATAAGTCTCTCCATTTTATAAATATGACATAAGGAGTTCCACCAAAAATTATAATTTAATCTATTCCAATTTTTCCAATTATATGTAATTTGTTGAATGGCCACCCCAGTCATTATAAGTAATAATTTGTTATTATTTGTAGATATCTGACTTTTTGCTCTCATTGCCATACCAAATAGCACAGTATCATATGATAATGCCACAGGGTTATCTAATAAACAGTTAATTTGGTCCCAAATTGATTTCCAAAAATTCATAATGAATGGACAATAGAATAATAAATGATCTAAAGTCCCTGCTTCGAGATGACAGTGCCAACATTCATTAGACTTAGAGCTATCCAATTTTTGTAACCGAACAGGGGTCCATAAAGCTCTATGTAACAGAAAAAACCAAGTTTGTCTCATGGATGCCGACACTGTACATCTCATCTTCCAAGACCAAATTCGTGGCCATTGAGATGCATTAATTTGATGCTTAATCTCAATGCTCCAAATGTCTCTCAGACCTGTATTTGTTTTTTTCTTAATAAATCCAGTTAATAATTTATACCACTGAGCGGCCTGGTGACCCAAGAAGTCTGTCTGAAAACATAGGAACTCCAGACTATATTGATTATTAAATTTACAAGTTCAATTATGGGGTGGGAGAGAGGGTATTTTTATTGTTACATGTTGTATAAGTATTGATTATATGATAGATAAGGGTGGGGAGGGGGGAGAGATAAGAGAATATTATATGTATCATTGTTGATTATTAAGTGATATATTTATGGTTATTTGTATGGATATGTTATCACACTTATTATAAGTTTAAAAATGAATAAAGATTAAAAAAAAAAAAAAAAAAGCTATAGCCTCAGTACCCTGAGGTTGCGAGTTCAAACCCACACTGCTCCGTGTGACCCTGGGCAAGGCGCTTAATCCACCCCCCCCCCCCCCCCATTGCCCCAGGCACATTAGTTAGATTGTGAGCCCACCAGGGCAGACAGGGAAAAATGCTTGAGTACCTGAATAAATTCAGGTAGCCCATTCTGAGCTCCTCTGGGAGAACGGTATAGAAAAATGAATAAATAAATATTGGGGGTACACAGTAAAAACCTGCATGCTACCTACTGCAGTTGGCCATTCCTGTCATTCTCTGATTTCATTCTGCATTATTTGATTAAGGTGAGAATTAGGTCAAGCTAAGTGTGCTAACATTGCTTTAATAGTTAACTCAGTCTTGCGGTGACAGGTTATGCACATTAACTGCTTTCCACACCTTTCCCACTCTCACCCCGCTCCTTCTCCCTCTCTTCCCCCCTCCCCCCACTTGGTCTCTCGTTATCTCATACCTTCCAACCCTACCTTCTTTATTGCTTGTACCTCTGCTTAATCTCTGTTAAAGCGTTCCCACGCTCCCCTCTTTGTTGCCTGTAACTTTGTTAAAATTTTGTAAATCCGTGTGTCGTCGCGGATCTTAATTAACGGATGTGAACCGCTTAGAACTTATTGGGTATGGCGGTATACAAGAATAAAATTATTATTATTATTATTATTAAAGACCTCCGTAATGATGTTCAAAATTATCAGTACATCGTTATGAAATACTCTCAAGAAGGTACAATAAGGAATGAACAGTAGCTCTATAGTTAGGTTGACTATATAGATCCTTGTCTAGAGGAACAAGCTTGGCCAGTCACTAGTTTACCCCAGTGCATGAAGGGAAATGTAATCTAGGAATATGCAAGGCATCTTTTTTTTCACTTTTCCATTTTTGTTTTGATTTCTTTTGCCTTTTTAGCAATGTCTTCAATCATTTATTGCATACTGAAAACCCATTAGCATGAAGTAAACACCTTTTATCGTGTACTAAATTGATTTTGGATGCATTGAGAAGGAATGCGTAATAAACAAAGTGCTTGGGGGGGGGGGGGGTGTTCTGGCATGTCAATCTGAACATGACATGATAGAAGAAATGTAAGGTTAGGTCCTTTACCCTTCTTGAACAATTGTACACTTCTAGCACGATCCTTACAGGAAATAAAGTTGTTTCCCTTAGTTGTGGAATAAGAGCAGGAAACACTTAGGCCCTCATATACTAAGGTGCGTTAACCGATTAGCGCGTGCTAAACGCTAACGCGTGCATGTTAGTCTATGGATGCGTTTAGCGTACCTTAGTAAAAGAGGGGGGTTAAAAAGGTGATGATGCACTGGCGTAGTAAGGAGGATGCGGGGGGGGGGGAGGGATTTGGAAAGTGCGCAGCCACTCATCCTCCTCTCCGGCCCCCTCCTCTTGCGTATGTGCCCCTTCCCTCACACCTCTTTCATTTTTTCCTGCGCAAGTAGCATTACGAACTTGCTGCCCGCTTCGTGGTCGCCTCGCTCTGACATCACTTCGGGGCTCCACGCCTAGGATGTGACATCGGAGGGATAGGCGACACTGGCGCGGGCAGCAAGCTTGTGCTGTTGCTCTCGCCTGGAAAATGAATCGGGGACAGGGGAAGGGAAGGGGCGGGTGGTCGGGGGAAGGGCACCACCACCCTGGGCACCACATACCCTTACTACGCCACTGTGATGATGCGGATATATATTTCCCACCCGAGAAACTTTTGATGCTGGCATTGAAAAAGGAAGAAAGCCCAAAATTAGGCTTTAACATGCTAATAGATCTGCTTTTCCTTTTCTTTTTGGGTTGTCCAGTGCAATTTGACGACTGCCAGGGGAATGAAAAATTGCTCTTTGAAGTTTCTAATCCAGACTTTAAGGTGGAACCTGACGGCTCTGTCATTGCCTTGAAAAATGTAACACCAGCTGGCCGGGCGTTATTCATCCACGCACGCTCTGCCCACGCCGCTGACATGGCAGAAGTGAAGATCTTCGGAGGGAAGACGAAGCACAAGTCTCTAAAGGTAACACTTGCCAAAGCACAGCAAAAGCGCCACGACTGCAAGGGTGTGCAAATCCAGCCTTCAGGGCAATAGGCTGATTTTCAAAATAATCAGAATATGCAACATGTACAGTGCCTGAGTTCTCAACCAAATGCATGCTGGTACGTGCTTAATGAATATCCTTTCGATGCATCCTGAAAAACAGATTTGTTTTGTCAGCTTGGAGGAATGGATGTGCAGTCTTTTATTAATATTAAAAATCTAACAAAATTTGTAAAGTGTAATTCTCTTTGTTAAAGACACATGGAGGGGCATAATCGAAAGGGACGTCTAAGTCTGTTTACGTCCATCTCGCAAGTCGTCCAAAGCTAAAAAGAGCCTAAGACACATATTCGAAAGATACGTCCAACTTTTTTTGACTTTCGAAAATCGTCTAATTATACGTCCTGCTGATCTGATCGTCCAAGCCGCTAAATCGTCCATCTTTATACCACATTTCCGTCCAAGTCCAAAACGCCTAGAACAAGCCCTGATGGACGTGGGAGGGGTCTGCAAAGTAATGGACTGCACACCCAGACATGCCACAGGGCACTGCTGTGAACTTCACAAAAAGGGTGCCATGTCTTCTCCTCCCTACAGCTCCCTTATAGGTGACGGTGAGCCCCCCCAAACCACCTCCAGAATCCCCTAGACCCACCTATCTACCACCCCAATAGCCCTTATGGCTGCAGGAGCCACTTATATGCCAGTAAAAAAGGGTTTTTGGGGTGTATAGGGCAGTGCACATGTTTCAGTATCAATACAGTGATTACAGGGGCTTATGGGCATGGGTCCTCCTCTCTATGGGTCACTAACCCACCCCCAAGATGACTTAAGCTGCCTCTGGGCTGGACGACTAGGCTTTCCTATGCCAGGAAGCCACTTGATGATGATCTGGAGGCTGAAATTTAAAGTTGTGAATAAAATTTTTATGGGGGCGGGAGGGTGTTGGTGATCACTGGGGTAGTGTGTGGGGGTCTGTGTTATGTGTTTTCAGTGCTTATCTGGTGAGTTTAGGTGGGTTTTTGTGACTTAGACCATGTTTTAGATGGTCTAAGTCACAACATCCTAGTTACGTCGATCGTTGGGTGTATAACTTTCGGTTATACATGCTGTTCGACTAAGTCTAAGCCGGCCCACATCCCGCCCAACTCCTGCCCTCGACACGCCTCCCGAAATGCCCTGTTTAGCTATGAAGGCCTAGGTCATTTTTAAATACATCCAAAACCCGGTTTTATTATCGGCACTTGGACGTGTTTGAGAAATGTTTGTCCAAGTACCGACTTAGGCCGGTTTTTGGATGTTTTTCTCTTTCGATTATGAGCCCCATATGGACCAAAACAGAATGCTTTATTTTGCAAAGTAAAGTATGCAAATGCTTTCAATACCAAATAGGTCCAATGTGTTAAAGAATTACTCTCATTATGTGTCTGGGAATAGGTGCCGAACAAGCTTGGATGATGCTATGCTTAAATGTGACGCATTAGGACGTGGGCCTTGGAACGAGGGAGGTCACAGAGGCCATGATCTCCCCACAGATTAGTGGTTGCCGATCAGTTATGGCTTACTCTGCCACCCACCCACCCCCTCCTGGTGCTGTACTTTTGAATCTGTGGGGAGCCGCCACACAGCATCAATGAGCAGGCCTGCTGAGGAACCCTTCATTCTACTTCCAGGGGCAGGCCTTCTTGTTGACAACGTGCAACGGCTACCTGAAGAGTTAAAAGTACAGTGCTGGAAGGAGGTGGGTGGGGGAGTTGGGAGCTTGTGAGAGGCCGTGCCACATGATTCTTCTGGCTAAGGTGGAGCATTTCGCGACCTTAGAATTACAGTTTTGGAAGTGGCAATTTTCAGCATTTTTAACTCCGATGACTTCCGGGTTCTATCTGACATGTAGATGTTACAACACTCACGAGGATTTATTGCAACTTAACCGTTCCTTCATTTCATAAGAAATTACATGGTTCTATGTACAGAAATTAGTCTAGGCATGGGATTGCAAGATTCTAACTGCGAGAATGACTTTCGGTACAGTTAGAACCATGTAATTCTAAACCCCCCCCCCCCCCAAAAAAAAAAAACAACAACCCAAAAAACCCAACAACAACTTAAAACCCAGATTTCTGCAGCCTATGCATCAAGACACAATAGAAGGAATGTTCTGGGTCCCTGCTCCAGATTTGTACCACTCAAAGGTAATGAGGGAGTGGGCTAGCCTGGAAGATCCTGGTGATAGATACTCTTCAGAATTGGATGGAAATATAAAGGTGAGGGTGGAGAGGTGCCAAATAACTTTCTTCCACCAGGAAAGTCCAGGGATCTGGGAGATAAGAGCAGGCTTCGGACCCAGAGATCTGCGAGCAACTCTCTAATCCAGAGGCCAAGCAGGAGAAGGGAAGAACAAGGAGTGAGGCCTCTTCCTGAATAAGGGGGAGGGAGAAATCAAAGGGTTTAAGCTAAAACCTTGGCTTAGTAACTCAAGCGCACAACTCCCCCCCCATTCTATAAAGAGCATTTAAAATTGGGCACGCAAGGGTAATTTATGTGCTAATTGGAGCTAATTTGGCATTAAGTACCAATAATTGATGCCAACTATTAATTAGCACATAGTTGAAGTTACTAGCATAAATGACCCCCCCCCCCCATTCTATAAATTTAGCCTTTGAAAATCAGCCGGTGTGAGGCTGTGCTGTGACTGCCCAACGCTGGCGATCGGACCGGATATTCAGTGCCGGGCCATATCTGGAATATCCAGTTGCATTTTGGATCACAGCAACGTAACCAGTTAAGCCAATAGTCGGTTCTAACTAGTCGTGCTTGGCGGTTAAAGAGAGGCCTGATATTTATGTGGACTATTTTAACCGTTAAACATAGTTTGGCGCTGAATATCCGTGTCTCGCCAACTATGTCGCTCAATATGGCCGGTCCACTGCTAGCCTTTATCCACGAATATTCAGCAGGAGATAACTGGGGGTCTGAGGCAGCATAGAAGAGTTAGTTGAGAGGATTTAATGTAAGATTTTTCTTTCTAATTCTATGACATTAATGAGTATCTGCAAATTTAAAAGATATAATGGGAGATAACAGCTCTCTGCGAATTTCTGAAGAAAACAAAGGTGCCAGCACATATGTTTGCATGAACCAGATTGCTGTTCTTTGAATAAATTAGTCTTGCAAAAATTTTATGTGCAAGACATTTTTGTGAGGCAAATGTTTATGCACAGAACAACATTCCAGTTTATCCGCAAATTTGAGCTGGCACTTTCAATTTTCTTCGGCCTTGGGCACAGTGAAACTACACTTGCTACAGAATCTTTGCATGCTTGTATCTGGCAGGCTTTCTCTTGATGAGTGCAACAGTTTTGCGTGCTTTGAATTTGCTTACTGCATCAGCATGGAATATTTTGTTCTTAAGCTCATGATAGAAGCCATGTGCTCGGCTATTTGAGCATATCTCTGCCATGTGGCTTTCTGCATCGATTCCTCTGAAATGCATATCGCCAAAATGCCTACTATTAATAGGGGCCGCTTAAAAGTTCTCAGCTCAACCCAACAAAGTTGGGACAGTCTCCATTGAAGACTATACATAACGTGACCATTAATTTGTTTTCCTCAACATGGGACTGGACCCTTCCCCCCACCCCCGGATCTTCCTCCGGACCCCATTAAACATAGTGCAAAATATAGACAGCAGATATAAATTCTCAAAACTGACACATTTTGATCACTAAATTGAAAATAAAATAATTTTTCCTACCTTTGTTGTCTGGTGATTTCATGAGTCTCTGATTGCATTTCCTTCTGACTGCATCCTTTCTTTCTTTCTTTCTCTTTCTTTCTTTTTCTTTCCCTGACTCCCCTTTCTTTCTTTCTTTCTCTCTCCCTGCCCCCTTTCTTTCTTTCTGTCTTTCTTTCTCTCTCCCTGCCCTCTTTCTTTCTTTCTGTCTTTCTTTTTCTCTCCCTGCCCCCTTTTCTTTCTTTCTGTCTTTCTTTCTCTCTCCCTGCCCCCCTTTCTTTCTTTTTTTCTCTCTCCCTGCCCCCCCAAGCCGCCGCCACCACTGAGCCGATTTCTCTAAGCTGATGAAGCAACAAGTGTGTGCAGCCGCGACTGCACAAGCCTCCTCCTACCCCCCTACCCCCCCCCCCCACACACACACACACGTCAATTCTGATGTCGGAGAGGAACTTCCTCTCCGACTTCAGAATTGACATGGGGGGGTGGGAGCTTGTGCAGTCGCAGCTGCACACACCTGATCTGTTGCTGCGTCGGAGAAATCCCGTTGTCCCCATGCACAGCTTCGGGATGCTCTCTCTGAAAACGGGACATTTCAGTGTTCCGAAGCTGTGTGTGGGGACAACAGGACAGGCGATCTAAAAACGGGACGGTCTCGTTCAAAATGGGACGTACGGTCACATTAGCTATACACTTACTCAGTCCAGTGATTTTCCATTTTTATCGTTCTGTCGGAAAAATACAGAATGAAAAAAGTGGAAAATTGCTGGACTAAGTATAAAGCCCTCGATGGAGACTGTCATAACTTTGTTGGTTAGGCTGAGAACTTTTCAGCGGCCCCCTCGTAATGCAATGTCTGTTTCTGTGCTGCTTATCTGGGGAAATGTTTCTATAAATGGATCTTCTTTGTGGCAAGATGACTTAGGTGGATATTTTAGAAGCTCTTTCTGAAAACTGGCATTTTGATGTCCATGTTGCATGGACATCCAAATCTCACTTTTATAAAGGCAGAATATGCAGTACAGCCTTACGCCAAAGGGGTGTGTTTTGGACAGGACTAGGTTGGGCTCAAAATATGGACATCCAACTCCGATCACAGAAGGGGAAGAGACATCTAAGTTTAAAAAGATGGACATTGTTATTTAGCTGTTCTCTCAGGGTTTCCACAGCTGGCATTGTGCTTGTTGCAGGTTTCTGGGTATCTACCTGACAAGACGCAGCGAGGTGACCGAGGCAAACAGCGTGCAAGAATTTAAGAGCAAATGGGATGCCCATGTGGGATCCCTTAGAGGGTTAAGCCAAGGGAACCTGTGGGATCCCTAGGATAGTAGACTTGGGGGTGGGTCAGTAGAGTGGGCAGACCTGATGGGCTATGGCCCTTATCTGCCGTCATCTTCTATGATTCTATGACCCAGAAACCTGCAACAAGCGTTGTTATGTAGACCTGGTACTTGTCATATCAAGGTTACAGAAAAGTGGCCAACAGAAATATACTGTTTTATCTCGATGGTAAAACCAGAGGACATAATTTGAGGTTGAGGGGTGGTAGATTCAGGGGCAATGTTAGGAAATTCTACTTTACGGAGAGGGTAGTGGATGCCTGGAATGCACTCCCGAGAGAGGTGGTGGAGAGGAAAGAAAACGGTGACGGAGTTCAAAGAAGCGTGGGATGAACACAGAGGATCTAGAATCAGAAAATAATATTAAATATTGAACTAAGGCCAGTACTGGGCAGACTTACACGGTCTGTGTCTGTGTATGGACGTTTGGTGGAGGATGGGCTGGGGAGGGCTTCAATGGCTGGGAGGGTGTAGATGGGCTGGAGTAGGTTTTAACGGAGATTTCGGCAGTTGGAACCCAAGCACAGTACCAGGTAGAGCTTTGGATTCTTGCCCAGAAATAGCTAAGAAGAAAAAAATTAAAATTGAATCAGGTTGGGCAGACTGGATAGACCATTCAGGTCTTTATCTGCCATCATCTACTATGTTACTATGATGCTCCAAATGGAGGTTGAAATGTACAGCATCAGCATCTATGAGACAAACATGGTTATTTTTATTACATAGGATTTTTTGGACCCCCAGTTCGTTTACAAAAACTAGACAGTTCTAAATCTAATAGATGCTGGCATTGTCATAATAATATAGGGACTCTGGATCATTTGTTATATTTTTGTCCGTTGATACTTAATTTCTGGAGGTCAATTTGGGGACAAATAAATCTTATTCTTGAGTCATCTGTTCCCTTAACTTATGAAGCCATAATTTGTGGTACGTTATTACACATTAAGCCTACTTTGGATAAATATAAAAGCCATCTTTTCTTGATCATGACGGGAATAGCTATCCAAACGGTCACACGTGACTGGAAGAGCCACGACAGAATAAATGACACATTTTGGTGGGCAAATGTGTGTACCACATATAAATATTAGAGAATGAATGCGGAATGCATGGGGTTTAGTAGTTCATTTAATAAAGTGTTGATCCTATTGACTACATTTGTTACCTCGCAATAAGGGTCATGTATCTCTCCTTTTCTTAGATTTCCTTACACATCCAGGGTGGGTCAGTGGGGGGGAGGGAAATGTATTTTGAGGATTAAAATTACTTAATTATAATATTGCAATCACATCATAATGTCTTATTGTATTAATAATTGGGAGGAGGGTGGGAGAAAATGATTGTTTTATGTATTACTTGTGTAGTTAATAGTGCGTTTTATGCAGTATTTTATGTTCAATTAACTGTATTGCACTGTCAAAGTTTGAAAATCAATAAAGATTAAAAAAAAAAAAAGGTCACAGAAAGGTGCTTTGATTGAGCAACTCTCCACTGGAGAGATTATGGTGCAACACCTCCTTAATCCTCCAGTGGTTGTGGCTTCCTTCCTTTTCTCCTGAATGTGAAACTGGCAAGGAATGCCAAGCTCCGTGACGATGTCAGGCATTGTGGACATTCTTAAGGCAGCAGCATACTACTATTAATTATTTCTAGAGCGCTACCAGACGTATGCGGAGCTGTACAGAGTAGGGGTTACAGTAAGCGGGGGATGGTTAAACTGCTGGCAGGGATAATAAGCTGAGGCTGTGGTTTAGCAAGGGTGAGAGGTTCCTGGTGCAGTAGCTCCCCTTCCCACCCTCTTTTCTGCCACACACCCCCACCCCTACAGGCTCTTTCCCTGCCCCCCCCCACCACCACTGTTGCATACGCATGCCGCTTCCCTTCCCCTGTACCTCTGTAACGCTCCTGGTGCAAGTAGCAACCCCCCAACCTGCTGTTGTGCCTGCAAGGGCTCTCCCTCCGGCGCGGGTCCAGGAAGTGACATCAGAAGAAGAGCTGATGTGGATGCGACAGCCGGTTGGGGGGTTGCTGCTTGTGCCAGGAACGTTACAGAGATATGGGGGAAGGGAAGCGATGCATGTACGCAGCAGGGGGGGGGGCCTGAGGAAGGAGGGGAGGCAGAGAGAAGGGTGTCGCGCACTTATCAAAATGGCTGGACCCCCCCCCCCTTACAACACCATTAAGCAGAGTAGGATTATGAGTTGAAAGAGTAGCCTAATGCTTAGCGCAGTCAATGGCCTGTGAATCAAGGGACCCAGTTTCAAATCACACCTCAGTAATACACTATTCATTGCATAATACATTGCAAATGTTTGATCTAAAAGCAGGGGTGTCAAAGGCCCTCCTCAAGGGCCGCAATCCAGTTGGGATTTCAGGATTTCCCCAATGACTATGCACGAGATCTATTAGCATACCATGAAAGCAGTGCATGCAGATAGGTCTCATGCATATTCATGGGGGAAATCCTGAAAACCCGACTGGATTGCGGCCCTCGAGGAGGGACTTTGACACCCCTGCTTTTAGATCAAACAAACCATATTCCACCATTTCAAATATGTAACTTGGCTAAGATCTTTCCAAAAGTTTAAAATAAGCTTAATAGCTAAAGCTAGTCCTACATCTAATACAGGGGTGTCAAAGTCCCTCCTTGAGGGCCGCAATCCAGTCGGGTTTTCAGGATTTCCCCAATGAGTATGCATGAGATCTATTAGCATACAATGAAAGCAGTGCATGCAAATAGGTCTCATGCATATTCATGAGGGAAATCCTGAAAACCTGACTGGATTGCGGCCCTCGAAGAGGGACTTTGACACCCCTGATCTAATAAAAGAAGATCATCAGTAAATAAAATGGTAGTGAATAGTGATTTGAAAACAATGACCTTATAGATAAGCGGAGTATTAAAATGAAGTATTGAAACAGAACGTATTCCACATAGAGGACCAAAATGATTTGATTTTCACTATTTTTTAATTCATTTTTATAAGGCAAAAAAGAATCCTACAAACATGAACAGGTATAATGACATTGAATAATACTAATTATGGCATTAAAAGATTGCATGGAAATGAAGAAATCTAAATCATGGTTTCAACTGCATGGCTTGCTTCATAGCTTCAACCTTGGCGGTTGACCCACTTACAAGACAGAGATTATTACACCTTCTCCTCATCCCTCATTCCTCGTACTCGAGGATTGACTTCTTCCTAATTAGTTGCTCCTTGGCTTCTCATATTGCACATGCTGAGATCAAGGAAATTGCATTATTCGACCATGCGCCAGTATTATTGCAATTAAAGAACATATGCAAACCCCTAACGCAGAGGACCAAAATGGTTTAACGAGCAGCTCTTGTGTTTTTTTAATTGTAAGCACTCCAGAGATAGAAAAATGCCTACGGTACCTGAATATATACGATATCTACAAGCCAGAAGCTTCAATAGCCTTGACGACTACAGTATTCAGGTAGATTTGTTATTTTTCTGTTCCTGGAGGACACGCAATTAAAAAAACAAACAAACCCCAAAAAACCATAAACAGCTGAAGTGGGATTTGAACCCAGGTTCCCTCATTCCCAGCACATTGCTTCAACCACTAGGCTACTCCTCATGGATATCTGTGTAACTATTTCATAAGATGTACATCCAAAAAGGCTCAACAAGTGCTAAACATAGTGTCAGGTCAAAAGCGCGCCGGGACAAAGGCGCGCCCAGACAATTGAGCGCAGCGCGCGCCGCCGCACCGCTCTAAATTACTGTTTTTAGCGCTCTGACGGGGGGGGGGGGCGTGGGGGGGAACCCCCCCCACTTTACTTAATAGACATCGCGCCGCGTTGTGGGGGCGTTGTGCGGGGTGTGGGGGGTTGTAACCCCCCACATTTTACTGAAAACTAAACTTTTTCCCTGTTTTTAGGGAAAAAGTTCAGTTTATAGTAAAATGTGGAGGGTTACAACCCCCCAAACCTCCCATAACGCCGGCGCGATGTCTATCAAGTAAACTGGGGGGGTTCCCCAACAAAACCCCCCGACGTAGCCCCTAAAAACTGTAATTTAGTGCGGCGTGGCGGCGCGCGCTGCGCTCAATTGTCGGCTCGCGCTTTTGTCTTTCGCGCTGTTGTCTATGAACCGCTAAACATAGAGTACATATGTGCATGTATGCCTTCAAGCCGACCACCAACCCACGGCTGCATGCACAGTGAAGAATCCTCTCTGTGGTGTTTCAAGGCAGAATACAGGAGTGGTTTGCAAAGTGTGTGGTTCTACTATGTTGCTACTGCCTAGGATAGGGCTCTGCAGCGACTGCTATTCCCTAGTGGTCCCCTATCCAGATACTAGCCAGGCCTGACCCTGCTTAGCTTCCAAAAGCAAAAACAGGCCTACCAGGCTGTAGGCATATGTGTATATATGGAAAATAAACTAAACTAAACTAAGCCTTAAGTTTATATACCGCATCATCTCCACGGAAGTGGAGCTCGACACGGTTTACAAAGCTTAAAAATATAGGAAGAGAGAGGAAAAAGATTTACAAGAGCATATGAAAAGAGGGATGTAAACAGGGGAATAGATGTTATATATTAGAAAAATGCCAGGTTTTCAGTTGTTTTCGGAATAGTTGGAGGGAACCCAGATTCCACAGCGGGATAGTGAGGTTGTTCCAAAGGCCCGTGATTTTGGAGAGGAGGGATCTAGCTAACTAAATAGCTAACTACACTCTACACAGATCATTACAAAGCTAGTTTATGAATCAGAGCGGTACCACTCTGGATCTTTAAACTAAGGAAACAACAGGGTTGAGAGATGGTGACTGCATATTGGGGAGACTACACTTCTCCCTCCGTATTCGCTGTGGTAGGGGATTAACAGAACCACAAATACTGAAAAACCGCAAATAACTTTTTCATATGTTATTTGCTGTTTTCTATTAAAAACCATCGTGAATATGGTGAAACCACGAATAACATGGTGGGAGACCTGGTCTGTTCTTGAAGGAGAGGAAACACACGGAGAAGAAAGTGCCGGGAATCGGCTATTTTCTCTGTAAACGCTTGGAATCGGCGATTTCTCTATGCAAGCTGATGTCATTTGGTGGGGAGGAGCCAGCAAGCTAAAAACTGTGAATAATCGAAACCACGAATGCTGAAACCGTGAATACGGAGGGAGAAATGTAGTCTTATTTATTTATTTTAGCATTTATATATTACCTATAGCCTAAGTGGTTCACATTCAGGTACTCAAACATTTTTCCCTATCTCTCCCGGTGGGCTAATACTCAAACAAATGTACCTGGGGCATTAAAGGGCAAATTCTATAAGAAGCGCCCAAAATTTAGGCGCCGAAACAGGCACCGTTCAGCGAGATTCAAGTACAATTGCCTGCCGTTTAGTGAATCGCGCTGCGCGACACCTATTTCGGAGGCGCCCAATAAATAGGCCAGCTCTAGGCACAACTAAAAGTTAGGTGCCCCTGCGAGCGCTTAAGCACGCTTAAGAGCAGCGATTCTGTAAAAAGGCGCCTAACGCAAAGCCACGCCTACCGTGCATAGCGTCTTTTTTTTTTTTTTTTTTTTTTAAGGCCGCCTAAATTTTTAAAGGCGCCTTGTTACAGAATCGCTGTTTCTTGATAGGCACCTAAGTTTCAATTATTGCTGACGAAAAAGCTTAATTGAGCTATTATTCAATTTAGATAGGCGCCTAAATTGGACGCCTAGTTGGACGCCTCCGAAATAGGTGCTGGTTACAGAATTTGGGCCTAAGTGAGCAGCATAGGATTTGAACCCACAACCTCAGGGTGCTGAGGCCGTAGCTCTAACCATCGCGCCACACACACATCAGCAGAATGGTCTCCCTATTGAAGCTGCTAATGGAATTTTAAGCCTTTTTATTCGCAAGTTGCAAATACTGCTACTGCTCAAGATTAAGCTAAGTGCTTTTCTGTACATTTCCTCCTCCGTATTCGCGGTTTCCTTATCTACGGATTCACTTATTTGCGATTTTAAACCTAAAATTCCTTTTTCTTTTTTTGAGCTATTTTAAGCCCCGTAAGCCCCCCCTTAAGCCTTACCTGGTGGTCTAGCAGGTTTTCGGGGCAGGGGCAATCTTCCCACGCTTCTGCCCCTTGCAGATCGCTCACAGGAAATGGCTCGAGAGACTACGGGAGCTCAAGGCAGCCATTTCCTGTGAGCGATCTGCACGGAGCAGGAGCATGGGAAGATCGCTCCTGCCCCGAAAACCTGCTAAACCACCAGGTAAGGCTTAAGGGGGGGGCTTTTAGGGCTTAAAATAGCTGGGGGAAGCGGGGGTTAGGGGCAGAACCGGTCCAAATATTATTCGCGGTTTTTTAATATTCGCAGGCCGGCTCTGCCCCTAAACACCGTGGGGAAGTGTATTATATTTGAGGGTTAAGTCTTAATATTTAAGATATAGCATTTGAACTAAGATAGTTACAATAAAAAAATAACAATTAGATAACTTTATGATTGGTCTCTTTTTTTTTCTCCACTTTTTGGGAGGCTGCAATGGACTTAACACAGGAGTCCATACTGTTTAAGTGTTGTTTTGATATGTAAGCTGATACCAAGGTGTTGTTTCAACCTTTTGTCTCAGCAACCACCATAGCCCCTACATGGCCTGTTTCAATGAAACATGAAAATATGGATCTCATAATGTACAATCACTACCTATTCTGAAAAATCTTTTCAAAAAAAATTTATTTATAGATTTTCAAATTACATACCAAGTAATCACTTGTACAGAAAGTAAGTTAGTAGGATAAGTAAGTTAGAGGTTGTAAACTGAAAAAACACCATGAACACCTTCTTTCACATCAAGCAGCATTGTGGGGTAAAGACCTAGATCAACTGCTTTCGCCCACTACTTATGAGGAATTCAGAAAACGTCTAAAATCTCAACTGTTCCTAAAGTATCTGGACAACTGACACACTCATCTTCTTTCTCCTCCATAGTGATTCCTCTGTCCTATTAATCTCTTTCTTATCAACAATGAATTTCCGGTCCTATTAACTCTCCTCTTCTCCCCTCTTAAATTCAATCAATTTGTACCTCGCTTAATCTATTGTAAACTGCAACGGTATTGAGGTATATAAACTGTTATTATTATTATTATATGACCTATATCCAATATAAATCATAATCAAACCAATTTAAACAAAATGCATAGAGAAAATTCTTTCAACTAACCCAACTCAAGTCCTCAAAATATAGATCCAAGATTACATTTAAGCAAGCAAAAGAAAAATAATATAAGAAGATAAATTACAAACAGAACTGAGGTTTCTCTTTATCCAGTCGAGACATAGCCAGAAAAGCAGTTAGCTGTTGAGGTTCGAAAAAGACATATTTAACTGAACGGTAGCAGATAATACACTTGCAAGGATGTCTCAAGTAAAGTGACTCCAGGTTTCAATAATAGAAATTCTCTACGTCGCTTTTGAGTTTCTCTAGAAAGGTCAGGAAACATTTGTATTTTACTAAACTAAACTAAAACTAAACCTTGGGTTTATATACCGCACCATCTCCATAGACGCAGAGCTCGGCATGGTTTACAGGAAATAGGATGAGAGAGGAACTCCAGTGGAGGGTTTAAGAATTAGGTGTAAAAGGGTGAGGATGGTGGGAGAGGCCTAATTGGGGGGAAGTGTTACAGTTTTGAGAATAGCCAGGTTTTAGGTGTTTACGGAAAAGTTGGAGGGAGCTTGAGGTTCGGAGCGGGGAGGTAAGGTTATTCCAGATCTCAGTGATTCTAAAGGGGAGGGATGACCCAAGTTTGCCTGCATGAGAAATACCTTTTGTGGAAGGGAAGGATAGTTTAAGAGTTTGGGAAGATCTGGAGGAGGTAGGGGTTGGGGAGTTCCAGGATAGAGGGATAACGGCAGGAAGGATGCCATGTAGGATCTTGAAGAAACTCTTTCTATCTGTTTTTAAAGAAAAGTCTCAATAACCATATTTTATCTATTGCGAGAGCTACAGTCAGAATCATTGTAGAAGGTACAACTGTCTCTCTCTATCTGATGTTTCTAAAATTTCAGAAACATTCAATGGTGCCTGGTTCAAGTTTTTAGACTTCAATTGAGCCCCATCTTTATTTGGCAAGTAATGCACTTGAACAAATGGTGGTAAAGTTTCTTCTGAAACTTGCAAAATTTCTATCAGATATCTCCTGAGCATTTCCCTAGGAGTAATCGTAGTTAATCTGGGGAAGTTGATTAGTCTCAAATTATTATTCCGAGAGTTATTTTCAAGTGTTTCCAGTTTCTTTCTAAGATTGATATTATCTTTAATTAGGGACTCTTGTACTTGTTTAGTCATAAGAATATCTTGGTCAAGCTTTTGAATCGAAGCCTTTGAAACAGTCAAATCAGCGGTCAAATCTTTCAGCTCTCTAGAGCAGTGGTTCTTAACCTGGGTTCGACCGAACCCCAGGGGTTCGGTGAGTCAGTCTCGCGGGTTCGGCAGAGGTCAAAACACACCTCCGTCTCATATAGCGCTTCGGTCACGTTCAATCATCTATCAGTTATTCAGTGATTTTGATCAAGACTGATCGTGTACTCGGTTTCTTGATCTATCAATCTGTAACTAACGCCTTGTATACATCAATCAATTCCTGATCAAAATTTGTGATTTAACTGATAGATGATTGAACGTGACCGAAGCGCTTATGATTCGTGATGATACGGCCCGCTAGTCCATAATTGGTTGCAGGTGATCACGCAACATCGCTTGGCCTATCTGTGCTGCAGGGGATTTGATGCGCACAGTAGTCGAATTGTAACTGTTGTTGATGGTACGTTGTGTGATACCTATCTTAATATTTTAATCCCTTAACTAACTATGTCGAGCAAAATACGAAAGTGGTCGGACGAATATGTACAATATGGATTCACATGTATAACGGAACGTGATGGGAGTCAGCGTCCTAATTGCATGATTCGCAATGCCAAGTTGAGTAATTCTAGTCTAGCTCCGGCAAAACTAAGGGAATAAAGAAGGGTTCGGTGAACACGCATATGAAACTGGTGGGGTTCAGTACCTCCAACAAGGTTAAGAACCAGTGCTCTAGAGTGTTGGATCAATACTTCACTGTGGGTGAGATTTTTTTTTTTCATTGAATGGAGGTATTCCTCCCCTCCCACCACTTTGTAATTTCCAAACTTAATCCTATCCTGATAGAAACAAAACAAGCAGTGCAAATGGATTAGGTGGTTCATTGTAGACACATTTTACCAAAGTGCTAAAGAAAGATATATCCCTCATTTCCATTCCATTGCATTTAACTAGGAAGCAGAGATGACAGTGACTTACAAGACAATTAAGCTGGATACTTTCACGGATCTATAATTTAAAGAACAAGAAAACTATAGTAGGCTTATAAAGAATGACAGATCCATTGTCTTATTGTGGTTCGAGAGGCTTTTCTTCGCAGTTTGAGCTAGTGTAGAATAGCTTAAACCTTCTATTACCAACTGCTAAATTTCTGAAGAACATCTTTGTTGGTTTCCGAGCCGCCTTTGAAAGAGACAGTGTGATTTGTGTCTAAAAATTGAGGTCTGAAAAGACCATAATTAACTATACATTGGCTTTAGAACATTTGTCCTGCAACATGTTGACACGGAGCTGTGATGCCTGGAGACCCCGTTTGCAATCCATTCTGCATTGCACTTATCTGCGCTTGAAGCTGGATTGTAACCTTAGGGGTGGGGTTATAACCAGAGCCCTCGGTGTCCCGCAACAAATCTTTCAAGATTCCGCAGAAAGAGTTAACACGTTCATTTATCAAATAGTGTGAAGTTATAATTTACTTTTTAAAAGTAAAGTTTCTGACATTTCTTCTGTGTTGGATGCAGGGGGGGGGGGGTGGCAGACAAGGAATCCAAGCATTCGGTGCTATGAAGAGAGAAGGGATAGGTGAGGGCATTAGGAAAGAAAGGGGATTTCAGAGGGAGATGGAGAAAGATCTCAGGGAAGAGAGAAAGATGATGAGGGATCAAAGCACAGAAGGGAGGGGGAAGAGAGGGAAATTGGCAGAGAGGATGGGTCACAGGGGAGGGGTGGGGAGCAAGGGGAGAAAAAAAGAGGGAAAATTACAGATTAAGAAAGCTGCAAATCAGAATTATTAATCTCAGAGTTTTTAAAGAACTCAAACATTAGATTGCTAATAATATATAACCTATTTAAAACATCTCTTCTAGATGGCTTTGGGGGGGACACGATAGAGGTCTAAAAAATCCTGAATGGTGAGGAACAGGTACTTCTTGTAGTTGTTGAAAGTTTGAAGAATCTGTCCCTCTCTACTCTCTCTATGCCCTTCATGATCTTGTAAGTCTCTATCATGTCCCCTCTAAGTCTCCGCTTCTCCAGGGAAAAGAGCCCCAGTTTCTCCAATCTTTCAGCGTATGATAGGTTTTCCATATATTTAATCAAATGTGTCGCTCTCTTCTGAACCCTCTCAAGTATTGCCATATCCTTCTTTACATACGGCGACCAATATTGGACGCAGTACTCCAGATGCGGGCGCACCATCGCCCGATACAACGGCAGGATAATTTCTTTCATTCTGGTTGTAATTCCCTTCTTGATTATACCTAGCATTCTATTCGCTTTCTTAGCGGCCGCTGCACACTGTGCCGACGGCTTCATTGTCTTGTCCACTATTACCCCCAAGTCCCTTTCTTGGGTACTCTCACTCAATGACAGCCCTCCCATCGTGTAGCTGTACCTCGGGTTTCTGTTTCCTATGTGCAAGACTTTACATTTCTCTACATTAAACTTCATCTGCCATCTCGTCGCCCACTCGCCTAGTTTGTTCAGGTCCCTTTGTAAATCTTCGCAGTCTTCTAGCCCCATTAAATAGTTTGGTGTCGTCTGAGAATTTTATTACTTCGCACTTTGTCCCTGTTTCTAGATCATTTATAAATACATTGAATAGCAGCGGTCCAAGCACCGACCCCTGTGGAACACCACTCGTGACCCTGGATTGGCCTGTGTTGGAAGCAGGATACTGGCCTAGATGGACCACTGGTCTGACCCAGTATGGCCATTCTTATGCTCATAAAGTTACGTGGCATTTGTAGAATCCATACAGCAGTGACACCTCAGTGATATCCTCTATAACAGGGGTGTCCAATGTCGGTCCTCGAGGGCCGCAATCCAGTCGGGTTTTCAGGATTTCCCCAATGAATATGCATGAGATCTATTTGCATGCACTGCTTTCATTGTATGCTAATAGATCTCATCCATATTCATTGGGGAAATCCTGAAAACCCGACTGGATTGCGGCCCTCGAGGACCGACATTGGACACCCCTGCTCTATAATAATGCACTCATGTGGCATAGCACATAATTGCATGGGGGGGGGGCACTCAGGTACACAACTTACAAAATACTGTAAGTTATGGGGCTCCTAATAGAAAGAGAAAAATGTCCAAAACCTGGCCTAAGTCGGCACTTGGACGATTATCAGTCAAAAAGTCCAAGTGCCAATAATAAAACTGGGTTTTGGACGTATTTCTAAATGACCTAGGCCTTCATAGTGCCGCTGAATGAACACAGCTAAATGGGGCGTGTCAGGAGGAGTGTTGAGGGCGGGATTTGGGCAGGACGTGGGCCGGCTTAGACTTAGTCGTACAGCATGTATAACCGAAAGTTATACAGCCCAGGATCGACGGAACTTGGACGTTGTGACTTAGACCGTTTAAAACATGGTCTAAGTCACAAAAACCCACCTAAAGTCACCAGATAAGCACATAATACACATAATACAGACCCCCACACACTACCCCAGTGATCACAGACCCCCACCCCCACCCCCATAAACATATTAATCACAACTTGAAAATTGTGCCTCCAGAACATCATCACCTGGCATAGGAAAGCCTAGTCGTGCTGCACAGAGGTGTCTTAAGCCGTCTTGGGGCTGGGTTAGGGACCCATGGAGAGGAGGACCCATGCCCATAAGCCCATGTAATCGCTGCATTGATATCGAAACATGTGCACTCCCCTATACACCCCCAAAACCCTTTTTTACTTGCATATAAGTGGCTCCTGCAGCCATAAGAGCTATTAGAGTGGTTTAAATTTGATCCTTGCGGTTATGGGCAGCCAATGTAGTGTCTGATGTTCTGATTTCCGTAGTCTGTATACGAGTCTTACTTATGCATTTTGAACTAGCTGTAGATGTGATAGAGAACAACTGCAGATAGTAGATGATGAAATGTGTGTTTACTTATTGATTAGCGAGACACATTTTGAGTTAATTTGCACTCAAAAACAAGCAAATCCATCGCATTGATTAACAGTTCTATCTACTTTAGTTTCACCGTTGTTGCAATTACCCATACATTGCATAAAGAACTTTAAATAAATAACTCTGAAATTTTGTTGGTTTTGCAATTTTATAATTTCAATTATAATGTGCCACGAAAAACATTTGCTCCGTTGAGTGAGCGCTGGCTTACACCTTATGCTGTCTGTTAAGATATTTTAATATGTATTGTGTTGACTTGGTAGGCCACATTACCATAAAGATGTGCTCAGAATTGAATCGGTTCAGCGGATGGCCACCAGGATGGTCTCGGGGCTAAAGGGTCTCCCGTACGAAGAAAGACTGAGCAAATTGCAGCTCTACACTCTTGAAGAGCGTAGGGAGAGGGGAGACATGATTGAGACATTTAAGTACATCACAGGATGGGTCGAGGTGGAAGATGATATCTTTCTTCTGAAGGGACCCTCGACCACAAGAGGTCATCCGCTCAAACTCAGGGAAGGGAAGTTTCGTGGAGACGCCAGGAAGTACTTCTTCACTGAGACAGTGATTGAGCATTGGAACAAGCTTCCAGTGCAGGTGATCGAGGCACGCAGCATCTCAGACTTCAAGAATAAATGGGATACCTATGTGGGATCCCTACGAGGGTCATGCCAAGGGATAGGGTCACTAGGGTATAGACTTGAAAGAGCGGGTCAGTAGAGTGGCAGTATAATTACAATTATACTTAAGGGGGTCATTAGACTTAATAGGGAGGGTCAATAGTGTGGGCAGACTTGATGGGCTGTAGCCCTTATCTGCCGTCATCTTTCTATGTTTCTATACTATGTCATACTGCATACTGTTATTTGCATAATTTTATGCGGTAATTGTCTGTTGTCTAAATCCATTTTCATCCTCGCTGTACACTGCCTAAATCAAACTGAACCAACAAACAAATACGTAAAGATCAGTGGATTCTTTTTACTAGTGGTATTCACTTCCAGCAGGTCAGGTTTTAAAAATATCCCTAATGACCACAGATGATGCAAATCCGTCTTACGCATATTCATTAGGGGTAGCCTGAAAATTGACCTTTTGGCAGCCCTTGAGGCCTGGGAGTGAATTCCACTGGGTTTATACAATTAGCTCAATTCATCTAAATGTCTTTCGAGATTCTGGAGGGGAAAAATTCTCCACTCATCTGTCATGCTAACTGCTATTTATGAGCTATTTGACAAACAAAGAAAATATTTGTCCCAGCCTGACGAAAGATATTTAGACAGCACACAGAGGAGTCTCCAGAGGGACGTCATAAATACATTCTGCTCTGTTCACAAACATACCCAGAAGACTTATTTACCCAAATATATATTGGAGCGTACAAGCTCTGTAGATGCGTGACCACTCCCACTGGGGGCAGGCAAAGACTGGTTGCCATGGACACCAATCTGGTTGGGTTTTCAGGATTCCCCTACCGAATATGCATAAGACAGGTTTTCTTACAGTTGAAGCAGTGATTATGCAAATCTAGTTCAGGCAAAAATCTTTCTAGGAAGTCCAATGGACAAAATTAAGATGACTTCTTTGAAGTTAAATGGAACGGATTATACCATTAATCCTACCATTAAAATATTGGGAGTCATTCTAGATCAGGGGTGTCCAACATTTTGGCTTCCCTGGGCAGCATTGGTCAAAAAAATTATTCTGGGGCCGCACAAACGCTGCAGCAAGACGGACGAGGGAGCCGGCAAGATGGTAAACACCCGGGGGCAGCAGAGGAAAACACTGTTATCGCCCTCGACCGGGGCCGCACAGAATACTTCACAGGGCCGCAGGTTGGACACCCCTGTTCTAGATTGTGCTCTGTCATTTGATGCTCAAGGAGATGCCTTGGTTAAAAAAAGCTTCCTTGTTCTTTGGAAACGCCGTACTATAAAATCGTATTTTGACTTTACCTCTTTCAGACTCTTGGTGCAGTCTTTGGTCTTGGGCCTACTTGATTATTGCAATATTACCTAGCTAGGCTCCTATAAGAAAACTATTAGGAAGATGAGAGTTGTTCAAAATCCGGCGATTCGTCTGATCTATAATTTGAAAACAATCTGAACATATAAGACCTTCCTTTAGGAAACTGCATTAGTTTCCAGTTGAAGCAAGAATACTTTTCAAATGTGCTTGTATCTAATATAATAAAATGATAGGCCGCGCATGTGCACTAAAAAAATCGTGTTCCCTGATCCCGTCGCGGAAACACGAGTGCACATGCGCGGGTTTTACGTCACCTGCTCTCCATCTCGCGCCGCCAACATCTCTGTTCCTCTTTGCCACGCATGTCCGCCGCCGACCTCGAGCTCCCGAGGACCGGCGCTGCGAGCCGCCCGACCGGTGCTGAGGCCCTGCCTCCCGCTCTGCACCACGATCGAGAGAGGAGCTGCGGCGGCGGCGGTGGCTTTCAACTAAAAAAAAAAAAAAAATAGACAACTGCAGATCGCCGCTCTCACCCGGCTCTCAGGGTGCGGCTGAGCGCTGGCGACCGGCGAACCCTAATTGCAGCGGTGGCTTTCAACTACAAAAAAAAAATAAACCAGCTGAAGATAGCAGCTCTCAACGGAAAATGGACAGGGGAAGAAATGCTGCTGCAGCTGCTGTACAGGGAAGTGGGGAGGGAGGAAAATGCTGCACAGGGAAGTAGGGAAGGGGGAAATGCTGATGCACAAGGAAATGGAGGTGGAGGGAATGCTGATAGGAGCCGCATGCTGGACAGGGGGAGCAGGGAAGAGGGTCAGGGGAGAAAAGAAGGAGTGCTGCTGGACAGGGAGAGCAGGGAAGAGAAACAGGGGAGCAGGTAAGAAGTGCTGCTGGACAGGGGGAGCAGGGAAGAGTGACTGGGGAGCAGGAAAGAAGTGCTGCTGGACAGGGGGAGCAGGGAAGAGTGACTGGGGAGCAGGGAAGAAGTGCTGCTGGACAGGGGGAGGTAAAAGGAAGGGAGAAGGCTTACTGCTGGACAGGTGGAACAGTTGACAGCCGAGGAAAGAGAGACAGAAAGCGGCCAAGGGGAGAGAGAGAGAAAGAAAGAATGAAAGACAGACACACATATATTCTAGCACCCGTTAATGTAACGGGCTTAAAGACTAGTTAGTTATAAGACGCTGTTTAGTAATGCACCATGTTACATGCTGAAACGTTTCAAACTTTCCGATAATGAACGCCGTACACGGGGCTGTTCCTTTTTCTCTTTTCCATCCTTAAAAGGATGCAGGTATAAAAGGTTTCTTGAAAGAATAGACTTAAGGCTCCTTTTTACTGAGGTGCGCTAGCGTTTGTAGCGCACGCAGGAAATTACCGTGCGTTATACCGCGGGCTATGCTTCTAGAACTAACGCCAGCTCAATGCTGGCATTAAGGTCTAGTGCGCGCGGCAATGTAGCGCTTTATTCTGCGCGTTAAAGCCCTAACACGGCTTAGTAAAAGGAGCCCTTTGTAGAGAAAGACGGGTTGTTCACCCTCTCCAAGGTAGGGAGAACGAGAGGGCACTCTCTAAATTTCAAAGGGGATAGATTACGTACAAACGTAAGGAAGTTCTTCTTCACTTAGAGAGTGGCGGAAAACTGGAACGCTCTTCCGGATGATGTTAAAGGGCAGTGTTTTTCAACCTTTTTACATCTATGGACCGGCAGAAATAAAATAATTATTCTGCGGACCGGCGGTTGAAGAACACGGGGCTAAGTCGTGAGCTGGACCCCGCTCATCTCTACCCAGTCTCCACCCCAGACCCCGCCCCCATAATAGTACTAATTGCACCTTGCCTCATCTGTAAGCCTTCCCTCTGACGTTGCAACGTCAGAGAGAAGGCTTCTGGTTCAGGCGCAGGATGCCCGTAGAAACCGCTGCCTGTGGCTTTGTGCACTGAATCAGTGAGGAAGAGGGAGCTGGCTCGAATATAACGCTGCATCGATCGCACCGTGGACCGGTGGTTGAAGAATACTGTTATAGGGGAAAACACCCTCCAGGCAATTCTTATGTTCTTTCCAAACTGGTAAATGGAGTAAAACTTTAAGTGGTCTGATTGCAGCTTCTTATTCCTACCAAGCCTTTAGGAAAAATGTTAAAGCTTATCTTTTTCATAAATTTGTCTGACGTTATTAATTACATGAATTTTAATGCTATTGCTGTACTATCACTGTGTTGTCCAGCTTTTCATTGTTGAAAACCACATAGAAATGAGAGCTACGGTGGTATATATATATTTTTTTAAAGTACTGTATTATTACTATTATTATTATGAGCATCCTGAAACCCAACCAGACTGATATCTCTGAGGTCCAGTAGTTGCCTAGTCTTGTATGTTGCTCCCATTATAATCTGGAGAACTGTGGGGTTTAACATTTGCAAATCTCTTTTGCTTTTTTTTTTTTTTTTTTTTTTACAACTCGCAATAGCAATATTCAGTTTCCATATTATGGTATGGAAAATCAAAGTTTCCCTTGAACATTTGAAAATGACATTTCTCCCATTCCAGTAGCATCGCCGGGTGCTTAAAAGATTTGGAACAAGTGCTCGCCTTGCCGCACTGATAACTCAACACTTGTATGGCCAATCCTGGAGACGGGGGTGCACTACGAGACAGGCTCAGTCCCCATGCCTATCCTGAAGTTACGGTGCAGGCTGCTGCTAATGCAGTCTTCAGAACGCAAAACAGCTGCATTTTTGGCTGAGCAAATCTGGGACATCGGTTTCCCTATAACACCAGTAGCATATCGGCAGTTCATTTGTAAGGGTGGCGCAGGGAGGCAGGTCGCTGGTTATAATTCAGAGGGCTGTCCTCATGAAAAAGTGGAGCAAGCTGCTCTCAGCAGATGCTGAAAGGCATTTAAGCGGGCAGGAGAAGCTGGTGCCCACTTAAACCCTGCTCAGGGGGCCATCCCCGGTTATTCAGTGCCACTTAACTGCCCAGTATCCCTGAATATCTCCTCTGACCATTGCGGCACTGTGCAGTTAGTACCAGGGCAGTCAGTGGGTAGGGCCGAAGAGGAGATGGCAGTTCTATAACCCCTAAGGTAAACCAAGAAGAAGAGGACTTCCTTATTGTATAATCAGAATGGCATGTAGAGCAAATTGGGTCTAAAATGGATGTTTCCAAAGGACTTGAAGAATATATATAAAGGCCAACCACAGGTTAACTTAAGTGTGTCTATCTTCAATATTAGCTTTTCCCATATAGAACAAAATAAGGTACTAATTTTTTCTAAACATAAAATAGTAGCTTATTTTGTTCTATATGGGAACAGCTAATATTGAAGATAGACACACTTAAGTTAGCCTGTGGTAGGCCTTTTTATATATTCTTCAAGTCCTTTGGAAACATCCATTTTAGACCCAATTTGCTCTGCGCCAGTTATACTTATGAGGAATTCAGGAAACGCCTAAAAACATATCTGTTCCTGAAGTATCTAGACAGCTGACCCGTACATCTTTCTCTTCAATAAAGGTTCTCTTGACCTATTAACCACTTTCTTTCACCTCAATTAAGTTCAGTTAATTTGTACCATCTTTTAATCTTTGTAAACCGCTTAGAACTTCACGGTCCTGCAGTATATAAACTGTTATTATTATTATTATAATACAACCCCTGGCAATATTCACTGCTAGCACCTACGTTGATAACTGCCTTATACACCTCCCAGAAAACTCCATTTTTCAGACAAATTGCTTTTATCTGTACCCTTCTCCACATACAACTCCAGACTTTGTTCCTTTCAACTTGCTGCCCCGTATGCCTGGAATAAACTACCTGAGTCTGCCACCATGCCCTTTCCTTTGCCTTGCTCAAAAGTAGGCTGAAAACCCACCTTTTTGCGACGGCCTTCAACTCATTACCCTTCTCCCCTCTGCTCAGCACCCTAGCTAGCAATGTAACCCCTACCCTGGTATCCTGTTTGTCTCTTGATTGTTTAGATTGTAAGCTCACTCAAGCAGGAACTGTCTCCTTGCGCTCTAGAAATAATTAATATTATTATTATTAGTAGTAGTAGTAACATTTGGGTCTACAGCTGGTTCTGATATTCAGGCATTGAATATCTGGGTTAGATTTGATCCACAACGATCGGCAGCTTTAAAACTGCTGATCACCATGGACCGAATAGTAGGGAGACAATTTTTGTTTGGTTACCACAAAATAATTTGAACCAACTAAACAAGCATTTGTTGCAGGTTTCCGGGTCTCACTGCGACTTGTCAGGTAGAAACCAACAAGACGCAGCGAGACCCGGAAACCTGCAATAAGCACAATGCCAGCTGCGGAAACCCTGAGAGAGCTAAACAAGCCTTAGACTGGTGGGAAAATCTCTTGCCTACAAAAAGCCAAATTATCCAGCAATATTCTATTCTCAACATGCACCCCACCTCCAGATATTCAGTCAGCTGATGTATGCATTTTGCTGCCTGACACCGCGTTATTCCTGGCTATTCAGTGACGGGTCCCGTCTGGACTTCAAAATTGAATCTGGTTTGTTTGGATTTTTTTTTGGGGGGGGGAGGTTTAAGCTAATATCCAGCTCATAGAAGATGATGGCAGAAAAGGGCTACGGCCCATCAAGTCTGCCCACTCTGCTTGCCCACCCCCTGTCTATGCCCTAATGACCCAATTTCCTTATCTTGACCCTCGTAGGGATCCCACATGGGTATCCCATTTATTCTTAAAGTCTGGCACGCTGTCTGCCTCGATCACCTGCACTGGAAGCTTGTTCCAATGATCAACCACTCTCTCTGTGAAGAAATACTTTCTGGTGTCTGCAGCAGCCACTCTCTCCTCCTCTCCCTATTGGCTAATGCTCTTAACATTTGCATCTCCTCTTCCTATAGGCTAAGGCTCTTTACACCTGCATTGTGATGTCATAGAACTTTCTGATTATAGAAACATAGAAACATGATGGCAGATAAAGGCCAAATGACCCATCATAGAAACATAGAAGATGATGGCAGAAAAGGGCTACAGCCCATCAAGTCTGCCCACTCTGCTTACCCACCCCCTGTCTATGCCCTAATGACCCAATTTTCTTATCTTGACCCTCGTAGGGATCCCACATGGGTATCCCATTTATTCTTAAAGTCTGGCACGCTGTCTGCCTCGATCACCTGCACTGGAAGCTTGTTCCAATGATCAACCACTCTCTCTGTGAAGAAATACTTTCTGGTGTCGCCATGAAATTTTCCGCCCCTGAGTTTGAGCGGGTGCCCTCTTGTGGCCGAGGGTCCCTTGAGAAAGAAAATATCATCTTCCACTTTGACACGTCCCGTGAGGTACTTAAATGTTTCGATCATGTCTCCCCTCTCCCTATGTTCCTCGAGAGTGTAGAGCTGCAATTTGTTCAGTCTCTCTTCATACGAGAGACCCTTGAGCCCCGAGATCATCCTGGTGGCCGTCCGCTGAACCGATTCAATTCTGCGCACATCTTTACTGTAATGTGGCCTCCAGAATTGCACACAGTACTCCAGATGAAGTCTCACCATGGCCCTGTACAACGGCATTATGACTTCAGGCTTTCGGCTGACGAAACTTCTATTGATACAACCCAATATCTGCCTTGCCTTAGATGAAGCCTTCTCCACTTGATTGGCAGTTTTCATGTCTGCACTGATGATTACTCCTAAATCTCGTTCTGCTGAAGTCCTAGTTAAAATTTCTCCGTTCAAGAAGTACGTCCTGCATGGATTTCCGCTTCCAAGGTGCATGACCTTACATTTCTTAGCATTGAAGCCTAGCTGCCAGGTTGAGGACCAACTTTATGCTCCTCACTGCATAAGCCAAACCACTTAAAGACAGGACTGCTATCTTTGAAGCCTCATTTAAGTGGTATAGTGATGTGGTGAGGGGATGAATATTGGCATTTAACCCAACTCGAGTTCTAGAATGCCCAAGAGTTAGCTGTTTTTGAATTCGGGAGATAACTGGTTGTGTGTCGCTCAGAAAGACCAGATGGCCATAAACAAGTGACATAACCAGTTGGCTCCAGTGGACACCCTCCCCAGGGAGACCTCTGATCTCTGATGATCCAGTGGACTTCCCTGCCTTCCTCCCCGGACTTTTATGCAAAGCTAAAATGTAGAAAAGATTTCCCTCCAAAATATACCTTTCCTTTAAAAAAAAAAATAATAATTCATTTATGAATGATTTATGAAATCATTGCAAGTTACAAACACTTGTCACAGAAATGCAGAGCCATTTCCAAATGAAAAATACAATCCCTCCTGCCAATTTTTTCTCGTGTGTGTGCCGATTTTTGCTGGCTTGGAAGGGGTTGGTCCCCGGTGCCGGTTCACTGGGGGTGGGAGGATGTCGGGGAGGGCCGTCATTGGTGAAGGGGGGCTTTTTTCTTTCTTTTTTTTTTTTTAATGGAGCAGATATTGTGCTGTGTGTAACACACACACAGCATCTATGCCCATTAAAAAAAAAAAGGTTTGGCATGTTATAAATATTTTTGTATCAGTGGTCTTGACCAGTTGCTTTTTTCGGATCACTAGAAGCAATCACTTTTTTGTGCATCGGGAAGCCATGTTGGAGCATCGATCGCTCTGCTAGTTTTCACGGCATGTCAATATGAATGAGCTTATTTGCATGGCTGGATCAGAGAATGAGTTATCCTGGAGAAAACCACGCGATGAGCAGTTTTCTGCATTGGGTCGGCAAATCCGATCATTTGAGGATCGCAGACTTCCCGTCCATCTAGGCCAGTTTACTTATTTTGCACCTGAGTAATGGAGGATTAAGTGACTTGCCCAAGCTCACAGGGGGAGCTGCGCTGGGAATCGAACCCCAGTTCCCCAGGCTGCTGCGCTCGTGCACTAGCCCCCAGGCCCCTCCTCCGCTAGTCTGTAAAGTTTCAGAACAGCTGCAACCACAGATGAACGCGACACAGTTTTCCCCAATATAACCAGCGCGCCGTCTGCAGGGCTCAGCGGCTGAAGGATCGCTGCAATCATTCAAATCCGCGACGGCGTGAGGCATCCTCCCATGTTCGTCAATTAACTGCCTCGCCACTGAATTGATAACTGGAACCATCTCAAGGGCTCCCTGCGCTGAGGTGTCAAAAATAAATAAAAGAAGCGAGGCAGCTCAGAAATCCAAAGCAAACAGGGATGCAATTTGACGGCAGTCACTGTGCTTCCTGCTCAGGGTGGCCGTAGTCTGTCAAGGCGCATCCACATGCTCGTCACCACTCATATTTAATCTTAATTAACAGCTTATTAGCTGGTAGGCTGACATTTCTAATATTCTTGCATCCTGCTTTAGTGCTTGAGTATACATAATGAACGACCATTATGTTACTATATACTTTCCTGGCAATCACTGGGTAGGCTTTAAGCCTAGGTGTCGCCTTTAAATCAGCAGGAAAGATTACCCTAGGTAAATCTTTCTCTATCTCATCAATAACATCATGCCAAGTGTTAGCCTTTGGGGGATTTAAAATTTACAGTAGATTGAGCCTGGTTTCTGTGGGCATATAATTATTTTTATTATGCTTTGTAGCTTTGCAGGCTGGCAAAGATAATGTCCTGGAACTTCCCCCTCCCCAACGTGACAAAAAAAATCAATTTTGAGATGCAAATTAGGATGCCATAGGTGATATTTTTCATACTCAATAAAGTGTTTGTCTGTGACTTTGAACTAATAGTCCCATAAACATGAAGGATTGGTGCCAAGCTATTGCATTAGAGTTGTGCTGAATTTTATATGTCAAGAGGTGCATAGCACAAAACCAATTTAAAGGAGGAAAACTGTGATTATTGCCAGAATGAATGCGTTTTTTAAAAATATTTTCTTTCCATCTTCATGCTGGTGTTTTTCTTCTCTAGGGCAGCACCCCGCATAACACAGCATGGTCACAGTAGGTTTGCATTACTGGACTCTCCCCTTCTGGGAAGTCTACGGGCGAGGAAGCCCTCCTACTTGCTTTGCTGGTTCTGGAAATTTGCTCACAACCAGCAAGAGATCCCCCGAAATGATGGACTGCGACGGGGCCCAAGCCACTTGAGCTCGTTCTGCCAGAGGACGTGCGCGACCAGCCACTTAATAGGCCTGGGTATCCCTAATCTGAATTTCAAATATGGTAATTCCTCTTCCCCTCAAAAATACCAACAGCTCTAAGAAGACTGCTTTTTTTTTTAAATCTTTATTGATTTTTAAACTTTGATAGTGCAATACAAAATGTAAATCGGAAAAACTGCACGAAAATACACTATTAACCATACCATTATTACATTAAACAATCATTTCCCACCCCTTCTTATCCTAGAATTTAAACAATAATACATATGAAATAATTTCAATATTATAATGAAATAATTTAACTCCTCAAAACACATTTCCCACCCCCCACCCATCCGCCCTCCCTGGATGTACAAGGAATCTAATGAAAAAGAAAGAAACATAACATAACATAAGAACATAAGCAATGCCTCTGCTGGGTCAGACCAGAGGTCCATCGTGCCCAGCAGTCCGCACACGCGGTGGCCCAACAGGTCCAGGACCTGTGCAGTAATCCTCTATCTATACCCTTCTATCCCCTTTTCCAGCAGGAAAATGTCCAATCCTTTCTTAAACCCCTGTACTGTACTCTGCCCTATTACGCCCTCTGGAAGTGCATTCCAGGTGTCCACCACTCGTTGGGTAAAGAAGAACTTCCTAGCATTCGTTTTAAATCTGTCCCCTTTCAACTTTTCCAAGTGTCCTCTTGTTCTTTTATTTTTCGAAAGTTTGAAGAATCTGTCCTTCTCTACTCTCTCTATGCCCTTCATGATCTTATAAGTCTCTATCATATCCCCTCTAAGTCTCCTCTTCTCCAGGGAAAAGAGACCCAGTTTCTCCAATCTCTCAGCGTATGAGAGGTTTTCCATCCCTTTTATCAAGCGTGTCGCTCTCCTCTGAACCCTCTCGAGTAACGCCATATCCTTCCTAAGGTACGGAGACCAATATTGGACGCAGTATTCCAGATGCGGGCGCACCATCACCCGATACAATGGCAGGATAACTTCTTTTGTCCTTGTTGTAATACCCTTCTTGATTATGCCTAGCATTCTATTTGCTTTCTTAGCGGCTGTTGCGCACTGTGCCGTCGGCTTCATTGTCATGTCCACCATTACCCCCAAGTCCCTTTCTTGGTTGCTCTCATTCAATAATATCCCTCCCATCGTATAGTTGTACCTCGGGTTTCTGTTTCCAACATGCAATACTTTACATTTCTCAACGTTGAACTTCATCTGCCATCTCGCCGCCCATTCCCCCAATTTGTTCAAGTCCCTTTGCAATTCTTCACATTCCTCTTTAGTCCCAGCTCCACTAAATAGTTTTGTATCGTCCGCAAATTTTATTATCTCACACTTCGTGCCTGTTTCTAGATCATTTATGAATATATTAAATAACAGCGGCCCGAGCACTGAGCCCTGCGGAACACCACTCGTGACCCTCATCCAGTCCGAGTAGTGGCCTTTCACCCCTACCCTCTGTTTCCTACCCGCCAACCAGTTTCTGATCCATCTATGTACGTCTCTGTCCACTCCATGGTTCTTCAGTTTCCGGAGTAGACGTTCGTGAGGCACCTTGTCAAAGGCTTTTTGGAAATCAAGGTATATAATGTCTATGGGGTCTCCTCTGTCCATCCGTTTGTTAATACCTTCGAAGAAGTGCAATAAGTTCGTTAGGCACGATCTCCCCCTGCAGAAACCATGTTGGGTTGTTTTCAAAAGTTCGTTTCTTTCCAGATGTTCATCGATGTGTTCTTTAATCAGTGTTTCCGCCAGTTTCCCCGGAACCGAGGTCAAACTCACTGGTCTGTAGTTTCCCGGGTCACCTCTTGATCCCTTTTTAAAGATGGGCGTGACATTGGCTATCTTCCAATCCTCCGGGATCATGCCTGTTTTCAAGGATAGGTTGCAAATTTGCTGCAGTAGTTTCGCTATCTCCTCCTTTAATTCCTTCAGAACCCTGGGATGGATTCCGTCCGGACCCGGGGATTTGTCAGTTTTAAGTTTTTCTATCTGCCTATGTACATCATCAAGGCTCACTTCCATGGATGTTAATTTTTCTGCTTGATTTCCATTGAAGATTTGTTCAGGTTCCGGTATGTAGGTTGTGTCTTCGTTTGTAAATACAGACGAGAAGAACATGTTGAGTCTTTCTGCGACTTCTTTCTCCTCCTTCACCGCTCCCTTCTTGTCTCCTTCGTCCAGCGGTCCCACCTCCTCCCTAGCTGGCTGTTTCCCTTTAACATATCTGAAGAACGGTTTGAAATTTCGTGCCTCCCTGGCTAGCCTCTCTTCATACTCTCTTTTGGCTTTTCGAACCACACGGTGACATTCTTTTTGATACTTCCTGTGCTCCTTATGGTTCCCTTTAGTTTTGTCCTTTTTCCATTTCCTGAATGAATTTTTCTTATTGCCTATCGCTTCCTTCACTATTTTAGTCATCCATACTGGGTCTTTTGTTCGACCCTTTTTGCACCCCTTTCTGAATCTGGGGATGTGCAGATTTTGTGCCTCGCTCACTGTGTCTTTGAAAAAAGACCAGGCATGTTCTACTGTTTGCCATTTTTTGGAAGTGTTCCTATGTTTCTTCCTTACCATTTCCCTCATTGCTTCATAGTTTCCTTTCCTGAAGTTGAAAGATGTCGCTATGGTTCTCTTTCCGTTCGGTATGCCTACTTCAACCTTGAACTTGATCATATTATGATCACTGTTTCCCAACGGTCCCACTACTTCCACTTCCTTTGCAGGTCCCCTTAGTCCATTTAGGATTAAATCCAGAGTGGCATTTCCTCTCGTCGGTTCTCTAACAAGCTGCTCCATGAAGCAATCTTGTATAGCCTCCAGGAATTCTGTCTCCCTAGCGCATCTTGAGCTTCCAAGACTCCAGTCTATCCCAGGATAGTTGAAGTCTCCCATAACAACTGTGTAACCGCTTTTGCATTCTCGCTTCATCTCGGCATCCATTTCTTTATCGCTATCTCCGGTTTGCCCGGGTGGACGATAGTATAGGCCCATCTTTATTTCATGCCCTTTCCTACCCGGTATTTTAACCCATAGCGATTCCAGTTTGTTGATCATCTCCGCTGTGTCCATTCTTGTCGATTGTATGCTTTCTTTTACGTATAGGGCTATTCCTCCTCCTTTCTGACCTGACCTATCCCGGCGATAGAGCTTGTACCCCGGCAGTGCTGTATCCCATTTGTTTTCCTCATTCCACCACGTTTCAGAGATTCCAATGATGTCTATGTCCTCTGCATTGGCCATGGCTTCTAGTTCCCCTATTTTGTTACTTAAACTCCTTGCATTAGTATATATGCAGTTTAGATCCTGGCATTTTGTTGTCTTCATTTCTTTTCCCTGTGCTTCAGTCTTTGGTGTCTTCTCTTTTGCTACAATCTTTCTAACCTCCTCTTCTGGGTTAGTTGACTCATGTAATTTGTCTCTTGTTTCTTCCCTGTCTTTTTTCCCCTCAGTATCATCACGGGATACCTTCTTCCGAATCATCGACGCTAGGTCGACTGTCGGCTTTCCCCTTTCTCTTAGTTTAAAGCCTGTTCTATTCCTCTCTTGACGTTATTTGCTAGAAGTCTTGTTCCCGCCGTGCTCAGGTGTAGTCCATCTCTCCTGTAGAGCTTGCTCTTGCCCCAGAACGTTGTCCAGTTTCTTACGAAAAGGAATCCTTCTTCCTCACACCATCTCCTCATCCACGCATTTATTGATTGTAGTTCTTCCTGCCTTTTCACATCTGCCCTCGGTACCGGTAGGATCTCTGAGAATACTATCTTCTGGGCCCTCATCTTCAGCTTCCTTCCCAGAATCTTGAACTGTTCTATCAGCGTGCCTCTTCTGTAGTCTCTCCTGCTGACATCATTCGTCCCAATGTGGATCATTACTGCGGTCTCTTCCGTCTCCGCTCCATCCAGGATCATCCCAATTTTGTCCACGATGTCCTTGGTTCTCGCTCCTGGGAGACAGGTCACCAGTCGATCCTCTCTCCCTCCTGCTATGTGGCTGTCCACATGCCTCAGTATCGAGTCTCCCACCAGGATCGTTGACTTTCCCTTCTTCAATTTTCTTTTCGGTCTCAGGTCAATGTCCTCAGCGTGCTTCACTCTCTCTTCTTCTGGGCATCGACTAGCCAATTCTTCTCCCTCGTGCGGTATTCTTCTGTGGGTGTCTTCTATGTGGTCACCTGCTTCTTGCTCCCCCTTCCATGTTGGTGTCGGGGTGACTTCTTCTTTCATACGAAGTTCGTTCTCTTCCACCCTCTTCCTGTATGCTTCCTCAATGAATTTCTCTAGTTCCCTGACTTCCTCCTCAATGTGTCTCTCTCTCGTGAAGACTTCAGCTGTCTTGATTGGGTCCTCCATGGTGTAAAGTCCTTCTAGTTCCTGTATCTTGTCCTCCAGTCTCTTGACTTCCTTCTTCAAGCTTTTCAGCTCCTGACACCGACCGCATACATATGACTGTCTCCCCGAGGGGAGGTAGTCATACATATGACAGTCCGTGCAGAACACTGGAAAGCTCATCTTCTGGTTTCCCTCTGCTTCCATTGGTGTCCTCTCTCTCTCTCTACCTGTTGCTGGTGTCCTCTCTCTCTCTGCCTGCTGCTGGTGTCCTCTGTCTCTCTTTCTCTACTTGTTGCTGGTGTCTTCTCTTGCTCTCTCTGCCTACTGCTGGAGTCCCCTCTCTCTCTCTGCCTGCTTGATGCCTCCTCAGTAACCTTGTGTGAAAGACTTGGCCCTTCTTGAGGCCCTTCGCAAAGGCGCTCGCTCGCCTTCGCCGTGCGCCGAACGGCTGTGCGCCGTTGGCTCGACTCCTGTTATGGAGGAGCCCGGTCGATCTTCGATGACGCGGTGGGGGTGGGCGGAGCTACTCTCGCCGCTGCCCCGACAGTATTTTCACCTGCTCCTGCTTCCTTGTCTCTCCCCTGCCTCTCCTTCTCTCTTTCTCGCTTCTCCTTCTCTCCCCCTTGCTTCTCCTTCGCTCACACTGTTCTCTGCCGCTGACTCGACTCCTGTTATGGAGGAGCCCGGTCGATCTTCGATGACGCGGTGGGGGTGGGCGGAGCTACTCTCGCCGCTGCCCCGACAGTATTTTCACCTGCTCCTGCTTCCTTGTCTCTCCCCTGCCTCTCCTTCTCTCTTTCTCGCTTCTCCTTCTCTCCCCCTTGCTTCTCCTTCGCTCACACTGTTCTCTGCCGCTGACTCGACTCCTGTCATCTAATATAATAAAATGCTAAGCCGCGCATGCGCACTCCCACCTTCGTGCGTCCGTTTTCCGTGAGATGTAGGGCACTTTAGGTAGGAGTGCGCATGCGCGCTTTCGTCACCAGCCGCCGATGCCTCCACAAGCCGACCACAGCCAGGTGCCGATCTCCGTTCTTCCAGCAGGCGGGCAGGGGGGGTGTCTCGGAGGAGAGGGATCGCGGCCGCTAAGCGCCCTCACAGAGGAGCCCAGCAACTTTCCACCCTGGCTCTTAAACTGACCCGAGTCCTTTACCGCCCCCCCTTCCCTTCCCGCGGGCCCGACTACCTACCGTCATCAGGGACGTGCCAGAGTAAATCAGGGCAGTAGAAGGACCCGAAGCAGCGTGTGAAGACTGCTGCATACCCTGCTTGAATCGTCATGTGTAGTCGGGCCCGTGGGAAGGGAAAGGGGGGTAGAGGAAACGCTAATGCTGCTGCACAGGGAACTGGTGTGGGGGGTGGGAAATGGAGGGGGAGGGAATGCTGCTTTGGACAGACAGACAGAGGGAGGAAGGGAGACAGAAAGAAAAGAAGAAAGACACAGGGGCAGGTGCACAGCAGGGAACTGGTGTGGGGGGAGGGAAATGGAGGGGGAGGGAATGCTGCTTCGGACAGACAGAGGGAGGAAGGGAGGCAGAAAGAAAAGAAGAAAGACACAGGGCAGGGAGATACACAGAAAGACAGACAGACAAAGGGGGCCAGAGACAGACAGAAAGAAAGACAGCGGGAGTCGCGTCAGGAGGGGTGTGGGATGCGACAGAGGGAACTTTTCCAATGGGTGCAACTGGGCGGCTGTCGGGACCTCTGATCAGGGGCAGAGCAAGGTAAGTATATCATAGGGATAAGAAGGAGGAAGGGAGGGAGAAAAAGGAAGGGACGCCTAGTGCTGGACAGGGGGAAAAGGAAAGAGGTGCTGATGGACATGGGGGGTGAAGAAAAAGGAACGGAGGCCTAATGTTGGACAGGGGGAGAAGGAAAGAGGTGCTGCTGGAAAGGGGGGGTAAAACAAAGGGAGAAGGGCTGCTGCTGCATAAGGAGAGCAGTGAAGGGGTGGTGGTGGACACAGGGGAGGTAAAAGGAAGGGAGAATGGACAGGGGGAGCAGGCAAGGGGTGGTGATGGACAGCCAAGGAAAAAGAAAGACAGAAAGAAAGAAAGCGGCTAAGGAGAGAGAGAGAAAGAAATAAAGACAGACACACACACACATATTCTAGCACCCGTTAATATAACGGGCTATAAGACTAGTTAATTATAATACAATAAAATTAGTCAATGGACTCCATACATCATTAAAGGACTTATTATTCCCCCAATGTTCCGCCATCATCCTTTCATACTTATTCGTGGTACAAACAGTTACCCACGAAAAAGTAAAATTTATCCTATCATAGTTTTTCCAATTATGAGTAATCAATTGAACCCCTATTCCTGTCAAGATCATGAAAAGGCGACTGCTTTAAAGAAGACTGCTTTAAGATTATAACATTCACAGCACTGATTCTTGGCGCAGCGCCTTTCAGTTTTATATCGGTTAATCGGCAGCGCTGACCCTCGGTCTGTACTTCCTGGGTAATCCTTCTTATGCACTTCAGATTTCGTTGCTTTCTTACTTGAAGCTCCCGTTCCAGCATCGTTCTTTCAAAACGAAAGCAACAATGTCGTGTTAGATTTGTTTCACGAGAGGCACCCTGCACATAGCGAATGGAGCAGACTATTTACTAAGCCGTCCTCACTTGGGTTTTCTGCCAATTAACACAAGTTAATAGCCACTAATGCACATTAAATTGCATTAACACAGCTCTGACCAAACAAAAAAAACAACCCAGGCACAGTACACAGTAAAACTGATGAACTATGCCACAAGCAAAAGCGCACAGAGTATTAATTTGTAAAAGGTTAATATGGGCTCCTCTTAACCCTTTTGCATTGCCCTAACCCTGAATTCTACTTGGCCAGTTATGATGCTTATGGGGCAGGAGTGAATGGAAATCGTTTCCGATCCTAATGGGATTTTCTGCGGTGAGAGTGAATTTGGCTCATAGAGCGAGCTTTTCCACACGACAGGCAGCATCGGGAAGAGCATGTTTTGGATACTTTGAGCGTGGATCAAGGCTTGGGAAGGGGGGTTCGTGGTCCACAAGTTTTAAGGGATTTGAAGCCCCCTTGAGAGGGCCATATAGAGGAAAGGAAAGTAGAAGGTAGATCAATAAGCAACCAGAGCTTTCCGCTTTTTAAAAAAAAAAATTATTTATTCATTTTCAAATTTACAATAAGTGTAACAATATATCCCAACAAATTAACAATAAATATAACACATTGTTTATTTAATTGTTTATTAGATAACCCAGTGGCATTATCATATGATACTGTGCTATTTGGTATGGCAATGAGAGCAAAAAGTCAGATTTCTACAAATAATAACAAATTATTACTTATAATGACTGGTGTTGCCATTCAACAAATTACGTATCATTGGAAAAATTGGAGTAGATTAAATTATAATTTCTGGTGGAATTCCTTATGTCATGTTTATAAAATGGAGAGATTTATTGCAATACAGCGCGGTTTTTTCAGGAAATTTCAGGATATGTGGGAGCCATTTACAAAGTATTGTACCGATTAGATGACATTTTTTTTTTTTCCCTTAAATTTACAAGTTTGATTGTGAGGGGGGGAGGGGAGGGTAAATTTATTGTTACATATTGTATAAGGTATTGATTATATGATAAGAAAGGGTGGTAAAGGTGGGAGATTAGAGCATATTATTTGTACCATTGATGATTATTAAGCTTTCCGCTTTTTAAAAAAATTAATCATGGGGTGCTTTGACTAAGGCACGCTAACTGATTTAGCACGCGCTAATTGCTAAGGTGCCCATAGAATATAATGGGCATCTTAGCATTTAGCGCACCTTAGTAAAAGGATCCCTGCTATGTATTTGGATTTTTTTTTTTTTTTTAAAGAAATTTACCCAACGCAAGATATAGCAAGAACAATCTGGACATAGACAATTTCAACAGAAAAAAAAATATTTAGATAACACGTTGACATTGTAAGTAGACTATGCCATAATATCTAATATAATAAAATGGTAAGACGCGCATGCGCACTAAAAAAATCGTGTTCCCTGATCCGTCGCGGAAACACGAGTGCGCATGCGCGCCTACTACGTCACCACAGCCTGCTCTCCACTTCGTGCCGCTACAGGCCCCACACTCGCAACTCACACATCCGCTGCAGCCTAGCAACTCCGACCACAACCTTCCCCCCTCAACCGCCTAGGAGCTGCGGCGGGGGCTTTCAGAACAGAATATGATTACCATCTTTCTTTAGGCAGCCCCGGTTGTTTACTTGGATTCAATGTCAGCATTAGGTTCGCCGGCCGCCAGCCGTGAGAGCCGGGTGAGGAAGGCCGCCGCAGCCTCGCCGCTAGGTAGGGGGACAACAATGGCGCTTATGCTCAAGCCGCCGCCGCGACTCCTCTCTCGAACCGCACCAGGATCGAGAGAGGAGCTGCGGCGGGGGCTTGAGTTTAAGCGCCATTGTTGTCCCCCTACCTAGCCGCGAGGCTGCAGCGGCCTTCCTCACCCGGCTCACATTGAATCCAAGTAAACAACTGGGGCTGCCTAAAGAAACCGGTGCTTGGCCCGCCAAACAATTCCTGCCGTTGCCGAAATTTGCCCCACTGTTCCTTCCCTTCCTCCATCAGGTCAGTTCAGCTCCGTCTATGTTAAAAGCAGCTGCTTTGAAATTGGATCCCTGCCGCCACCGTAACACGTTCCCTCTGCCGCGGTCCCATATGTCAGAGAAGGGGCAGGACCAAGGCAGAGGGGAACGTGCTACGGCAGTGGCAGGCCTCCGATTTCGACGCGGCTCCTTTTAACATTGGTGGAGCTGCACTGCACCTGATGCAGGGAGGGAAGGAAAGGTGGTTGGGCGCTGTTGAGCCCCTCTTTGCCCTCAGACCCTCTCCTAACTGCTGTCTCCTGTCTCAGACCACTGGGGGGGGAGGTGCCTGTCTTCAGCTGCAGGGATGGAGGGAGGGAAGAAGAAAGAAGGGGCCCTGGCAAGCGAGTTATCAAAAGCCAACCATAGCCTGGGACCCCTACATGATATGAATAATGACCAGACAACAAAAGGTAAGAAAAATAATTTTATTTTCTGTTTTGTGATTACAATATGTCAGATTTGAAATGTGTTTTGAGGGAGGCTGCCGCGGCGGCTTTGAACAGAGGGGTACCATTTTCGTGGGAGCCGGCCTTCGGAGAGGCTTGGGACGCGGGGACGGATGCGGGAGGGGCTGCCGCTGCGAAGGGCTTTGGTGGGGGGAGCCAGACAGACCGTGAGTGTGGGGACGTTGTAAGCGCGGATTGGTCAAGGAGCTGCCGCTTCCGAGACTTTGAAATTGCTCTCCCACCGTCACTCCCTCCCGCCCCGGCTCTGCCTCTGCCCAGGTTCAAAAGCAGGAGAGGCGGTCATCTAGCACCCGTTAATCTAACGGGCTTAAACACTAGTGTTCTAATATACAATAAAACGTCTTAATAGGCAGCAGAGGGTGTAAGCAGAGCTGGGACCTATGTATAGACAGAAAATAAGGAGACAGACATAAAGAAAATTGCAAATGAAGTCCGAAAGGAGTAGATAAGCAAGTCCTGTTACAATAAGTGCAGCCAGTGTTAGTCCTTCTGTAGCTGGTTAGTTGCTTCTTCCATTAAAGTCTTGGGAGAAGAGGCGGGAGAGGGGAGATATGATAGAGACGCTTAAATAATATATTAAAGAGCAATGTTATTAGCCAAGTGGCGGAGATACCCACTGAAGCACATTTAATAATAGTGGAGAAAAAGCCTCAACTGCATGAAACTGCTTTCATATCACACGGCAACCCTGCGGGTTCAACCTACGTATCATGGTCAAAAAAACTCCACAAAGACAAAAATGCAGGTTTCAAAATGGGTTACCCAACCACCACTGTGCACAGGGAGAAACAACAAAAAGAACACGAGAACAAGGTTGAACTTAGCTCCGCAAGACGTTTGAATACCTACATGATGTAAAGGCGCATGAGTCGATTCTCTTTCGTTTGAAAGGAACCTCTGGGATGAGAGGACATAGGATGAAGTTAAGAGGTGAGAGGCTCCGGAGTAATCTAAGGAAAAACTTTTTTACAGAAAGGGCGGTAGATGCATGGAATAGTCTCCTGGATGAGGTGGTGAAGACAGAGACTGTGTCTGAATTTAAAAGGGATCTCTCGGAGAGAGAAAGAGATAATGGTTACTGTGGATGGGCAGACTAGATGGGCCATTTGGCCTTTATCTGCCATCTATTTTTCTACAATCATAAAGTTCTATGACATCACAATGCAAGTGTATAGAGCCTTAACCAATAGGGAGAGGAGATGCAAATGTTAAGAGCCTTAGCCAATAGGGAGAGGAGGAAATAGTGGCTGCTGCGGATGGGAAGACTTAATGGGCCATTTGGCTTTTATCTGCCATCATGGTCTATGTTTCTAGACCATACACTATCCCCCTCTTTTACTAAGGTGCGCTATGCTTTTTAGCGCGTGCTAAATATTAGCAAGTTTAAGTTTCAAGTTTTATTTATGTTTAATTAATCGCTTAATTAAAATTGTTTCTAAGCAAATTACAATATATAAAAGTAACCTATAATTAAACATAATACTAAAATAGGAAATGACATATAAGATATTATAAAACTAACAATTTATACAATAAATACAATTTAAAAAAATGGGAGAATTTACATAACAAATATATAATGAGCTAATAAATTTATACAATAATGAAAAAGATATCAACATAAAAAAAAGATTCAAGAAAAAAAGCATGGAAAAGAAGAAGAAAGAGAACGAGGGAGAACTCAGAAGTAATTTATAAGTTAAAGGCATCCTTAAATAAAAAGCATTTTAAATTATTTTTAAAATCGCTTAAGTTATTTTCATCTCTTAACTGTAATGGTAATGAATTCCAAAGTTGCGGTGCTGATACAGAGAACATATCTTGTCGGCGGGTTCCAATAACTTTTAAGGAGGGAACCGTTAAAAGTTTATGGTTGTTTGATCGTAGAGAACGTGAGGTACTAGATGGAATAAGTACTTTATTTATAAATTGGGGTTCATTAGTGTCAAGAGTTTTGAATGTTATCCTATGGATGTGTTAGCGTTTAGCGCGTGTGTTGATTTAGTATGATAAATGCACGCTAAAATGCTTAGCACACCTTAATAGACATTGCTCAGCTAGACATTGCTCAGCTTCTGCTCCTAGGTTCATCTAGAAGTAGATTGCGTTGCCTCATTTAACATAACTGTTTATGTATTCATAATCATCTGTGTCTGTATCAACGTAGCATTTATGACTCTGCCTCCATGGATATGGATGGGGTGGGGGGAAGAGACGCTGCTCAAGGAAATACATCGCAGGCTACTCATGAATCAGGTGTTTCTTTTTCATTTTTTTACTTTTAGCCTATCTTTATTTCAAATTAAATGTGTTTTTCTGCCTCAGGCGTTTCTCAGAATTGCATAGACTTTTCTGTTTAACAGTGACAGCTTTACCTGTTGTCTAAAACTTGTATGCCACTGCAAGTATAACTCGAACTTAGAAATCACTCCACACAAAATTAAATGGTACTACCGTATTTTTCCAGACCATAAGACGCACTGGACCATAAGACGCACTCCCCTGTAGAGGAGGAAAAAACCAAGAAATAAAAATTTGGTTCAGAATTTTTTTTTCTTGGTTTTTCCTCCTCTACACGTACCATGTTTCCCCGAAAATAAGACAGTGTGTTATATTAATTTTGGGTCCAGAAAAACACATTAGGGCTTATTTTTGGGGGATGTCTTACTTTTCTCATGTACAACAGTCATCTCTCCCTTCCTTTCCTCCACCCCATTTCTTCCTCCCCCACCCCCCATGTGCGGTATCTTTCTTTCCCTTTCACCCATCCCCTTGTGCAGCAGAACCCCGCCAAACCTCCCACTGTGAGACTGGCATACCTCCGCTCCGAGACCTCCTAAAGCAGCAATGGTGGAAAACTTTGAAATTTATTAATAAATTAACAGATGCTCCAGTAGAGAAATCCACTTATCAATCCTTATGGCTAAACTCCAAGGTTCAAATAGGAGGATCTGGGATCTTCTGGAAGCATTGGATGCAGGTAGGCATTCATACATTAGATGATGCTATATCTAATGGGAAACTGCTTGATTTTTCACAACAGCAACAATCATTCGGTATTTTAAAATCTCAAAATTATAGGTGGTTGCAGTTGAAGCAGGCCATTCAGAGTAAGTTCCCTGATTGGCAGAATCATAGCTTTCAGGTCCTATGCTTCCAGACAGATTTGTTAGGGCATCAGGCCGCCCAGTGGTACAAATTAGTTTCTGAATTCTTTAATAAAAAAACAAAAACTAGTCTTCATGACATTTGGAGCATCGAGATAAAGCAATATATTTCTGCATCTTGATGGCCATGAATTTGGACTTGGAGGATGAAATGTACAGCATCAGCATCTATGAGACAAACATGGTTCTTTCTGTTCCATAGATCTTTTGGACCCCTGTTAGGTTACATAAGTTAGACAGTTCTAAATCTAATAGATGCTGGCACTGTCATCTTGACATAGGGACATTGGATCATCTGTTGTTCTATTGTCCTTTGATACTCAACTTCTGGAAGTCAATATGGGGACAGATTAACCTCATACTGGAATCAACAATCCCTTTGACATATAAGGCAATTATATGTGGAACGTTGCTGCATGTCAAGCCTCCCATGGATCGCTAGCTTTCCTAATTATGACGGGGATCGCTATACAAATGATAACCCGCAATTGGAAAAATTGCGACCGCCTCAATTTTCCGTTTTGGTGGGCCAGTTTATGTTTAGGTTACAAATACGAAAAGATGAATGCAGATATATCAGGATATATAGCAAATTATTTAAATTGGTTTGGGGGCCCGTTGACATCCTTTGTTAATTCAACATAGTTGTCTTTCTTTAAATTTTTTGTTCATTTTTATACATATCCAGGACAAGGTGGGGAGGATATCTTTCTGGTTTATTTCTTGATTAAATTGTTGGATTGTTAGTGAAGGAATTTAAGTGCTTACGTTGATTATTAATGTCTGTATAATTCTTGGCACTTTCTATTAGTTATGAAAATTAATAAAGATTAAAAAAAAAAAAGATGTCCAGAAAGACAGTTTTGAAAATTGGCACTTGGACATCCTGGAGATTAGGATATTCAAGTGTCAATTTTTTTTTTTTTGACGTCTTAGTGTTTTGAAAACGCCCCTAATATTGCACTTGAATATCACCTACTGCCAGTGAAAAGGTGTGAGCTAATGTAATTATTGAGATTCACCTTTTAGAATCTTTCAGTCGCTCTTCTAATATCTGAAACCAATGGAAATGGATGATGTAGGAACAGAGGGTCTCAACCCAATCCTCAGAACACACCCAGCTGCTCAAGGTTTTAGGATACCCTCAATGAATATGCATTAGATAAATTTCCATATAGTAATGGCAGTGCATGCGGGTTTATCCTGTCCATATTTGTTTTGAATCTCTTGAAAACCAGACTTGGAATGTCGTGAGGACTGGGTTGAAAATCCCTGATATATAGAAAGAAGAAGCACCACTGCTGATCTTGGGAGATTCAGAAAAAGAGAAGGTTGTAGGCGAAACCATCAAATGCATATTTAGCCCAGGCAGTGAGTTCTGGAGTTGCACAGACTTAATGATTCCTATAAAGGTGGGGAAAGGAGCTTAATGGTTAATGCAATTAACTGAGAAGCAGGGAAACTGGGTTTGGTTTCCACTGGAGCTCCTTTTGGCCCTGGCCTTTTGGCCACTTAACCCTTCATTATCCCAAGTACAAAACAACTTGTATTGTACCCATTCGTGACAGAGAAAGTACTTGTATGTAATATATAAACCATTTTGGTTGTACTACAGAAAGGTGGTACTGTGTATCTAATTCATGACTTATAGGCTACATGATAAACAAAAAAAGCTCCCGAGTTTGTCTGTCAAGCGCCTTTCCTTCCCTTGTTTAAAAGCAGACTGAAAACCCACCTTTTTGATATAGCCTTCAATCCTTAGCCCTACTCCTCTGCCCTCCAATCCAGCCAGCAGATTAACCATTCTTCTTAACTGTATCCATGACATCCTGTTTGTCAGTCTTGCCTGTTTAGATTGTAAGCTCTTTCGAGCAGTGACTGTCTTCTTTGTAACTCTGTACAGCGCTGTGTCCGTCTGTTAGCGCTATAGAAATTATTCATAGTAGCAGTGCAAAAAGTTTCAGTCTTTGAGAAGCAGAGCTGAGACTGTGATGTCATAATGCTTTATTCCACCAATAAGAGCCAACCTCATCAGTGATGTCACAATGGCTTGATTGTCCTGGACTCCCCTCTGCCCAGTCAGTAGATTAACCGTTCTCCTTAACTGTACCCATGACATTCTGTTTGTCTGTCTTGCCTGTTTAGATTGTAAGCTCTTTCGAGCAGAGACTGTTTTCTTCTTCTTTGTGACTCTGTGCAGGGCTGCGTGCGTCTGGTAGCACTATAGAAGTAAGTAATAGTCGTAATAGTTGTAGTTGTTGTCATGCAATCAAATGGCTGGGGTGAATAAGAAATAAAAAAATAAAAAAAAACAAAGCACAAATTTAAATCACTAGTTCATGCAGTTTTTGAAATAGTGCAGGTTTTCGTTATGATCATAAATTTGGCACTGATGTAAGCCCCCCCCCAAAAAAAAAACAAAACAAAAAAAACAACAACAAAAAAACCCACCATTGCTTTGTGAGACTTTTGAGAGTCACTTTCTAGGTAGCAAATTAGCAAATGGTAAATGACAGTATTCTAGTCAATTATGCATTGAAGGGGCTAGTGGAAAATATGGGGTGCACTTTGCACATGGATGGTGTTTGGGCAGAGTGGGGGAGGGGCACATAGATAGCTATGCACAAAAATGTGACTGTGTCTGGGAAAAGATGACTAAAGTAGCAGGTCTAAAATGTTGATCATGGCCATTTTTTCATATGGGCCCATAAGAAGTCTGGAACAGCTACATTTGACCTTCTGTAACTTTTTCACATAAATGGATGAGGATCAGACTGTTACAAATTAAAGTTACAATTACAATCATTGTTTATATATTGCAAATACCTTTGTAAAAGTCATTGCAGTTTACAAAGAATAAGAATGGAGTCATCATCCAGAATAACAAATTAAGGGCTCCTTTTGCCAAGAAGCGCTATAGCTTTTAATCGCGGGCCGGCGAGCTAAATGCTCCGACACTTATTCAATTCCTACGAGCGTTGGAGCATTTACCTCACTGGCCCTTGGTGAAACGCTGTACACTTCTCCCTCGGTATTTGCGGGGGATATGGGCAGAGCCGGACCGCGAATGGAGAAACACCGCAAATAACGTCTCGTATGGCTCTGACCCACCCCTGCCTCCCTCCCGGCATCCCGGCCTTACCTGGTGGTCTAGCAGCATAAGTGTTGAAACCGTGAATGGGGAGGGGGAAGTGTACTGCTGCTTGATAAAAGGAGCCCTAAATAAACATTACAATTTCTAAAAACAGATCATTTTTTAACATGTAGATACATCTTTAATGCCTTTCTAAAACTTTTATAATTAGTTAAAGATTCGTAACTTTGGGGATAAAGAAGTTATTGCATAGTGAATGTGTTGCTCTAGTGAAGAAATAATTAAGATTATGTTGTATTTTATGACTTCTATATCATTTTATGTTTTAGAATTATATTTTAGTTTTTGGTTTGATGAAACTTTTTATGTAAGTTGATTTTATTGTGTATGTTTCTTTGTACTCCACTTTGGAAAAAGTGGATCGGTAAAAGCTTGGTTTGCGAGCATAATTTGTTCCAAAACCATACTTGTAATCCGAAACACTCGTATATCAAAGTAAATTCCCCCATAAGAAATAATGGAAACTCAGACGATTCGTTCCACAACCAAAAAACTTGAATACAAAATACTGTACGTACTCGTATTGCAAGACTTTGCTCGTTTAGAAGTCACTACACTCCCGCAGCGTCAGAGAGAGAAGAACCATCGGCTCAGTTGTGATGTGTGTATACTGTATGTACTTATATTGCAAGACCTTGCTTGTATATCAAAGTTAAAATTTAATAAAATGTTTTGCTTGTCTTGCAAAACACTTGCATACCAAGTTACTTGCAATCCAAGGTTTTACTGTATAAGCAAATAAATTATAATATGAACTAGTATTTCTTTCCAAGATCTTGCTGCTTGATAAGCAAAAGTTGATTTAAACAACCTAGCATATTTCTGCCCCCTTATGTCTGAAAACAGAAATGGAGATCTTATTCTGAGTTGAACACCTTCTATTGAAAAACATGCCCCCCCCCTTTTACAAAGGTGCGCTAAGCTTTTTAGCACGTGCTAAACGCTAACGCGTGCATGTTATCCTATGGACGCGTTAGCGGTTAGTGCATGCGTTGATTTAGCGTGCACGAAATCTGCGCTAAAACGCTTAGCGCGCCTCTAAAAGAGGGCCTTAACAAGGGCTCCTTTTATAAAGCTGCAGTGGAGGTTTCGACCTCGGTAAATGCGCCGACGCTCATAGGAATTCTCTGAGTGTCGGAGCATTTACCTTGCCAGCCCGCGGTTCAAACCTCTACCGTAGCTGTAAAAGCCAGCGTAAGCGAATCGTATCAATGGACACTTCACCACGGTAAATTATAAGCAAAAAATAGAAACACTTAAACCAAATTCTGGCTGCAATTGGGAGATTCTATCTCTCTTTTTTTTTTTTAAGACAGAAAATCAAGCAGATTGCCTTATTTTATAGTGTTTGCTGTATGAGGAATTAATTAAAACTAAACTAAACTAAACCTTAAGTTTATATACCGCATCATCTCCACGGAAGTAGAGCTCGGCACGGTTTACAAGAACTTAAAAATGAGAAAGGGTAGGAAAAGGTTTACATAAGTTTATAAATAGAGTGGAAAAGTAAGGGAAAAAAGAAATTACATGTTAGAGAAGAGCCAGGTTTTTAGTTGCTTGCGGAATAAATGGAGGGAGCTCAGGTTCCGCAGCGGGATAGTAAGGTCATTCCAGAGACCTGTGATTTTGAAAAGAAGTGATTTTCCCAGTTTACCTGCGTGGAGAATTCCATGTAGGGAGGGGAAGGATAGTTTTAATTTATGGGCGGTCCTGGTGGAGTCAGGGCACCTCATATGTTTCTGGAAACTTTAGTCACTTTTTCCCCAAAGATGGTCACAAATTAGAAAATGCTATAATTTTGACACATTCTATCACACACCTGTGTCATTCTACTGCACTTGTATACCTGGCTTCTGTCACTTGAACTAGGTGCCTACTTTTCTTTACTTTTGCCTATTTTTATAATATTGAAACTCCCATTGCATGTTCTGGTAAATACCAGTGTATTGGCTGACATCATGCGTATTTTACAAAAGGCTTACACATGTAAGCTTTTTGTAAAGTACCAGGGAAATGTGACTATTCCAGCTTGGACATTGAGCCTCTATGGAAAATGTTTAGCAAATTGGTTAGCCTATCATTCTGTCCTCCTAAGATAAAACCATAAAGAATGTTAATATACTGTTCTGTGGACATCTCTAAGGGATTTTATCCTTATTTTGTTTTTTTCAGAATATCTTGAAGCTTTCAGGGAATCTTGGACTCTTAAGGCAGAAAAGGGCAATATTGACGACTCCAATTTCAGTTTCTGAGAACCAGCGGCAGCCGTTCCCCAAGAATGTGGGCAAGGTAAGCCATTCGAAATGAAACTATCAAAGTACGACGTCGGATAAAACACCGCCATAATATTAAGAAGTAATAGCTCGGAAAAACGAGTGAGAACAAATTGTAGCTTGGATGCTCGTCAACTAGACATCCATAGTATTGCTTAATTTTCATATGAGAAAACCTAACCCACAAATGAGGATTCAAAATGGCAGATCAAGATTCATAAAATTGTATTTGCTGTCAGTAATTCTTGATAACAAATGTTCATCTTTTGTTTATTGGCTTAGCGGTTTTTGTCATCTTCTTTTGGTCTTCCATTTCAATTAGAAACAGTCACTATTGGTCTATGGTGCCAAGCACATTTATTCAGAACCACCCAATGATTTTCCCTTTCTAACATCCCTCTCCCAAGTCACTTAGACCAGTCATTGCAGTGACGGCCATCTGCTGGTGGCCATGCCTTAAGGCTTCATCTAGAGCCCCTATGTTTGAACATTAGATATTGCCTTTGTGGGTGGAATGAACACAGAGAGAGAACGAGGAGGTTCTGGACATGGTTATGTAAAACCCTAAATGGAGACAGCCCAACCTACCTGAACAACCGCCTCATCCAAACCACCTCAATCAGACATAGAAAAACACAATCCCATTCACCCCCCCTCCCCCCGATCAAAGAAGTAAAATGGAAAAAACTATACGACGGCCTCCTAGCCACTCAAGCAGCAAAACTAGATAACCAGATCTCCAATCTACTGATAACTACCCCAGACTACAAGATGTTCAAAAAAGAAATAAAAACTATACTCTTCAAGAAATTCCTGAAGCAGTCCTAACATCACATATACTGTCCTTCCTCCCTCCCTCTTCCCGCCACCCTGAAAACTACCAGACTTACTCTTTACCTCTCTAGAAATGACAAATGATCTTCCATTGTAACCCACCATTTATAATTCTTTTGTATTCCGTCTTGAACCGCAAGGTAATGGCGGAATAGAAATCTGTAATGTAATGTAATGACTTAAGGATAGCGAAAGACTGAAAAAGAAGAGGGAAGATATGCTGGATTATGGGAAGGAGAAGGGGAGAAAGAAGGAAGGCTGAACATGGGAGAGAAGGAAAAAGAGGGAGAGAGGTGGAAAAGGTGTGGAAAAGAGAGAGGGGGGGGAGAAGAAATTCTGGATACAGAAGGGGAAAGAAGAGAGGGCGATGCAGGATCATGGGGGGTGGGGGTAAGAATAGGGAAATTGATATGCTATGGAGATTAGGTTACCAAGGGAAAATGATTGACTATGGAGGGTTAAGGAAACAGGTGAGAAACCCCGGACATATGTAAAGAAGAAATGGAGATGTTAAGTGGGATACCGAAACTGGATGAAGATGGGAATAAGAAATGTTAGACATGGGGGAAATGGGAGAATTAGTGAAAGAATAAGAAATAAACAGCTGGGGAAGAAGAGAGAGAGGTGGAGGATGACTGGAATACGCTGGTTCTTAGAATTTACAACGGTTGTATTTTATATTTTTTTTACAGTATGGGAAAACACATTTTTTTTCTATTTTTCTGGTGTTCCAACAGAGTCTGATTTCTTTAGGGTTTCCATTTCACGTTGCCTATGTATTTTAGTTTGTGGTAACTTATGCTGTACTTGGTTAGGGTCTGCCTTTGTTCTTTTTGGGTGACTGAACTATTCTGTTGGAATCAGAGGTGTAGTTTGAGTGATAGTAGGGGAGAATGAGGAGGAATTCCCTTCCCTTCTCTCCTCCCCCCCCTCCCCCCCGCACACAATGCTCCAGGAGCTGCAACTGAATTAAGAACATAAGAAATGCCTCTGCTGGGACAGACCCGAGGTCCATCGTGCCCAGCAGTCCGCTCACGCGGTGGCCCAACAGGTCCAGGACCTGTGCAGTAATCTTCTATCTATACCCCTCTATCCCCATTTCCAGTAGGAATTTGTCCAATCCTTTCTTGAACCCCAGTACCGTACTCTGCCTTATAACGTCCTCTGGAAGCGCATTCCAGGTGTCCACCACACGTTGGGTAAAGAAGAACTTCCTAGCATTTGTTTTGAATCTGTCCCCTTTCAACTTTTCCGAATGCCCTCTTGTTCTCTTATTTTTCGAAAGTTCAAAGAATCTGTCCCTCTCTACTCTCTCTATGCCCTTCATGATCTTGTAAGTCTCTATCATATCCCCTCTAAGTCTCCTCTTCTCCAGGGAAAAGAGACCCAGCTTCTCCAATCTCTCAGAATATTGGCTCCCCTTCCCCTCGAAACTATTTGATATACCACATTGGGAAATGCTTCTATGTAGGTTTACATTTTGGGAATCTACTTGGATCGTAAATTATCATTTAATTTCCATATTAACTTCCTTGTTAGAAAATGTTATTTTCTACTATGGAAACTAAGAACAATTAAGCCATACTTTCACTTTCCCTCGTTAGGTTGTTGGTGCAATCTCTCGTTTTAAGTAGTTTGGCTCATTGTAACGTTCTTTATTTAGCAGTTTGCGAGAAAAACCTAAAAAGGTTGCAGGTCATTCAGAATACCGTTGTTCGCCTGATTTTCGGATTGACAAAAATCAAATCATGTGTCTCAGTATTATCATAGATTACATTGGTTGTCAATTGAGGCGAGAGTGATATTTAAAGAGGTTTTTACTAAGGCGTGCAAGCCGATTAAGCGCACGCTAACCGATTTAGCATATGCTAATTGATTTGGCGAGCGGTAAAGATTCTATGGGCGCTAAATGCTAACGTGCCCATACGATATAATGTGGGTGTTAGCATATGGCAAGTGCTAATCTTTAGCGCACACTAAAATGGTTAGCATGCGCTAAGTCAGTTAGCACGCCTTAGGAAAAAACTCCCTAAGTTTGTTTGTGTATGCTTTAAGGCCTTGAGTGGGTTATTACCTAGTTACCTTCTTGATCATTTTGAATTTGCCAATAGGAAACGTTTGCGTGAACTTCCATTCTTTGACTTTCCATCTTTCAAAGGATGTATTTATAAACGATTCCTTAGCAAACTTTTATCGTATAGGCTGGAATGTGGGGCAAACAAATTGGTAATCTTAGGGCAATTTCCATTTCTTATCAGGCTTTTAGAAAGCGCCTAAAACCAATCAAAACCATTCTGTTTGACAAATTCATCTCCTAAACAGAAGCCTCCAAATGATATATTCTCCCTCTCTCTACCTCGATGTAATTTCGCAGTTTTTTTGCTGTTCCTTTACCTATTTCTTATGTAACCCTCTCTTCTTACATCCTGTATTTCGCTGCTTGTCCAGCCTTCTTTGAACGTGAACCGCCTAGATGTCTGTCGACTATGGCGGTATAGAATAATAAAGTTATTATTATTATTTTTTTTTTGTTTGGCAAATATTTTGAATAATTTGATGTGATCATACCGTGAATGTTCAGTAATTTATCTTTTGTTCACCGCACTGAGCCGAGAGATAGCTGCGGTATATATGCATTTTCCCCCTCTTGTAGGAGCGCATAATGCAGGTTTTAGCGCCAGCAGTGGCAGTAACTGTTCCAACGCACATAGAATTCCTGTGAGCATTGGAGCAGTTACCGTCGCTAAAACCCGCATTGTGCGTTCGTAAAAGGGGGGGGGGTTGTAATGTTATGTTATTTAAAATCAACAAAAACACCATAGAGCCTACATTAAGCATGCACTTACAACAATTTTTAATAATCCAAAAACTTAAAAAAATATATATATATATGTGCTCATAAATAAATGAGAGATTGCCACGGTCACTGGGATCAAAGTTGCAAGGCTCAGCTTAATACATATGTAATGATAGTACTTGAGACATTCTGAGTTCAAAAACTCTTTTGATCTTTTTCATAGTCCAAAAGATGTCACAGTTATAATATACATGGAAAACTATTTCAAAGACTGTTCTTATTGGAAACGGCATCATCGGTGCTCCAGTGTTTTTTAACCCAGAAAGGAAGGGCAGACATGGTCCATAGTTTACAAATTACTTCCTCAGGGAACCCCTTAAGGATCTCGGTCTTGCCAATAATGTTCTGAGCACTACAAAAAAAAAACCAATAAAACCTTCAAATACTTTTTTCTGCATAGAATTATCACAACATATATGTGGAGTGGCACAGTGGTTAGAGCTTCTGCCTCAGCGCCCTGAAATTGTGGGTTCAAACCCCACACTGCTCCTTGTGACCCAGGGCAAGTCACTTAATCCCTCTATTGCCCCAAGTACGTTAGATAGATTGTGAGCCCACTGGGACAGATAAGGAAAATAGTTGATTGTAAACTGCCTAGATAACCTTGATAGGCAGTACAGTATTATCCTGGTCATTCACGGTTCGCTGTTCGCGGTCCAGGTCATTCGCGGATTTTCCGACCTTGAATGACCGGGCAGGAGAGGGTAGCCGCAGCGGCAGGAGAGAGCAGCCGGAGCACCAGCGAGTAAGGGAAATCACTCGCGGTATGCTCCGACCACCTCTTCCTGCACTAAAGTCGGACCTCACCAATCAGGAGTTGCGTGTGATTTGCTACTGTTCAATTTATCAAGTTAATCCATTATATCTTGCAGTGTTATAGAGATTTGTTTGAGTTTCTCTGATTCATCAGAATTGAATGCCATTTCTGGTACTGGTAACTCCCCCCACATCTTCCTCAGTGAAGACCAAAGCAAATAATTAGTTTAATGTCTCTGCTGTGACCTTGTCTTCCCTGAGAGCCCCTTTTATCCCTCAGTCATCTAGTGATCTAAATGATTCTCTTCCCAGCTTCATGCTTTTAATATACCTAAAAAATTTTTTTTTACTGTGTTTTGTTCCCAGTGTAATCTTCTTTTCAAGGTCTCTCTTTGCCTTCCTTTTTAGCACTCTGCATATGATTTGTCATTTCTTGTACTGTTTATAATTATTTTCGGTTGACTCCTTCTTCCACTTTCTGAAGGATTCTCTTTTAGCTCTAATAGATTCCTTCACCTCACTTGTTAACCACACCAGCTGATATTTGGTCTTCCTTCCTCTTTTTTTAATACATGGAATATGTTTAGTCTGGTCTTCCAGAATTGTATTTTTTGAATAACATCCACACCTGATGTAAATTTTTGACCTTTGCAGCTGCTCCTCTAAGCTGATGGCACACTTCCTGGGGCGCTCTTACTTTCCTCCTCATGTTATCATAGTCTCCTTTAAAAAAAAAAATAAAAAAAAAAGGTTTATCGCTATTTTATTGGATTTCCTGTATGAATTTATTCCAGGGATTATACCAAATCTGATCATGTTATGATCACTGTTTTCAAGTGGCCCCAGGATCATTACCTCCCACACTAATTCATACACTCCACTAAGAACTAGGTCTAAAAATGCCTTGCCTCTTGTTGATTCCTGAAACAGCTGCTCCATAAAACAGTCTTTGATTTCTATCTCAATAATCCCGCCTCGCAGAGGTTATTTTGTTTGATGCATATGTTGTTTGTTGTTATATTATATATGTGAATTTTGTACACTGCTTTGATTTAAAGCGATTCATACATTTTTTAAATAAATAAATGATTCTCTATGCAGTGCTTACATTTGGCGCCACTAGGCACCCTAATCGCGGATGTCTGGCGATGCCTAGCTTCAGAATCTGTGCTCACCTTTTGGTTTTTTTTTTGTTTTTTAATTAACTTAATTGGCATGGTAATTGTTTTCAGTCAATCAAAATAAAAATAAAAATTAACCATTTAAGAGTTTGGCGCCAAACTCTTAGGATGCCTAGCAGTGCGTAAGAGGAGACACCCTCTGATGCCTAATAATGCCCAACTGAAAAGTAGGCGTGGTTAGGGGGTAGCTAATAGACGTGGTTGACTTAGGTGTTGCTAGGCATTTGAGTTGGGTGCCGGTAAATTAACCCAAGTAAAACCTGGCCTAATATATGAGGGCCTACCTCTAGGACGCTTAGCGAGGCCTAAGATACCCTAGGTGCAACTAGGTGGCCCTTTTACTTAGGCACATTAATTGATTTTAGCGCATACTAAATATTAACACGCGCTAAGGGCTCTTTTTATCAAGGCACGCTACGGGGGTTAGCCCGTCGGACATTTCATCACGCGCTAACCCCCGCGGCAAGCCAAAATACTAACACCTCGTCAATGGAGGCTTTAGCGACTAGCGCAGCAGGCGGTTTAATGCGCGTTAAACCCCTAACACGCCTTGATATAAGGACCCCTAAATGTTAAGGCGCCCATAGAATATAACGGGCGCCTTAGCATTTAGCGCGCACTAAATTGATTAGTGCACGCTAAATCAGTTTGCACGCGCTAAATCGGTCAGCGCGCCATAGGAAAAGGACTCCTAGGTGGGAGTCTATAAATGGCGCCCAACGGTTGGTTGACAGCTGCACTGAACAGCGTTTACAACGTTGGCGCGCTGAGGCGCCATTTATAGTATCTGGCCCTAACGGGTTAAGTGCCACTGAATTTCATCCAATAGCCCCGCACAAGGAATTTAATCGGCCAGGAGCAATTCCTGGCCTGTTAAATCGCTTTGAATATTGAACCCTAGATTACTTAAACCCTTCCAGAAAACAAGAACAGTTTCCTCATAAGGTAAATTTCATGGATGATGCCGGAGCATTTAAACGGATCTTTAAGAACCTTTTTTGATGAATCAAAGCTGAGGGTAATATCAAAATAGGCTAAATGGCTGATAATTGGACTGCCGGGGTAAGGAGCTAATTTCAGAGATAGTCTGAATTAGTATTTCAAAACGACATTGTGTGCTTCATTTTATATTAGCTGTCTTTTCAGGAATAGGCAGTTACCAGTTTACCCTCTGCATACACTTCCCCCTCCCCATTCGCGGTTTCTGCACTCGCAATTTCACATAATCGTGATTTTTTGGGGGGGAGGGAGGGGGAAAAAAACAAACTCATATTTTTGCCTTCCCCCCCCCCCCCCCCCCCGGCATCCCGGCCTTACCTGGTGATCTAGCGGGCTTTCGGGGCAGGAGCGATCTTTCTACTCAACTGCTCCGTGTAGATTTACAGTAGGAAATGGCTGCCGCGAGCTCCTGCCGTAGTCTCGAGACACTACGGGAACTCACGGCAGCCGTTTTCTACTGGCGATCTGCCTGCGTGCGCTAAAAACGCTATCGCAGCTTAGTAAAAGGAGCCCTTGGGTTTATTTTGGCTGAAATACCACCTTTCTAGCAGAGGCAGAGCAAAGTGATTCACAGTATCAGTGTAGAAAGGTCAGAGAAAGAAACACCCAATAATTGATGGAAGAGATAAGAAACAGAGACGAAAGAATCGACAGAAGGAGCTCAGACAGTCCCATGGTCTGAACTCCTTGAAATATTGGCAAAGATCCTACAAGACAGAGAAGGATTTACCTTTGCAGCCTGAGGCCACCAGTTGGAAGCAGTTCCAAGGAGACACTGACATAACATTTGGGTTTCCGAAAGAAATCATTGCTGGGAAAATTCCTTTAAAGGAAGAGGAACAGTATTAGATGCAGCTTTCCCCAAATAAGAGTGGCAGGCAGAATAGAGATCACTGATCCTTGCTGGCAGACTTCCTGGGGCGCTCTTACATTCCCCCTTTGACTGATGCTGGGCTGTCTGAACCCCTGAGGACTGAACCTCCCCATCTTTTCTCCTTTTTCTGTTCTTCCTGGACCAGAACCTTTGTTTCAGCGTTCGGAATTAGATTTAGTTTAGCCAAAGAGGTGTAACTTCCAGCTTAGCCAAAGTCTGAACAGCAACTCCCTATGACAGAAAATTCCAGAAACTCTGTTACAGGCTTGAATCTGAGCACGGAATAGTTATCAGTACGCTTGTAACATTTTTCTGTTTACCAAAAAGACAGATAAATGATAAAAAGTTAGCCAGAGAAATGGGGATCAAGATAAAAATGTATTTAATTAAGATATTTGAAGTGAAGTATACGATTTGTTCTCCTTTATACCTTTATTAAAGAAAGAAATTCTCCAGATGTGGAGGTAAAACAAATCTAAATATACTACTACTAATCATTTCTATAGCACTACTAGACAAAACACAGAAGAGACAGTCCCTGCTCTAAAGAGCTTACAATCTGGTCAAGACAGATAAACTGGAAAAAAAGTTGCACCAATACACAGTGCCCAGGTGGGGGGAACCAGTTTGCGAGTGTTTTGCAAGACGAGCAAAACATTCGCAAACTTGGTGCCTCGTAAATCGAGCTTGCCTCGTTGTACGAGTGTCCTCCCCCGCGATACGGCATCCCCCCCCGCTCGCGTTGCCCCCCCTCCACCGTGATCCTACTTCCCCCCCCCGAGCAGTCAATGACACCCTTTACCCGACTTGGCACCAGTGCCGGTGCCCGAAGATCCTCCCTCTTCTGGCGCGGCCTGCGCATGCTCAAAGCCTTCTGGTCTCGCTCTCAATCTCAGAGAGAGCGAGACCAGAAGGCTTTGAGCATGCGCAAATGCTCAAAGCCAGCCCAGCCCAGCCCAGAAGAAGGAGGATCTCCGACGCACCGCCCAGCCGCGCCAGAAGAGGGAGGATCTTCGGGCACCGGCACTGGTGCCAAGTCGGGTAAAGGGTGTCATTGACTGCTCGGGAGGGGGGAAAGTAGGATCACGGTGGAGGGGGGGCAATGCGAGCAGGGTGGGGGGATGCCAGTTCGCAGGGGGGAGGGAAGCTGGATCGTGGGGAGGGGTTTGGAACAGCGTCGGATTCCTCAAGGGGGGGGAGAATGGAGCAGCGCCGGTAGCCTCGAGGGGGGGGGGAAGGAGGTGGAACCAATCAAAGCAGTTTCCCTTACTTCCTATGGGGAAACTTGCTTTGATATACGAGCAATTTGGTTTACGAGCATGCTTCTGGAACGAATTATGCTCGTAAACCAAGGTTCCACTGTACAGCTGAATTTTGATGTCATCAAGAATTCTGGGTATGACCCAGATGCTTTTATGATGTCACTGAGCTTTCAGACAGCTTCTAGTAATCATTTCTATAGCGCTACTAGACATAGGCAACGCTATACGTCAAAACATAGGAGAGACAGTCCCTGCTCATAAGAGCTTACAAGCTAGTCAGGACAGACAAATTGGACAAACTGGACAAGATGCATTGTGATGTCGCTGAGCGGTCAGACAGCTACTACTAATCATTTCTATAGCACATACGAAGCACTTGTACATCAAAACACTGAAGAGACAGTCCCTGCTCCAAAGAGCTTATACAATCTAGTCAAGACAGACAAACTGGGAAAAAAGCTGCATGTATACACTGTGCTCAGGTGGGGGAATTACAGAGGCAATGATAAGACAGATATTAGCAAGTGGGTTGGAGTTTGGAACTGAAAGAAGCGTGTTACTATCAACAGCTTCACTGGTTGCCCTTTGAGGCAAGGGTTTTCTTTAAAGTTGGTTGTATTTGTTTTAAAGCATTGTTTGCTTTGGCTGCAGCTTACCTTTCCTCTCATTTTGAATTGTACAAGTCTGATAAGATCACTTGAAATACTTGTTTACGTTTCCGACACCAAAAGCTTGTCGTCATAAGAGATTTTGAGAAAAAACATTTGCATTTCAGGCAGGAACAATGAATAACCTGGTTGACTACCGTATTTTCACGCATATAACGTGTGCGTTAGACAAGATTTTACAAACCGCGCATAACCATGCGCGTTATATGCGTGAGCGCGTTATACAATTGTTTTCTGTCTCGCTGGCGCCCTCCTCCATCTTCCTGTAGCGTTCGCTGAAACCCGCAGCAGCGGCTTCCGTGCACCTCCTGCGGCTGGGAAGCGTTCCCTCTGACGTCGTGACGTCAGAGGAACACTTCTGGGTCAGCCGCAAGAGGCACATAGGATCCGCTGCCCGCGGCTTTCAGCGAACGATGCAGGAAGATGGAGGAGGGCGCCAGCAAGACAGAAAACACCGCGTCACAATAGAATAGGCATTACAATAGAAACAAAATTACTTCATTGGTAATTTCCCTGCTGGCGGCATTTGCTGATAGTTAAAATAGCTCAGCTAATATTTCTTGTGAAGTCATTTTGCATACGAAGCAACAGTTAGATAAATAGGACTTAAACGCTGGCATGGATTATAAAAGTTCAATGAGGAGCATGCGCGGTATACGCGTGGGCGCGCTGTACCAAAATTTTCTTACATACATTCCTTGTTCCCGCGCGCTGTACCCGTGTGCGCGTTATATGCGTGAAAATACAGTACTTTTATTCCTCAAAAGCTGAGTCTTACTATTCTTTTAGAAAGTTGTTGAAAACCTACTTGTTTGATAAATTTGCATCCTGATTATATTTTTTTGCTGTATTTCTCTCACGCATATGTTCACTGATGGCACCATCTTCTTTGATGTGAACAGCCTAGAACGATGGGCTCTTTTTACAAAGGTACGTTAAGGCCTCAACGCGCGGAATAGCGCGCGTGCTACCGCCTCCCCTTGAGCAGGCGGTAGTTTTTCAGGTAGCACACTCTAATCCGGCGCGTGCGCTAAAAACACTAGCGCACCTTTGTTAAAAGGAGTCCTATGTGGTGTGGCAGTGTACAAGAATAAAGCTATTATTTTTATTCAAAGAAGTGGGATTTGAATACTGCCAGGGATGGCGCTTGACCTACCGAGTCGGTTTGTTCCGGGCAAACGGTGCAGAAAAGTAGGAGGGATGGAGTTTGGAGTTGACCGTAGAGGAGAAGAGTACATATAAGAGTGTCAGGTCAAAAGCGCGCCGGGACAAAGGCGCGCGCAGACAATTGAGCGCAGCGCGGAGGCGCACGCCGCAGAAAATTACTGTTTTTAGGGTTCCTACGGGGGGGAGGCGTGGGGGGGAAACCCCCCCACTTTACTTAATACAGATCGCGCCACGTTGTGGGGGCGTTGTGGGGGGGTTGTAACCCCCCACATTTTACTGAAAACTTCACTTTTTCCCTGTTTTTAGGGAAAAAGTTAAGTTTACAGTAAAATGTGGAGGGTTACAAACCCCCACCAACGCCGGCGCGATCTCTATTAAGTAAACTGGGGTGGCTCCCCAACAAAAACCCCCGTCGGAGCCCCTAAAAACTGTAATTTTCTTCGGCGCGCGCCTCCATCTTACGCTCAGTTGTCGGCGCGCGCCTTTGTCTTTCGCGGGGTTGTCTATGAACCCATATAAGAGAGACTTATCTGATAAGCAGAGTGTCTTGGGGGGGGGGAGTGTGGGGAGAGATGAGAGAGAAATATGTCAGAAGCTCAGCACTTTCCACAATGGAGTTTTCCGAAAATTCACATTGCTTGTGCTAGATTGTAGAGATTTTGTCGTTTCAGTCAGTGACACCAGCCTCTTTATGTTAACAGGTTCCTTGAAGTGAAAGTCTAAGATTGTATTGTTTTGATGCTATAAATAGGGCAACTCGCATGGTTTCCCAAATTGCTCTGTATTCTAACCATCATACAAACAGTATTGCAAATTAATAATAATAATAAAACCCTAGAGCTCAAAGATCCAGAACACTTTGTGTTCGCAGAGAGAGAGAGGGGGGGAGGGACAATGAAGATTGATTGACTTCTCGGATAACAGTGCCATCATTCATTTGCTGGCAGTTATGTGCTTAATTATAAAATGATTTCACCCATGCTGCGTTCTAGCAGGAGACGGGGCTATTTGAGGAATCGCGCCAGTGCTACGCTCTAGGCAGCAGTCCTAAGGGACAGCGATACGACGGCAACCTATAATAACACCTTGGCAGCCCTGGGTTTCCGTGTCCAGATGGCCTGAGCGACAAATGATGAGTGTTATTGATGTGTTTCTTCTGATGCGTGCTGAGACGGAGCGTAGGAACATCGTATGCATGGTTTGGTCTCTGTCCATATGCTATTTCTTCCAATTTATTTGCCCAAATCAAGTGAAATGAAATTAGAACCAGTGTGACAAGCAATTGTGCTTTAATTACAGTAATGGTTTATTTGTCAGGGTTCCATAAAAATGATGGACACTTTCTCCAATGACAGGATGGGAGCTGCGGTTATAGTTGCTCGCTTGGCGATCGCTTGTCGTCAGCCTTTTGATAGTCTTGGCGTTTTGCATGCCTTTTATTTATTTATTTGGAATTTGACAAGAGGGGGCTCATGAGAATCAGAGTGATGAAGCTTGTGACATAGCATTTTTATTATTTAATACGATTTGTGGCTGCCGGTGGTGTTAGCACCTGGCTTTTGGCCTATAGAAACTTTTGAATTTCAGCAACTGGCAACATTAATGCAAGGGCTCTGTTTCCAAAATGGCATTAAAATAAAATAGATATTAGCAAATATCTGCGGAAGAGAGGACAACATATTAAGCTGTAAAAGGGATCGATGCTGCACCTGTTTTCAGAGTGGGTCGCATAGTATGAGGGGCTGCTCAAACGTTTAGCTGCAAAATGTTATCTTAATTCGTTAAGTGCCAATTTGCAGAAATGACATTCTCTGTTTTGACATTGTTTCGGATCACTGATTGAACCATATCCACGTCATTCTCTTCTTGGCTGGGCTGAGAACTTTTCAGCATCCCCTCATAGTGTGAAGAGTTTCAGTGTCTGGTAACTAGAGCAGAGACTGTGATGTCATAATGCCTCCTTCCACCAATAAGAGCCAACCTCATAAGTGATGTCACAGTGGCTTAATTGTCCTACACTTGGCTCACTTTTATTACATACGAGGCCGTGCTGAAAATGTCTCAGCCCAAACAACTTCCTTATTCTGGGCGTTATTTTGCCACAGCTGAAAAGAGTGTTATCTTATTTCGTTAAGTGCCAATTTGCAGAAATGACATTCTCTGTTTTGACATTGTTTCGGATCACTGATTGAACCATATCCAGGTCAGTCTCTTCTTGGTTGAGAACTTTTCAGCAACCCCTCGTAGTGTGAAGACTTTCAGTCTCTGGTAACCAGAGCTGAGATGGTGATGTCATAATGCATCATTCCACCAAATAAGAGCCAGCCTCATCAGTGATGTCACAATGACTCCATTGTCCTATACGTGGCTCACTTTTATTACATAGGAGGGAGGTGCTGAAAAGTTCTCAGCCCAACCAACCAGCTTCCTAAATTTCTGAGTGTTAATTTGCCAGGGTAGCTAAAAAGAGCGTTATCTTATTCCATTAAGGCCTGGATTCTCTAACCAGCGTCCGTGTCTGTGGCCGCTGATCGCATGTCAACCACACGACAGGGCCGGTTAGAGAATTGCATCTCAAGTGCTTACGTAGGCGCTGGTAAGTGCCTCAGCCTCACCATTTTTTTTGCCATTTCTAACAGTGTTTTTTAAATTAACCTAGACACCAGTTTAGGCGTTGGCTTTAGAATTTCCCTGTAAGTGCCAGTTTGCGGAAACAAAATTCTCTGTTTCGACATTGTTTTGGATCATTGACTGAACCATATCCAGGTCATTCTCTTCTTGGTTGGGCTGAGAACCTTTCAACATCCCCAAATAGCAACATTCCAGAGCTGAGATTGTGATGTCATAATACCTCATTCCACCAATGCCTAAGAGCCAACCTCATCAGTGATGTCACAATGGCTGGATTGTCCTGTACTTTGCTCACTTTTATTACATACAGGGGGTGCTGAAAAGTTCTCAGCCCAACCAACCAACTTCCTAAATTCTGAGCGTTATTTTGCCAGTATAGCTGAAAAGCGTGTCATCTTATTTCGTTAAGTGTCGATTTGCAGAAACAAAATTCTCTGTTTCGACGTTGTTTCGGATCATTGACTGAACCATATCCACATCATTCTCTTCTTGGTTGGGCTGAGAACCTTTCGGCATCCCCCCTTGTAATGTTACTACAATACTTACAATCCCACTTCAAGCACTGAACCAGATCTTTCCAGAAGAGCGTGCACTCTGATTCACATTGTACCCATAACGAACAACCAAGAGCCCAAAATGAACATTCCCAGAAACAATACGGGAAAATAAACAACACATAAGGGGGCTCATTTTCAAAAAAGACGTCCACAAGACAGCTTAAACTGAGATCCAAATGGACATTTTCAAAACCGACTTTCTGGAAGTTTAGTGGGACTTCTTACCCGCTTTGCGTCCAGAGTAGAAATGGGTGCGTTGGTAGGAGTGCCATGGGCAGGAAATGGGCGGGCTTATACTTGGACATCCTGCAGCTATAATCAAATGTTTCCCAGGATGTCCTAAACAGAACGTAGACGTTTTCAGCTAGACCTGTTCGAGAAGCATCTAAGTGCGAAGACTCAGAGGAGACATGATAGAGACTTACAAGATCATGAAGGGCATAGAGAAGGTGGAAAGGAACAGATTCTTCAGCCTATTGGGAATTACAAGAACAAGGGGGCACTCGGAGAAACTGAAAGGAGACAGGTTTAGAACCAATGCTAGGAAATTTTTCTTCCCTCAAGAGGGTGATGGACACCTGGAATGCGCTTCCAGAGGATGTGATAGGACAGAGTACATTAAGGGGATTCAAAGAGGGATTGGACAAGTTCCTGAAGGATACGGGGATTGAGGGGTATAGATAGAGGTAGAGATAGGACTATGAAAGGGTATAGCTAGAAAACTGGGGATTAAAGGGTTTTAGACAAAGGATCACTTACAGGTCATGGACCTGATGGGACTACTGGGCACGATGGACCCCTGGTCTGACCCAGCAGAGGCGACTTCTTATGTTCTTATGCTCTTAAGGGTACCCAAACTAGCCATATGACCACTGGAGGGATTAAGTAATGAGCCTCTCCCCCCACTCCCCCAGTATCATTCAAATTTTGTTACAGCTGTGTATTTATCACAGGCACAAGTAGTCATACACTCACTTGGATATTCAATACTGGCCAATAACCAGCTGCCGGCATTGGATATCCATTTCTGTAAGCCAGCTAACGCAGGTGCACCTAACCAATCATGCATTAGCGCATAAAGAGAGGACATTGATTTAAGCCAGTGGTCTCAAACTCGCGGCCTGGGGGCCACATGTGGCCCGCCAAGAACTATTTTGAGGCCCTCGGTATGTTTAGCATAATCACAAAAGTAAAATAAAACAGTTGCTTGATCATATGTCTCTTTAGCTATAAATGACAATATTATTATTAAGACTTACGGCCTCTTGTACAAAGCCGCGCTAGCGACTGCGCTGCGCTAATGACCCCGAAGCCCATAGAGATTTAAAGGGCTTCGGGGCTGTTGCCACGCAGCTTTGTAAAGAGGCCGTTGGCCAAAAGGAAAGATTGATAAACCATAAAGAGTTTTACATCATGCAAAATTGTCATTTTTTCTGAGGTCCTCCAAGCACCTACAAATCCAAAATGTGGCCCTGCAAAGGGTTTGAGTGTGAGACCACTGATTTAAACGGTCTTATTTATGTATTAACCTGGCTGGTTAGCTCTGAAAATTGGAAACTAACTGGATTCCATCCCCCCAAATTAGTTAAGAGGGGATAGATTCTGTACAAACGTAAGGAAGTTCTTCTTCACCCAGAGAGTGATAGAAAACTGGAACGCTCTTCCGGAGTCTGTCATAAGGGAAAACACCCTCTAGGGATTCAAGACAAAGTAGATAAAGACAGGTTGTTCACCCTCTCCAAGGTAGGGAAAACGAGAGGGCACTCTCTAAAGTTGAAAGGGGATAGATTCTGTATGAACGTAAGGAAGTTCTTCTTCACCCAGAGAGTGGTAGAAAACTGGAACACTCTTCCGGAGTCTGTCATAAGGGAAAACACCCTCTAGGGATTCAAGACAAAGTAGATAAAGACAGGTTGTTCACCCTCTCCAAGGTAGGGAAAACGAGAGGGCACTCTCTAAAGTTGAAAGGGGATAGATTCCGTACAAACGTAAGGAAGTTCTTCACCCAGAGAGCGATAGAAAACTGGAACGCTCTTCCGGAGTCTGTCATAAGGGAAAACACCCTCTAGGGATTCAAGACAAAATTAGGCAAGTTCCTGTTGAACTAGAATGTACGCAGGTTGGGCTAGTCTCAGTTAGGGCACTGGTCCTTGACCCTGGGGGCTGCCATGTCAGCGGATTGCTGGGCGTAATGGACCACTGGTCTGACCCAGCAGCGGCAATTCTTATGTTCTTAAGTAAAATCCGGACACAGCCCCATCCCCCAATCCTGCCCAGTCCCACCTATCCCCGCCCCATCATGCCCCGGTTCTACCCCATAACACCCCCTGACCCCGCCCCCAAGCCCACACCAGCCCCGCCTCCAAACCTGTCCCCTGCTGCCTGCTGTTGTCAGGCAGAAGGCAGAGGCTCTCCTGCACAAAGGATAGCTTTTCAAACCTCGGATAAAGTGCCGGGTTTTGAAAAGCTGTCCGGAGGACATGTTCGGGGGAAATCTACCCAAAATGCCCCCTGACAAAAGGCAGCTTACACTTTCAGTGAAAAAGAGTAGTTAAGTGCTGTTGACTCTTCATTCCGCCTCTTAGTGCAATCCTCCATACTCAGCATACTGGACTACTGCAACATCATCTACTTAGGCTCCACAAAGAAAACCATCAGGAGACTAAGGATGATCCAGAACACCGCTGTCCGCCTCATATTTGGCCTGAAAAAATGGGACCATATCACCCCTTTCTACCATAAACTTCACTGGCTCCCTCTAGAATCCAGAATCATATTCAAATTCGCCTGTTTTTGCTACAAAACTATATCTGGTTTATCCCCAAGCTACATCACCCCTCACTTCACCCTTAACCACAACTACAAGAACTCCTGTAAAATTCAACTCTTCGCCTTCCCCTCCCTAAAACTATGCCACTCAAAAAAATTCCTAGACAAAACCTACGCCTTCCAAGCCGCCAAACTAAACCCTTGGCTAGCCCAAATGGTCCTCAAGGCCCACAACTACCTCGACTTCAGAAAATTACTCAAAACTCACCTATTCCGAGACCAAGACCCTTAATGCCCCTTCCAATCCTCTTCCCCCCCCTTCTGATCCTCGCCCCCCCCTGTTCTCCCTCCTCTTCCCACTACTTCTCTCCTTGCTGTTCGCAACTCTATGACCAATTTGATATGTAATCACTTGTAAATACTCTCTCCTTGCTGTCTGCTACTCTATGATCAATTTATGTAACCACTCGTAATCTCTGTCAAACTACTCTATGATCAATTTGATATGTAACCACTTGTAATCTCTGTTTAACTCATGTGAACCACCTAGAACTCTTCGGGGTATGGCGGTATACAAAAATAAAGTTATTATTATTATTATTATTGAGAACGACCGGTTAGTTGCTGGCAAGTGAGTTAACTAGTCGGCGGCCATTCATGACCAATTAACGTACTCTGAATATTGGATGGATTGTGTTTAAATGTCAGTCTGGTAATGCAGCTGAACGTGTGTACATGTCCTTACATGATATTCAACACATGTGCTATTGACATGCATAGTACATGTATATTTTATTGTTTGCACATAGCTTTCAAATCTTCCTTCCTCACCCTGTCTTCCTCTTTTCCATTGTTTTGAAAAGTAGGTGTTTATGAATGGTCATCTGTATATTCTGGCCACTATCGATTCTCTTACCTGGATCTCGTTTAACTTCGTCTTTACCCATATGAAAGGCTCTTAACTCATTTGAAAATTTTCCCTTTAAAGAACGCGTTTTATTTGGCTACTATTGCTGCAAGTCATTCACAGATGGTTTCAGAGTAATATTAGGATTAAAATCTGTCTTCCTAGTAGTGAAACCCCAGTAACCAACTCCCTGTAGCTTCGTAATAAATCATCGTGTAGCCTGGTTTCCTCAGGCAGGTCTGGGGGCTGAGCAGGTTTATATAAACTGTAATTTCATCAGTTCAAAATTTCATCAGTTCTAGCCCACTGGTACTTTTCAAACAGGTGGCCATCTTCCCAAGGCCTTTACTTTGTTTCAAAACAGAAATTGCAGCACTGACAAGAGCCAATCTTGCTAAGTCAAAATATATATACTGTATATATTTTACTAGTGTTTTAGCCCGTTACATTAACGGGTGCTAGAGTAGATGTCTGTCTGTTTTGTTTTGTTTTTTATTTGTCTCTCTCCTTGGACGCTGTCTGTCTTTCTGTCTGTGTCTCTCCCTGGCCCCCTGTCTCGCTATCTTTATTTCTAACTCTATCCTCTTCCCTCAATCCTGCATGTGCCCTTTTTTCTTTCTCCTCTCCACTTCCTTCCAACGTCTGCTCCCCCTGTCCCCCACACTTCCATTCAGTGTCTGTCTCCCTCTCTCTACCCCTTCCATCTACTGTTCACCCTCTGTTTTGCCCCTTCCATTCACTGCTCTCTCTTCTCTTTCCATCCAGTGTCCACCTTCTCTCTCTCTCTCTCTCTCTCTGTGTTCCATATGGCATCTCCTCCTTCCTTTCCCCTTTCTTTTTCCCTTGGTCTGGCATACCTTCCTCTTTCCCTCCATGCCCTGCCATGTCTTCTTCCCTCCAAGCCATTCTCTCCCCCTCTGCTCCCTTTCCTCCTTGAACTTCATCGGGCAGCAGCAGCATTCACAATTTATTGCTTTTGCTGGCTTCAGGTCTTCCTCTCTGGCGGGTCCTTAGGCAGGACCCGCCAGAGAGGAAGGCCTGAAGTCGGCAACAGCAGCGAATTGTAAATGCTGCTGCTGCCTAAAGCACCCGAGGCAGACGCTTCTCTACCCTCCCAGCCCAACCCCCGGTGACTCTCTTATGTCTCCCTCCCATGCGACAACCTTAACAAATCTCCCTCCAGCAATGGCAGCCGCAGCACGCTAAACAGGCTGCTTCGCAGCTTTCTCCTGCAGTTGAGTCCCTCTGTCGCGTCACTGATGACATCACCAGCAGGAGACTCACCGGCAGGAGAAAGCAGCCTGTTTAGCGTGCTGCAGCTGCCAACGCTGGAGGGAGGTTTGTGCCTGTATGTGGCTGTGAGTTCAGGCAATTTCGGGCCTCCTACGACCCCCGTCTTTGTAAAGCAGGGAATCCAGCGCTGGCGGCGAGTCCTGCCGCCGAGTGTAGGTAGGTGTAAGGCTGGGGACTCGCGCATGCGCACTCCTGCGGCCACAGACCTACGGATCATGGAAATACGCAGATAGGAGTGCGCATGCGCGGCTAGGGTTTTATTATATAGGATTCTTCTTGCCCTGGTGCTCTGCTTTAGAGCAAAGACTGCCCCCTATTTTTAAATTAAGGCTAGACAGCTAGGGGGGGTGGTTATGTTTTCAAGAAACCCTACATGCTGAGCATATCCAGCTAGGTTGCAGCTAGCTGAGGTTAGACAAATTTTCATTCATAGCTGAGGCAGCTTGCTGTTTACAATCTGGCTGAGCTGGCTTCCTCAGAAACTATAGGGTCCGATGTTTAGCCTGCGAAATTCAACATCTTCCTGAGCACCATCGGTGTTACAGTCAGAAATTCAGAGCTGAGCCATGTTTGTGACTCCAGCATTGACTTTCCAGGTATGCGAAGCCAGTGAAAACATGGCCGGTTAAATGCGATATTCAGCACTTAACTGGTTCCTATTTATGTGGTTATCTTAACCGGTTAAATGCTGACTCCGCCCCAGTATGGCCTCAAAATAGCTGGTTTCGGTTTGAACGCTAACCAGGCATCTTCTGTGGCACTATCCAATTAAGTACCACGGAGAGGCTTGAGATCAGGCACGAATGTTAGTGGATACATAACGTGACCTTACGTCCCGTTCTGAACGGGACCATCCCGTTTTTAGGTATCCTACCCCTTGTCCCCAAGCACAGCCTCGGGACGCCGAAATGTCCCGAGCAACCCACTGTAACAATGTCAAAGGTGCGAAAAATCAAAAAATCCGACGGTAGCACGGTGATGACGGCATGCGCAATACGTCTCACACACATGCAAGTCAGTCAGAAGCCTGCTAGCTCGCTCGCTCCTCAGTCGCGAGGGCGCGTAGACAGCTTGCACATCTTTCTTGACGATTCTTGTTTTGTTTTTTTTTTATCGACGTGTCCTGTTGTAGTCGATTTAAATTTCTTGTACGTGAACCCTTCATTTTAAAAATGTCTAAACGCAAGTGCACTTTTAATGTTAACTTTACAAACGAAGTCCCCGTTTACCAAGCAGCAAAGAAGAACTCCACCGGATGTCGGATGTGAAAAGTGTCGTACAGAATGTAGCGTGGCCCATGGAGGTGCCAGCGATATTGAAATCAACACTAAGGGCTCCTTTTACAAAGGAATGCTAGGGCCTTAACGCACGCAATAGCATGTGTTAAAATTCCCCAGCGCGCCAGCCACTACCGCCTCCTTTTTATATTTTTATGAAGAACAAATTTGCTCAAGTATATTTACGCTCCTTTTACGCTCCTTTTACGAAGGTGCGCTAGGGTTTTTAGCGCACGCACAAAATTGTAGCCGAAAATCTACCGCCTCCTTTAGCGTGCGGTAACTTTGTGCGTGCGCTAAAAACCCTAGCGCACCTTTGTAAAAGGAGCCCTAAATATACTTAAGCAAATTTGTTCTTCATAAAAATACAAGACCACATAAATTATTTGTCACGTGTTTACTCCTGTTCTTTTCACTCATAAATAAAACTATGAATAAATATGTGTTTTTTTGAATGCACATACTATTACCTAAAAATTAGTAGATGTCCCAATTTCAGGAAAAATAAATAAATGGTCATGTTATGGATACAGCATGTGCTTGTATGCGTATTATAAGAAGAGCAACCAAAATGGTTAAGGGGCTGGAGGAGTTGCCGAACAGCGAGAGATTAGAGAAACTGGGCGTCTTCTCCCTTGAAAAGACGAGACTGAGAGGGGACATGATCAAAACATTCAAAATACTTACCAGATAAAGACAGGTTGTTCACCCTCTCCGAGGTAGGGAGAACGAGATGGCACTCTCTAAAATTGAAAGGGGATAGATTCCGTACAAACGTAAGGAAGTTCTTCTTCACCCAGAGAGTGGTGGAAAACTGGAACGCTCTTCCAGAGGCTGTTATAGGGGGAAACACCCTCCAGGGATTCAAGACAAAGTAGATAAAGACAAGTTGTTCATCCTCTCCAAGGTAGGGAGAACAAGAGGGCACTCTCTAAAATTGAAAGGGGATAGATTCCGTACAAACGTAAGAAAGTTCTTCTTCACCCAGAGAGTGGTGGAAAACTGGAACGCTCTTCCAGAGGCTGTTATAGGGGGAAACACCCTCCAGGGATTCAAGACAAAGTAGATAAAGACAAGTTGTTCATCCTCTCCAAGGTAGGGAGAACAAGAGGGCACTCTCTAAAATTGAAAGGGGATAGATTCCGTACAAACGTAAGAAAGTTCTTCTTCACCCAGAGAGTGGTGGAAAACTGGAACGCTCTTCTGGAGTCTGTTATAGGAGAAAACACCCTTCAGGGACTCAAGACAAAGTTAGACAAGTTCTTGCTGAACCAGAACGTACGCAGGTAGGGCTAGTCTCAGTTAGGGCACCGGTCTTTGGCCTAAGGGCCGCCACGGGAGCGGACTGCTGGGCACGATGGACCACTGGTCTGACCCAACAGCGGCAGTTCTTATGTTCTTATGTTTTCATCTTCACCTAGAATCCTTTTTTTGAATATGCCTAATTTAAAAGCATAAGCGCATCACACATTTATAGGGGTATTCTGATTTATGAAAGGCCTTTTCTCCATTGACAAGCAACATGGAGACCACAGGAGAAATCGCCTTCTCGCCCCGGAGAAACAAAAAGGGCAGTGAAGATGACCTCGGGATGCTACTGTGCTTTATTCGTTCACATCGAGACTCAACGCCTACGTATTTCGGCCAGAATGACCTGCCTCAGGAGTCTGAATAGAATTTTAAAACCTAATACTCTTATCATCTTGTCCTTGCTATGGCTCTAATAGATGCCAAAATTATGTGTCACGACGAAGGGTGATACACCCTATTATCCCAGGACAAGCAGGCATGATATTCTCACATGTGGGTGACGTCATCTACGGAGCCCCAGCGCGGACAGCTTTTCAAGCAAACTTGCTAGAAGTTTCAAGTTTGCACACTGCACCACGCATGTGCTAGCCTTCTTGTCCACTAGAGGGCGCATCCCCACCTCGTGGTCCTCAGTTCATTTTCATCCGCGGAGCCAGAAGCCCTGTGGAGAATTTGTGCTAAATTGTGCCTTCTGTCGCCGCGGCTGTGTCGGGATTTTCGCGCGGTCGCTGCGTTTTTTGTCTTTTTCTTACTTTCTTTTTCAAAAAAAAAAAATTTTCGTTTTCGTTGCTACCGGGGGCTCCCGGTAGCCGTGGCCGAGGAACCTCGCTTGTTCCCGGCTCTCTTTTGGGCCCATGTCCCGGCCCGTAACGGGCTTTAAAAAGTGCGGGCGCTGTGAACGGCTTCTATCAATTACTGATCCGCACGGGTGCTGCTTGCGGTGTTTGGGGCCCCAACACCCGACAGCGTCCTGCGAGAAGTGTGCCACCTTCCAGAAGCGGGCACTTAAACGCCGCAAAGCCCGCATGGCTGAACTTTTCTCGGTCGAGTCCCCTCCGGGGAAGGCCTCGAGTTCGGCCTCGGCTTCGGCCCCGGCCTTGACCTCGGCCTCGACATCGGCCTCGACCTCAGCTTCGGGACCCTCGGCTTCGCCTCGGGCCTCGATGCCGTCGAAGCAGCTGGCCTCTTCCAAGGCCTCGGGTAAGTCTCCACTTCCCTCCTCAGCTCCAGGATCGTCCAAAAAGCCATCCTCGGGCTCGTCGGCGGGTGGGTCCGCCTCGGTTAAAGCCAAGATGCCCGCATCCGCCGCCCCGAGGGAATACTCGAGACCGAGGTCGCCCTCTGAGGAGCCGCGGCAGGTCCTGCCACAGGGAATGTCAATCCCTGTGTTTCAAGAATTGCTCCGGGCGTTAATCGCCTCGGAGCTCACCGGGGCCATTGACCAGCTGCAGCAGGCTTCGGCCTCGGCTACTTCGGCCTCGGCGGCTTCGGCCTCGGTGGCCCCGCAGTTGGCGACCTCGGCCTCGGGTACCGGGGCTTTGGCTCCCGAGGCGCCCAGGGCCTCGACCTCGGCGGTACCCTCGGACCCGGCTTCGCGGGATCCGCCGGAGCGTAGCGTGCGCCCAAAGGACAAGGTGCGCCGAGTGCGAAGAATCTCGTCTTCGTCCTCGGGGTCCTCGCGAGGTTCATCGCCCTCGGGCAGGTCTCGGGCGAGGCGCCGTCCGAGGAAGGCCAAGCGGTCTCGGACCTCGCCTCGGCGGCGTGGTCGCTCGTCACCGGCCGGGGCCGATGCCTTGCAGGTGCGGGACCTGCGAGTTGATAACCCTATTTTGTTCCGGTCTCCGGCCAGGGAGAGCTCTCGGGCTTCCTCGCCGGGGCCGAAGGGTCGGGCTTCGGTGCCTCGGACCCCGGGGGGATCCCCGAAGGGTTCCTTCAGACACACCCGGTCTCCAACTCCGTCGAGGTCGCAGGACTGTGCCTCGTTGGGGTCGGGGTCGGGTAGGGAGCCCAGATACTCCCACGAGGCCTCTCCCTTCGGCTCTGCCGGGAAGTCTCGGTCGCCCTCTCCTCCTGCTAAACCCTCGTCCTTTACGAGGTTTGTGCAGGATATGGCGGCGGCTTTGGGTGTTGACTTGTCTGAAGGGTCCACTTACACCAAGGAGTTCTTGGAGGAGCAGGATCTTCCTGCCCCCCCTAGAGAGTCCCCGCGCCTTCCGATTAACAAGGTCCTCTGTCAGACCTTCTTAAGGAATCTTGAGGCTCCATTGACGGTCGCGGTGGTCCCCTCCAAAATGGAGTCTAAGTATCGCACCCTCCCCATCAAGGGGTTCGAGAAGGGCCAACTTTCCCATACTTCGCTCCTAGTGGAATCGGCGGTCAAGAAATCGCAGCCCTCCAGAGTCTCGGCGACGGTCCCGCCGAGTAGGGAGGGCCGGACCCTAGACAAATTTGGGCGTCGTCTCTATGCGAACTCTCTGATGGCTACAAGGGTCCTGAACTACGCTTTTTCGTACTCCTCCTTCCTCTGTACGATGGTGAAGGACCTTCCCTCCTTTCGTGAGGTGATGCCTGAGTCGCATAGGGACCGGTTCGCCACCTTTAGTTCGAATCTGGCCCAGCTGCGCCTATATTTATTCCACGCAGTTTATGATGCGTTTGAACTCGCCTCGAGGGTATCAGCCTGTGCGGTGGCCATGCGCCGGCTGGCGTGGCTTCGTACCCTCGAGATGGAGTCAAATTTACAGGAACGCCTGGCAAACTTCCCTTGCGTTGGGGTGGAGTTATTTGATGACTCTTTGGATGCGGCGACGGAGCGCCTGTCCAAACAGGAACGCTCCCTGGCCTCTCTGGTACGGCCGAAGCCTAAGGCTCCTGCCCAGCGTCCTTTCCGGCAGCCCCCGAGGAGGTACCCTCAGAAGTCGACGCCGGCCTTCTCCAGACCGCCGCCACGGCGACAGCCCCAACAGAGTAGGGGTGGCCCCTCTAAACCTGCCGCGCAGGGGGCCGCCAAGGCCGCGCCGTCCTTTTGACGGGATAGGCGGTTGGGGGCGGGCCCTCACCGCAATATCGCTCCATCCCCTCCCCATCGGGGGTCGGCTGACGGCCTTTGCCGGGGCCTGGTCGGCGATTACGTCGGACGCATGGGTGCTCCGGACAATCTCAGAGGGCTATTCGCTCAACTTCTCCAGTCAGCCTCCAGACTTGCCACCCGGGGCTTGCCCTCCCAATCGGAACCAGTTGTCCCTTCTCCAGGTAGAAGCCAGGGCCTTGTTGACCCTCCGGGCGGTCGAAGTGGTTCCTCCCGATCAGAGGGGACGGGGGTTTTACTCCCGTTACTTTCTGGTCCCAAAAAAGACCGGGGACTTGCGCCCCATTTTGGACCTTCGGAAGCTCAACAAGTTCCTAGTCCGGGAGAAGTTCCGTATGTTATCGCTTCCGGTTCTCTATCCGCTGCTGGAGGAGGGGGATTGGATGTGCTCCCTGGACTTGAAGGAAGCATACACCCATGTTCCGGTGCATCCCGCTTACCGCAGGTTCTTGCGCTTTCAAGTGGGGGATTTGCACCTGCAGTATCGGGTTCTTCCTTTCGGTCTGGCGTCGTCCCCTCGGGTGTTCACCAAGTGTATGGTAGTGGTGGCGGCGGCCCTACGCACGCGGGGTCTGCAGGTCTTTCCCTACCTGGACGATTGGCTAATCAAGGCCCCGTCCAGGGAGGGGGTTATCTTAGCGACCCAACAGACTATCAATCTTCTACAAGGCCTGGGGTTCGAAGTGAACTTTCCCAAGTCTCAATTGTGCCCGGCGCAGTCTCTCCAGTTTATCGGCGCCGTGCTGGACACGGTTCGCCTCCGCGCCTTTCTCCCCCCTCTTCGGCGGGATACCCTGCTTCGGTGGGGCCGCCACTGTCAGGGGCAGCGGGAGGTGTCGGCCCAGCACATGATGGTTTTGCTGGGTCACATGGCGTCGACGGTTCACGTCACGCCTTTCGCTCGCTTGCACCTGAGGCTCGCGCAGTGGACTCTGGCGTCGCAATGGCGACAGGATCGCGACCCGGTGTCTTCTCGGATATCGGTGACCCCTTGTTTACGTCAATCGCTCCGTTGGTGGACCGACTCTTCCAATTTGTCAGGGGGTTTGCTGTTTCTCGTTCCTCCTCACACCAAGGTCTTGACGACAGACTCCTCCGAGTACGCGTGGGGAGCTCACCTGGACGGTCTGAGGACGCAGGCTCTGTGGTCGGCCGAGGACCGTCGTTGTCACATCAATGTACTGGAGCTTCGCGCCATTTTTCTAGCGGCGCGAGCTTTTGTCCACCTACTGCACGACCAGGTGGTACTCGTGCGGACGGACAACCAGGTAGCGATGTACTATGTCAACAAACAGGGGGGTACGGGCTCTTGGCCTCTGTGTCAGGAGGCTCTCCGCCTTTGGGACTGGGCGATCTCGCAGAACATATTCCTGCGGGCGGTTTACATTCAGGGAGAGCAGAACCGGCTGGCGGACAAGCTCAGTCGTCTTCTCCAGCCGCACGAGTGGTCTCTGAATTCCCAGGTCCTTCGCATGGTCTTCGACCGCTGGGGAACTCCTCAGGTGGATCTGTTTGCCTCACCGGAGACCCACAAACTGCCCCTCTATTGTTCTCGGATTTACTCTCCGGATCGTCTCGAGGCGGATGCCTTCCTTCTCGATTGGGAGGGGAAGTTCCTTTATGCATTTCCGCCGTTTCCGCTGATTTTGAGAACGTTGGTTCATCTCAGATCGTCCGGAGCCTCCATGATCCTCATTGCGCCTCGTTGGGCCAGGCAGCCCTGGTTCTCCCTACTTCTTCAACTCAGTACCAGGGAACCTCTGCTTCTGCCGGTGTTTCCCTCTCTGCTGTCTCAGAGTCGGGGGTCGCTGTTGCATCCCAATCTTCAGTCTTTACATCTGACTGCTTGGTTTCTCTCCCCCTGACTTCGATTCCGGTGTCTCGGGCCGTGAGGGACATTTTAGAGGCCTCGCGTAAGGTCTCGACTCGGCTTTGCTATGCTCAGAAATGGACCAGGTTTACATCCTGGTGTTCTTTGAATCATCTGGAACCGGATTCGGTCCCTGTGGCTTCGGTTCTGGAGTATCTTTTGCATTTGTCTGAGTCTGGCCTGAAAACGACTTCCATTCGGGTACATCTCAGTGCCATTGCAGCATTCCATCGGCATCTTGAGGGTCATTCTCTCTCTCTTCATCCTCTGGTGACGCGTTTCATGAAGGGGCTAGTGAATATCCATCCTCCTCTGAAACCTCCTCCGGTGGTGTGGGATCTTAATGTGGTCTTGGCTCAGCTGATGAAGCCTCCCTTTGAGCCCATCGACAAGTCGCATCTTAAGTTTCTTACTTGGAAAGTAGTCTTTTTGATTGCACTCACGTCTGCTCGTCGAATCAGTGAACTACAGTCCTTGGTGGCGGATCCTCCTTTCACGGTGTTTCATCATGATAAGGTGGTTCTTCGCACCCATCCCAAATTTTTACCTAAAGTTGTGTCTGATTTCCACCTCAATCAGTCTATTGTTCTTCCGGTGTTTTTTCCGAAGCCCCATTCTCATCCTGGTGAGGCGGCGCTTCATACCCTTGACTGTAAGAGGGCGTTGGCCTTTTATCTCCAACGCTCCAAGTCTTATCGGAAGGTTCCTCAATTATTTTTGTCCTTTGATCCTAATCGTTTGGGACACCCGGTTTCAAAGCGCACCTTGTCAAACTGGTTAGCTGCTTGTATTTCTTTTTGCTACGCTCAGGCTGGTCTCCCGCTTGCGGGTCGTGTTACGGGTCATAAAGTCCGAGCGATGGCAGCTTCTGTGGCTTTCCTCCGATCTACACCTATGGAGGACATTTGTAAAGCTGCCACTTGGTCTTCGGTTCATACGTTCACCTCCCACTACTGTCTGGACACTTTGTCCAGAAGCGATGGCCGGTTTGGCCAGTCGGTGTTACGTAATCTGTTTTCATAATTTGCCATCCTCCCACCTGCCCTTGTTTGGTTGGCTTGGAGGTCACCCACATGTGAGAATATCATGCCTGCTTGTCCTGGGATAAAGCACAGTTACTTACCGTAACAGGTGTTATCCAGGGACAGCAGGCATATATTCTCACAACCCGCCCACCTCCCCGGGGATGGCTTTCTTTGCTATGATATGGAACTGAGGACCACGAGGTGGGGATGCGCCCTCTAGTGGACAAGAAGGCTAGCACATGCGTGGTGCAGTGTGCAAACTTGAAACTTCTAGCAAGTTTGCTTGAAAAGCTGTCCGCGCTGGGGCTCCGTAGATGACGTCACCCACATGTGAGAATATATGCCTGCTGTCCCTGGATAACACCTGTTACGGTAAGTAACTGTGCTTTATGCTCTCAAATGTACCTCTTGGGAGACAAAATCTAAAAAAAAAAAAAAAAAAGAGAGAGAGAGGTACACTTGAGATAATAGTGTGTGTCACCCTTCGTTGTGACACATAATTTTGGCATCTATTAGAACAGGGGTCTCAAAGGGGCCGCAATCCAGTCGGGTTTTCAGGATTTCCCCAATGAATATGCATGAGATCTATGTGCATGCACTGTTTTTAATGCGTATTCATGGGGGACATCCTGAAAACCCGATTGGATTGCAGCCCTGAAGGAGGGATTTTGAGATCCCTGTATTAGAGCCATATCAAGGACAAAGATGATAGAGTATTAGGTTTTAAAATTCTGTTCAGACTCCTGGTGCAAACATTTTAACATCCTCCAATCAGAATCCTTACTATTGAAAGGTAAAAGAATGCTGATATCATCAGTATAAATATAACTGGAAACATTGTATCTTTCAAGTTCTAAACCTAACGAGTGCATCCTAATGATAAACAATATTGGGAATAGGGGAGAGCCCCCCATAATCCAATGAGCAGCTAGTCGATAAACAACCCTTTGGTTTAACCCTGTATGATCTATGGGATAAAAATACTTTAATCCAATTTAATACTGTGCCTTCCAAACCCCAATCCTGTAAAACCTGTAGTAATAGTCTGTGATCAACAAGATCAAATGCACTTGAGAGATCAAATTGAATAAGGACCATATATACTCGAATATAAACCGGGATTTGTGGGCCAAAAAATTGGCCCAAAATGGGGGTCCTGGTTTATATTCGGGTCATTCCCCAGTGACCACCCGAAACCCTCGACTTCCTGCAGGCCTGCCTTAGGCCGGGACAAGAGGGATCCATCCCGTCTCCTGCCCCAGCTGACACTAATAATTACCACCCTCCCTCGCATACCTGTTCCCTGGTGGTCTAGTGTGTATCCCGCGCTGAAATCCTGAAGATTGTAAAGGTAGTAGCCAGCGGCACACCCGGGCCGGCATGCAGGAGCGAGCTTTTCGTGCTCCTGGCCGGCCCTGCACCGCTGTTGATAGGCTGCCATGAGAACCGCAAATCCCGCGAGAACTTGTGGCAGCCTATCAAGGAGCGGTGCAGGGCCAGCCGGGAGCACAAAAAACCCGCTCCTGCGTGCCGGCCCGGGTGCGCCACTGGCTACAACCTTTACAAAGGATTTCAGCGCGGGATACACGCTGGACCACCAGGGAACAGGTACGCGAGGGAGGGAAGGAGGGAGGGTGGCAATTATTAGTGTCGGCCGGGGCAGGAGATAGGAGGGATCCCTCTTGTCTCGGCCTACCACTAGGTGGTTTAAGCTAAGGGGAATGGTTAATCTGCTGGCTGGGTTAGAGGGCAGAGGGGAGTAGGTGACAATCAAGCCATTCTGACATCACTGATGTCTTTTTAGGGGGAAGAGGGTACAGGGAAGGAAGGTGGGACAGTGTTCAGAGCCTGGCAGGGAGGGGGGCTTGGTTTACAGCCTGGTAGGGAATGGGACTGAGTGCAGGGCAGGGAGGGAATGGGGCTTGGTTCAGAACTTGGAAGGGAGGGTGGGGTGAGTGCAGAATCTGACAGGGCAGGACACTTAAATATTAAGCCACCCAACTTATATTCGAGTCAACCATTTTTCCTCCTATTTGGGGGAAAATGGGGGGTCTCGACTTATATTCGGATTGACTTATATTCGAGTATATACAGTATTAGTTTGACTTAAAACTCAAAATAGATCTGCCTCTTGCTACTAAAGAGCAAAGTAATGTTTCCGTACTATAATCCATTCTAAAGCGAGATTGGATGGGGTGGGGTTCTAACTATTCAGTCAATTTGGTTGTAATCCAACCTTCCATAAGTTTTGTAAGCAATGGAATGGCTGCAACAGGCCAATAATTTGTAGCATCCTGTACTTTCCCATTTGGATTTTTTTAGTATAGGGGTTAAAATAATGCCAAACGAAACATCAAATTTTCCTAGTTGCAATTCCTCATTTAGCCAGTCTGTAGGGACCATTAAAAAACCAGGGGGACAAATTTAAAATATTTGAGGAGGACATACAGTGTGATTTAACATATTTCTTCAATAACATCACTCCTTGAAAGGCTTTGCTCAACACAAGACCATCTTTACTTCGGGAAGCAGGTGAAATCTTGAGTCTTTGTCCGGGCCTTTAATAGAAGAAGTAAGAATTTATTTATGTATTTTATTTATTTCAATTTATTTCCTGCCCTTCCGGAAAGCTCAGGGCGGGTAACAGTAGAACAAACACAGTTTCTGAGAATGGGAGTAACAGAAGAAAAGGGAGGGTTACAGAAAACGGTGGGAGCTTAGGTACAATATTAAAGGCTAACGAGTTACCTTCGAGGAGAAATGTCCAGCATCCATAGCAGTGTATCTAAGGACTAGGTGAGGCTAACATGTTATCATTTGCAGAGGGGATCCAGGACGACAAAGGGGACTTGCTTATCTAAACTAAATCTTAAGCTTATATGCTGCATCCTCTCTATAAAGATAGAGCTTGGCACGGTTTACAGGAACTTTTAAATAAGGAAAAGAACATAATAAGAATTAGTGATTATAAAGAGAGCAGCAAAATTTACATTTTTGAGAATAGCCAAGTTTTAAGATGTTTTCAAAATAATTGGAAGGAGCCCAGATTCCGCTGCTGGGTAGGAAGGTTATTCCAAAGCTCAGTGATTTTGAAGAAAAGAGATTTCCCTAATTTCCAGCATAGATAAACGCCTTTTAACGAGGGGAAAGAGAGTTTAAGGTTTGGGATGGATCTGGTAGCATCAGATCTCGCAGAATTCCAAGATAGTGGAATTCGAGGAGGAAGAATGCCATGCAAGATCTAATATGTTAAGCAGGTGCATTTAAAGTGAACCCTAGAAATTACTGGAAGTCAGTGACATTTTGACAGAAGCGGGGAGACATGATCAAATTTGCTTTTTGTGAAGATCAACCTAGCCGCAGTATTCTGGATCTGCTGAAGGCTTTTCTTGGTTAGACTTAGATAGATGGAGTTACAATAGTCCAGTCTGGAAAGAATGCACACACACGCGCACGTGTGCACGCACATGCACACTTATGCACGCATACGCATGCACACACATGTATACGCACACGTGCGCACACACGTACACACATGTGCACACGTACACGCACACATACGTACACACACGCATACGTACACACACGTACACGTACGTCATGGACTACAAGTTTGATTGAATTTAAGTACTTTTATAGTGTAATATGATTATATGATTGTATAATATGTTGCACTTATTTATGGCTTCAAAACGTATGGAGACTAAAAAAACTTTTTTTTTTAACCAAAGAGTTAAGATGGTCATTAAAGGAAAGTGTAGAGTCTACAATGACACCTAAGATAATATTCAAGAACCTTTCTGACCTCATGTGCGACATTCTTTAAATTAGTCCCTTTTCTTTCTTACTCCTCTTACACTAACTTATCGATCTATAAGTTCCATTTTGTTTACACCCTGTGCTGCCAGTTAAAATGTTTTATTGCGGTTTAGATTAGATTAGATTGCGCATTGCATTGGCACTTTAAGGTAGCATACTGTTCCATACTTTGTATCGTTATTGGAATATTTTACTGCCGCAATTGTCGGTTGTTTATGCTTGGCTTATTCTTGCTATACACCATTTTGAGTGAATTCTTTCGAAAAGGGCAGTGAATAAATAATCAATTACATTCGTAAATGACGGCATTTAAGCACGAGCATTTGCAGCCTCTGACATAGCGTAAGTTAACCCTATAACAAAAAGTTAAGCATATAAATGCAATTGCTTATTGGAAGTTTCTGTACCGCTACTAATGACTGTGGAGTCAATTCAGAGCAGTTTGCATGAGCTTCAGTAAAGGTGTTACAATACATGAGCTCTAACCGGTGCCAATTTTTATTGGCACCTAAGTCAGTAAAAAAAACACCGTTGAAATGACATTTTTAACTGAGTTTTAAGGCGCCTGCTCAACCGCACCTCTGTAGGTGCTTTGGGCCACCTGTGGGTGAGGCTAACGCTGCAACTGGCATTAGGCGATTTAAAGCACCTATGGAGGCGTGCTTCACATCATAGGGAGGCGCCAGAAATGTAGGCCGGGAAAACCCTGGCCTACATTTCCAGTGCCTACCTGATTCTGTACCCGGCACCGTCGCACGATTGACACGTGGTCGGCACAAATTTTAGGTGACAATTACCCCAAAAATCTATTTGCTAGGGTTGCCAGATTTTCCAATCGGAAAATCTGGACACGTAGACCCGCCTCCCCAGACCCACCCAGTTCCGCCCATCCCCGCCCTGTAACTCTCTAATCCCACCCCCCAGTCCCGCCCTAGCCCCGCCCCTCACTGCCTGCTCTTGTCGGGCAGGGAGGAAATTCGCACATGCACGGACTTCCTCTCTGCCCAATGTGATTTGAGGAGGTTTTTCAAAACCTAGACAAAGGGCTCCTTTTACAAAGCCGCGTTAGCGGTTTAATGCGCGTGATAGCGTGCGTTAATTTGCCGACCGCGCTAGCCGCTACCGCCTCCTCTTGAGCAGGCGGTAGTTTTTTGGCTAGCGCAAGGTTTAGCGCGAGCTAAAAAGGTGCATGCGGTAAAGCCGCTAACGCGGCTTCGTAAAAGGAGCCCAAAGTGCAGGTTTTTGAGAAACCGTCCACATATCTGGTAACCCTACTATTTGCCCTTAAACGTTTTTGCATCATACCATACGAACATTAGGGGTTTAGTGTCTGCTTTCATAACTGATCAATAAACCCCAAATGTCTGATAAATCCTGATGTACTGACATTGTCCAGGAGTGAAAGAAAGCAATCGCAACCGGATAATTTCCTACTTAATGCCAACATCATCTCACCAGCCAGAGCAAAGTGGGATGATAAATCAGTAATGTACTGGTTTGCACTTGCTCAAAAATGTTCGGCAGCAGTTTATTGCTAAGCTAACGCTGATAAATTGGCCTCGGTAGAATTTCAACAGATTGCACGAGATTGATCTGGTTCATCTGAATTAACCATAGAAACATAGAAGATGACGGCAGAAAAGGGCTACAGCCCATCAAGTCAGCCCACTCTGCTTACCCACCCCCTGTCTATGCCCTAATGACCCAATTTCCTTATTTTGACCCTCGTAGGGATCCCACATGGGTATCCCATTTATTCTTAAAGTCTGGCACGCTGTCTGCCTCGATCACCTGCACTGGAAGCTTGTTCCAATGATCAACCACTCTCTCTGTGAAGAAATACTTTCTGGTGTCTGCAGCAGCCACTTTCTCCTCCTCTCCCTATTGGCTAAGGCTCTTAACATTTGCATCTCCTCTTCCTATAGGCTAAGGCTCTTTACACCTGCATTGTGATGTCATAGAACTTTCTGATTATAGAAACATAGAAACATGATGGCAGATAAAGGCCAAATGACCCATCATAGAAACATAGAAACATAGAAACTGACAGCAGAAAAGGGCCACGGCCCATCTAGTCTGCTCGCACTAATGACCCACCCCCTAACTTCCTCCGTGAAGAGATCCCAGGTGCCAATCCCATTTTTTCTTAAAATCTGGCACGCTGCTGGCCTCAATTACCTGTAGTGGAAGACTTTTCCAGCGATCAACCACCCTTTCGGTAAAGAAATATTTTCTGGTGTCGCCATGAAATTTCCCACCCCTGAGTTTCAACGGATGCCCTCTTGTAGCCGTGCTAATTCGATTAGAGGGCGCTAATCGATTAGCGCACCTTAGTAAAAGAGGGGGAAAGGTTTTTTGTTTTTTTTTGCAGGTCTGGGGTCCTTATATATACTCCTTGGCACATAGAACCTGACTTGAGCGATGAAGGTTTGGCAGCCTCGGGGTGGCCTTTCCCCTGCTTGGTGTATTTCTTTTTTTCTTTCTTTTCTTAAGTTTTATTATTTTTCCTTTGCTGTTTTCTGTCTGCTTACCTTGGTTTGCGTTAGAGAATGACATGGTGACAAAATTCGTCACCGTTCCCGTCCCCGCGGATAACCGCAGGAAATAATCCCATGTCATTTTCTAGTGTCTATTTCAACCTCAGTCCTTCTACACCAGCATTCTTCAAAGCAAAGCTTGCGGGTCAGTGGTTGTGGCCATTCATACTCTGATTCTTATATGAGCCAAGGATAATGAAGCCATTGTGACATCACTGATGTGATTGGCTCTTAGGCACTGGTGGAATAAGGCATTATGACATCACAATATCTGCTCTGGAATGTTTCTGCTCAATCTCAGCATTCTTCAAAGCAAAGCTTGTGGGTCATTGGTTGCGGCCATTCAGACTCTGATTCTTCCCTCTCTCTTTAAAGAATGACATGAAGATGGTTTCCCGCAGTTATCCGCGGGGACGGGAACGGTGATGAATTTTGTCACCGTGTCATTCTCTAGTTTGTGTCTCTATTGGTTCTTTTTGGTTTGGGGGTTGGGAGGGGGGAGGTCATTCACATTGTCTTTTGGGGCTCAGAAAAAGCTGGTCCCAGTCCTGATCTCTACAGACTGTAATATTTTATATAAAGTAACCCGTCCTGGTTATCTGTGTAAAAATAGGGTTCCACTAGGGACATTAAAAACATGAGTACCAGACCATACAATTCCAGGTTATAAGAAGAGAGAATATGATCGACTTTTGGGTAGAAAATATTCTTTATTTTTAAATTTAATGTGAGTGATTTTTTTTTTCTCTCTCTTTTTGTTTGTTTAGTGGCGTCTGGTGGGTGAAAAGAGCAAGATTATATTAAATGAGCTTTTGAATTTAAAATCTGTACCGCTGTAGGATTCAGAAACTAAGAGCCAAAGTGATTACATTATAATGCAATAATGTCTTGATATTTTTATCTGCGTGTTCAATCTATAGCACAGACAGGCTCATCATTTTGATTTTCATTTGACTGAAGCATTAACTAAACATTGAAATTTCAGATGAGAAAGAGGTAATGACATGGTAGCGAAATTAGGTCTTCAGTGACGGTGTCAGCTTTCAGAATACACCAAAACAGTGCTTGTCATGTAATTGATTTAGAAAACCTTTTGATTATCTATATAAATATGCTGAAAAGTGAGAACTGCCTGTCACTGATGGGCCTGGTGCAATTATGTACGCCAATGAGAACAGTCCCATGTCGCTTCTCAGCTGTTCAACTGATAAAAGCATCGAGCTAGCCAGTATTCTATTAATTTCGCATGCAGATATATGCCCCGCTCATACTTTGAGTCCACTCATGTGCACATCCACCGGTGAAATATGCATGAATTTACACAATAGCATTTTGGCGTATATCCGGCATGCATGTACCCATGAGTACACAAACACGGTTCATAGACAAAATCGCGCGAGACAATGGCGCGCCGGCAACTGAGCGCAAGGTTGACGGCGCGCCGAAGAAAAGCACTATTTTAAAGGGTTCCGACAGGGGGGGGTGTTGGTGGGGACCCCCTATTTTACTTAACAGACATGGCGCTGGCGTTGTGGGGGGTTTGGGGGGTTGTAACCCCCCCCTCATTATACTTGAAACCGAACTTTTTGCCTGTTTTTTAGGGAAAAGGTTCAGTTTTAAATATAATGTGGGGGGTTATAACCCCCCAAACCCCCCACAACGCCAGCGCAATGTCTGTTAAGTAAAGTGGGGGGGGGGGTTCCTCCCCACACCCCCCATCGGAGCCCTTTAAAATAGTGCTTTTCTTCAGCGCGCCATCAACCTTGCGCTCAGTTGTCTGCGCTCAGTTGTCGGCGCGCCGTTGTCTCGCGCGATTTAGTCCCATCACCCACAAACACACATATATGCAGGCATTAATAAGAGCATAAGAATACCCATCTAGGTCAGACCAATATCCTGTTTCCAACAGCGGACAATCTAGGTCACAAGTAGAGAATGACACCGGGACAAATTTTTTTCCTGTCCCGTCCCCATGAGTTTTGTCGCTGTCCCTGCCCCATTCCTGTAAGCTCTGCCTTAACCACACAAGCCTCGAACACTTACGATTTCACAGTGTTTGAGGTTTGAACTTTTGTGCAGATGAGGATGGAGTGTGCAGGAACGGGGGCAGGGACAGGAAAAGAATGGGACGGGAAAATGAATCCTCGCGGGGGCGGGGAAAAATTTGTTCCCGTCACAAGTAGCTGGCAGAAACCTAAATAGTAGCGACATTCCATGCTACTGATCCAGGGCAAGCAGAGGCTTCCCCCATGTCTGTCTCAATAGCACACTATGAGTTTTTCCTCCAGGAAATTGTCCAAGCCTTTTTTTTAAACCCTGCTACACGAATCGCTTTTGCCATATCCTCTGGCAACAAATTCCAGAGCTTAACTATTCTTGGAGTGTCTGACCTTCTGCAAGAATAACATTACACCATATCTTTGACAACTTCACTGGTTGCCAGTAGTATTCAGAATCCAATACAAAGCAATTATGATCTGTCACCAATTCCTATATGGCATGATTCCATAATTCTTTAAGAGAAAGATGTCTAGTTATCATCTATGTATCCCCCCAGGAAGGTCCCTCCTGTCAGAAACCGCCCGCTTCTACAGCCACTTCATCCCCCAACTCTGGAACCAACTCCCCCCACAAATCAGATTACAGAACTAATTGATGACCTTCCGGAAAGCGGTAAAGAACCTCCTCTTCAACTGAAATTACAACCGCAATCTACCCCTCTCCTCCCTTAACCTCCCCCTCCCTTCTACCCTCTCTTCTCCACTCTGAACCTCTACTTAAATTGCTGTATAGTCTTTGTATTGTCCAAATGTACTCCACTGTAAATGTTTGCTTGTAGGCCGTTCTGAGCTACTGGAAGGACGAGATAGAAATCTAAATCAATCAATCAATCAATCACTGTGTTCGGAAAAGTCCCAATTGTTGAAAACAGATGCCAACCCAAAATATGCTGAAACCAATGCAATGACCTTTTCATGTACAGGGGTAAAACTATGGAATGCCCTCGTTGGCCAAATTCGGAAATGCAGTGACAGGAGTTCATTTAGAAAACGGTTAAAAACACAACTATTTGTTGAAACATTTTTCTGAGTATTGCTTCCAGAGAGCGTAATAGGGCAGAGTACGGTACTGGGGTTCAAGAAAGGATTGGTCAATTTCCTGCTGGAAAAGGGGATAGAGGGGTATAGATAGAGGATTACTGCACAGGTCCTGGACCTGTTGGGCCGCCGCGTGAGCGGACTGCTGGGCACGATGGACCTCAGGTCTGACCCAGCGGAGGCATTGCTTATGTTCTTATGGGAGAGGAGGAGATAGTGGATGCTCTGGATGGGCCATTTAGCCTTTATCTGTCATCATGTTTCTGTGTTACTATAGTTCTGTGACATCACAATGCAGGTGCAAAGAGCCTTAGCCTATAGGAAGAGGAGATGCAAATGTTAAGAGCCTTAGCCAATGCGCTTCCAGAGAGCGTAATAGGGCAGAGTACAGTACTGGGGTTCAAGAAAGGATTGGACAATTTCCTGCTGGAAAAGGGGATAGAGGGGTATAGATAGAGGATTACTGCACAGGTCCTGGACCTGTTGGGCCGCCGCGTGAGCGGACTGCTGGGCACGATGGACCTCGGGTCTGACCCAGCGGAGGCATTGCTTATGTTCTTATGGGAGAGGAGGAGATAGTGGATGCTCTGGATGGGCCATTTAGCCTTTATCTGTCATCATGTTTCTGTGTTACTAAAGTTCTGTGACATCACAATGCAGGTGCAAAGAGCCTTAGCCTATAGGAAGAGGAGATGCAAATGTTAAGAGCCTTAGCCAATGCGCTTCCAGAGAGCGTAATAGGGCAGAGAACGGTACTGGGGTTCAAGAAAGGATTGGACAATTTCCTGCTGGAAAAGGGGATAGAGGGGTATAGATAGAGGATTACTGCACAGGTCCTGGACCTGTTGGGCCGCCGCGTGAGCGGACTGCTGGGCACGATGGACCTCAGGTCTGACCCAGCGGAGGCATTGCTTATGTTCTTATGTTAGAATTAATGCTGTCTGTTTCGACTTGTCCTGATCTGTTTTAACATTTTATGTATATAACCATTTTGTAAACCGTTTTGATATAAAACGGTATAGAAATTTTTAAAATAAATAAGTAAATGTTAGGATCTGATGAAAAGAATTACAAAGTATTTAAAATACAGAGCCAGGTAACAGTGTCTTATAAAAGGAAATAACACAATTCAATAAAAGATACTAACTGACAAAGTACGACCCTAACTCATTCAAACTTGAAACTTGAAGCATGTATTCATTACTCCTGCTTGAAACGCCAGAGTCCTCTCTAAAAATTTCTTAAAACGGCACGCTTTCGCTGAAGGAAAATAAAACCAGCCAGTTCTACGTATATTTTTTTTACATATAAAAAATCTAAAATGAGCAACAAGATAAGATGGGGCTAACCCAAATAAGACTTTGTAGCAAATACATCCAAATTGAAACAACACTCTAGCCTTGTTTACTCTACTGTAAAAGGAACCCAATATCATATAAATTACTCATCCTGCATTTTCTGCTCCTTATTAGAAAATAATTCAGGGCTATTTTTTTTTTTTTTTTAAAGCTTCCACAAATAGAGATGTTTTGATAAGCTTCTTAAAATACTTAAATATGGGATGGTGTCACCATAACCACAACCTTCAAGACTAATGTTGAAAAAATGACCGAAATACACAAAATTATATTGGCAAAACCATTAAACTGTATTCTGCAAGATCTGCTAATTTCTCACTATTAGACTTTATTAAGTCATGGAGAAGACTTCAAGGGCTCAAAGAGGCAGAACTTTAGAATGTTCTTGTCCTACCTCTGCTACTTGAGCAATCATTAGTCATAAAAACCTCTCTTGGTCTAGTCCAGGGGTAGGCAATTCCGGTCCTCGAGAGCCGGAGCCAGGTCAGGTTTTCAGGATATCCACAATGAAAAAGTATGAGATGGATTTGGTGCACTGCCTCCTTGAGATGCAAATCTATCTCATGCATATTTATTGTGGATATCCTGAAAACCTGACCTGGCTCCGGCTCTCGAGGACCGGAATTGCCTACCCCTGGTCTAGTCCAGTGGTCTCAAACTCAAACCCTTTGCAGGGCCACATTTTGGATTTGTAGGTACTTGGAGGTAAAACTCTTTATAGTTTATAAATCTTTCCTTTTGGCTAAGTCTTAATAATAATATTGTCATTTATAGCGAAAGAGTCATGTGATCAAGAAACGGTTTTATTTTACTTTTGTGATTATGATAAACATACTGAGGGCCTCAAAACAGTACCTGGTGGGCCATGAGTTTGAGAACACTTCTATAGGCTAAGGCTCTTTACAGCTGCATTGTGATGTCATAGAACTTTATGACGGCAGATAAAGGCCAAATGGCTCATCCAGAGCATCCACTATCTCCTCCTCTCCCTATTGGCTAAGGCTCTTAACATTTGCATCTCCTCATCCTATAGACCAGTGGTCTCCAACTCAAACCCTTTTCAGGGCCACATTTTGGATTTGTAAATACTTGGAGGGCCGCAGAAAAAATAGTTAATGTCTTATTAAAGAAATGACAATTTTGCATGAGGCCAAACTCTTTATCTATATATATGAAATCGGAGGTACGTATGTGTGTAGGTATGTGTGTGTGTGTGTATGTGCCACGATCACGCAAAAACGGCTTGACCAATTTGAATGAAACTTGGTATGCATATCCCTCACTATCTGGGGTGATATGTTCTGGGGGTCTCGCAGCCCACCTGCACACGTGGGTGGAACTACAAACAGAACATCAGATTTCACCCATTCATGTCAATGGAAAAAAAGTAAAAAGCTGCCATTCTCACAGTAATTCAAAAACGGCTTGACCGATTTGAACGAAACTTGGTATGCAGATCCCTCACTACCTGGGGTGATATGTTCTGGGGTCTCGTGGCCCACCTGCACACGTGGGCGGAGCTACAAACAGAACATCAGATTTCACCCATTCATGTCAATGGAAAAAATGTAAAAAGCTGCCATTCTCACAGTAATTCAAAAACGGCTTGACCGATTTGAACGAACCTTGGTATGCAGATCCCTCACTACCTGGGGTGATATGTTCTGGGGGTCTCTCGGCCCACCTGCACATGTGGGCGGAGCTACAAACAGAAAATCAGATTTCACCCATTCATGTCAATGGAAAAAATGTAAAAAGCTGCCATTCTCACAGTAATTCAAAACGGCTTGACCGATTTGAACGAACCTTGGCATGCAGATCCCTCACTACCTGGGGTGATATGTTCTGGAGGTCTCGCGGCCCACCTGCACATGTGGGCGGAGCTACAAACAGAAAATCAGATTTCACCCATTCATGTCAATGGAAAAAATGTAAAAAGCTGCCATTCTCACAGTAATTCAAAAACGGCTTGACCGATTTGAACGAACCTTGGTATGCAGATCCCTCACTACCTGGGGTGATATGTTCTGGGGGTCTCGCGGCCCACCTGCACATGTGGGCGGAGCTACAAACAGAAAATCAGATTTCACCCATTCATGTCAATGGAAAAAATGTAAAAAGCTGCCATTCTCACAGTAATTCAAAACGGCTTGACCGATTTGAACGAAACTTGGTATGCAGATCCCTCACTACCTGGGCCTCAAAATAGTACCTGGCGGGCCACATGTGGCCCCTGGCCGCGAGTTTGAAATCACTGGTCTAATCCATGTCATGACATCATGTTGTGCTTTGCTGGAGAAAGATATTTGCAAGATATTGGTGTGGTTGGCACTAGAATATACATATCTATTACTCCAGCTAGTGTCTAGTGGAAGTGTGGCCTAGTGGTTAGAATGGATGCCTCAACAGCCTAAGGTTGTCAGTTTGATCCCAGCCTGCTCCTTGTGACTCTGGCAAGTCACTTAACAGTCTATTGTCCCAGCTACCACAGTTAGATTGCGAGTTTGCTGGGATAGGTAGAGAAAATAATTAAGAGTACCTGATTACTAGTCATTGGAATTGTAAACTGCTTTGAGTGAAGCTCTTCATGAAAAAGGCATTTAATAAACCTAAATAAATCACTCCTCAGGCCCGCTCAACATACCTTCTTCTAGGTTCAGGCAACTCAGCGCCTATCTGGAGAAATCCCTTATGGTTCAGCTTCTTTATAGTAGGAATAGTGTTATTCCCCAGGGACATGCTGATGAAATTATTAATGCCGCATTAATTATTTTATTTATTTTTTTAAGATGAACCACCAGCCTATGACCTGTAATCAAATCCCCCATTGCCTGAAAGCAAGCAGCAATGCATGTTCGATTTATAATAAAAAATGGAGCGTACAGCATGATGTCATCAGCATATAAATGATATCATTAAGAGCTTCGGTATTCGCTGTCACACAGCACCTGAATACAGATGTTAAACAACTGTACACCGCATGTTGAACCTTTCCTAAAAAGAGCTGACTCATCTTTTCCTTGCTGTCCTCTCAAATAATGCACCGATGCAATATAGTCGAACCATTCCCAAGTTACTACGACATCATCTGAAGGTCAGGATTATCAAAGGCTGATGATATATCTCAAAAAATTAACCAATAAAAACAGCGCTAATTGTATGAAAATGGTACCAACACTTGAGAGGGGCTTGAGAGGGGTCGAGTGCGTCATTCTTTGGGTCAATCGAAGTTTTTTTTTGCAGGTCTGGGGTCCTTATATTTACTCTCTGTCTCCTCAAGCCTGCAGTTTGATTCTTAATACTTTGCCTATTTGATTCCTGGGTTCATAGTCTAAAGCGCGCGAGGACAAAAACTGAGCGCAGGACTTCATCGCGCCGAAGAAAAACAGTATTTTAAAGGGCTCTGACGGGGGGTGTTGGTGGGGAACCCCCACCCCCCACTTTACTTAATAGCGATCGCGCTAGCATTGGGGGCTTTGGGGGGGGGGTTGTAACCTCCCTCATTATACTGGAAACTTAACTTTTCCCCTGTTTTTTAGGGAAAAAGTTAAGTTTTCAGTATAATGTGGGGGGTTACACCCCCCCACACACCCCCAACATGGCAGCTTGAGGCAGCGCGATTCCTATTAAGTAGAGTGGGGGGGGGGTTACCCCCCACGCCCTCCGTCAGAGCCCTTTAAAATACTGTTTTTCTTCGGCACGATTAAGCCCTACGCTCAGTTGTCCGCGCTCGGTTGTCAGCGCTCCTTTGTCCTCGCGTACTTTTGACCTATCACCGATTCCTCAGTGGTGAGGGGTTCGCAGCCTTGGGGTGGCCTCTTCCCGGCTTTTCTCCGTGTTTTCCCCCCCCTCCCCCTTTTTTCTTTTTCTCTTTCTTCCTCGGGAGATCTATTTTCTGATTCTTTGGGGCTCATCAGAGTCCAGGGCCCTGAAAGTTCTGTTTTTGTTTGGTTCCCGTTCTGACCTTCCTTCTTAGCTGGGCTGGCTGTTTTTTTTGGGTTTTTTTTTTCTTTCTCTTCTTCTTCTTTGGTTATTGTGGGGAGGGGGTCTGGGGCTTGGGATCTCATTGCTGTATGGCTTTTGGTGCACCTGTCTGTTTTTTTTTGTTGTGTTCATTGCCTCCTCCTTTGCCTCTGATGTACTCCATTAAAAATTGTTTCCTGTAATCCTCCCCTCACGGGCTGAGATCTCTCAGACACTGGGACCTCGGCTCATTCCAGCATTGTTGCCGTGTTGATGTATTGTTGCTATGAGGGGATGGGCTCTATTGGGGCTGCTCTATGAAAATTTGATGACGTTCTGTTTGTTCCCCTTTTGGGTTTATCATCCTTGTTCTGCATTCTTGTCTGCTGTTGGTGCATATTTTCATCAATAAAAAATTGTTTGACCTAAAATGATACCAACAATGTCTCCACCTCGTCATCAGCCCGGAAACCATATTGATGAGGGTCCAATACGGCGTTACGATCTAGATCATTTTGCAGTTAAGAATAAACTACACATTCCAGAGTTTTGCAGGAAACATCTGATTTGATAACTGGGTGATATGAACTTAAATCCAATGGAGTCGACTTCTGTTCAATAGTCAAATCACACAAATAGAGTAGCTGTGTCACCCCTTCCTTTCCCTCGAACCTCTTTAATTGTTCTGGCGTGAGCAGCGTCATGCATCGGTGTCGGCCGTCTCTGACGTCACTTCCTGGTCCCGCGCCTAGGAAGTGGCGTCGGAGGGTGAGCCGACACGACGTGGGCAGCAAGTGTGTGATGCTGCTCGCGCCGGGGATATTAAAGAGGTACAGGAGAAAGGAAGGGGTGTGTGAATGCGGTAGGGGGGAGGAGTCAGGAAGGAGCAGGGGGGGAGGGGAGAGCGCCATCGCCCTGCAGTGTGTCGCAAACTTTTTAATCTGTGGCACACTAAACTTGAGGTGCGATGATGTCACACGCAAGTGCTGATGTCCTGCAGCCACGGCCCTGAGCCTCCTATTATCACTGGTATGGGGGGAGGGGTGCTGCAGAAGGAGAGGCGAGAAGGAGCAGAGGCGCTGACAAGGAGGAGACGTGCAGAGCTTTGGATTCTTGCCCAGAAATAGCTAAGAGGAAAAAAAAAAACAACAACAAATTTTTAGATTGAATCAGGTTGGGCAGACTGGATGGACCATTCGGGGCTTTATCTGCTGTCATCTACTATGTTATGACTACAGGACGTGCCTCTCGCCACGCGCGGCACGTCCTGTAAGCAGCAGACGGTGTCTCTCTTCCTCGCCATTATCTCGCGGCGCACAGCATGCGATGCACTGCTCTAGCCTGTAGCCAGGTCACCGCATGGCAAAGTGGGATCTGAGGCTTTTTCCTCCTCATTAGTTCTTTGATGGCTTGTGCCTTTAGCAATTCATGCATAACTATTATTCGTTCATTGATATGAAAAGAGTGTACGTTTTTGTTTTCTTTTTTTTAGCACAATTTACTACCTGGCACGTTATAGTTTTGTACTGACCTGACTTCTACTCAATACAGGACAAATACTTGCCCTTTTCCACAACCAAAACCCCCCACTTCCTGCAGTAAAATAGTTACTGCCTGATTGAAGCAGTCGACGATGTCCAAAGCTATGCCTTTAAACCACCCGACGGTATATAGATCCGTGGCAGACATATTTGTCCTCATTTCAGAAACCATCTTACAAATATCTTCCTCGTGAAAAACCAGCCACTTATCTAAATTTTTCTTCAACAAAAAAAATAATCAAAGAAGCATGAAGCAAGCAGAGTTTCTATGAATAATAATCAGCCAACACATTCAGACCTAATTTACCTTCTGCCTCCTTCAGTTTGTGAGCAAGTTCTAATAACTCCTGAGGTTTGTTAAGTTAGAACAGCCACCACTGGGAGTAATATTGCTTTTTCCTATTATTGCTCATACTCCGATATTCTGCTAAGAGAGTCCTACAACAATCCCTGTGCTGTTCACATGGATTTCTGGCATTTATCTCTCCATCCAAAGCAATATAATTTTTTTTTTTCTGATGCAATTCATCCAAGAACCAAGTAGAATACTGATTCCTTCCGGTACATGTAGCTGTATCCAGCAGACTCAAATCATCGCTATTGTGAAACGCTCATTCCTGAACTGCTTGATCTAGTCCAGTCATTTGCACTGACGTAATTCAGTTCTGACCTCTGTTTCGTGACTTAAAAGACGGACGACAAAGATCAGGACCAGGGAACCAGAAGTTTGAGATCAGAGGACAAAAACCTTCTAGTAATTCCACCACTTAGTATAATAAGTACAAGACAAGATACGATCTGTGCAGTTACAGCGCCCAGAATATGGAATTCCTTACCATCATTTATTAGGGAAGAAAAATCACTAAGTAAATTTAAAGGACTGTTAAAATGCTGGTTGTACAAGGATGCTTTTGAGACCTAATTATCGGAGTCTCTATTGATCCCATTCGTTGTTTAAACTCGCAAGTCCTCTGTTTTAGGTTCGGAGAAATTGAATTAAAAAAAAAAAATTCTTAATTTTCTATTATACTTTTATCAATACTTTTAAAATTTCTTACCCTCCGTTTGTATTTTCCTTTTATGTATCCTTTACTATACTTATTGTAGTTCTCCCTATTTCCCTTATGTATTGGTACGTCATGCCCGTCTGTGTTGGTTGTAGTTAATAATTAAGACCCTGTTTTTAATTGTAAATCGCTTTGAATTAATGATATTGCGATACATCAAAATTTTAATAAAACTTGAAACTTGGGATCAAATTTTCTTAGAACAAATATCAGATCCAAAACCTGGCCCTTATCATGAGCAAGGAGCTGAGCCTAAACTATAGCCTAATCCAGGCCTATTCAATTCCAGTCCTTGAGGTCCACAGCCAGGCCTGATTTTCATAATATCCATGAGAGAGATTTTTGCATGCACTGCCTCCTTGGTATGCAAATCTCTCTCCTGCATTTTCATTGTGGATATTCTGAAAAACTGGCCTGTCAGTCGACCTTGAGGACTGGAATTGAGGAGCTCTGGCCTGAAGTGGAGGAGTCACGCAGTGTTTCTCAACTCGGTCCTGGAGCACTCCCTTGTCGGCCAGGTTTTCAGGATATCCACAATGAAGATGCATAAACTTGATTTGCATACACTGCCTCCATTATATGCAAATTTCTTTCATGCATATTCATTGTGGATATCTTGAAAACCTTACTGGCAAACGGGGTACTCCAGAACTGAGTTGAGAAACTGGTAAGAGCAGCTGCCTCAGCACCCTAAGATTGTGAGTTCAACTCCCATTGCAGCTTCTTGTGATTCTGGGAAAGTCACTTAATACTTCATTGCCCTAGGACTTAGGGTTACCATATGGCTCTAGAAAAATGAGGACGGATTGAGACTAGAGAATGACATGGGGAAAAATTTTTCCCCATCCCCACTGGAACTCATTTTCCCATCTCGTTCCTGCGAGTTCTTTTGCTGTCCCTGTCCCATTCCTGCAAGCTCCGTCCTCATCTGCTCAAACCTCAAACAAATCATAAGTAGCAACATTCTAGGGCTCAGAATGTGATGTCATAATGCCTCATTCCACCAATGCCTAAGCTCCGTCCTCATCTGCACAAGCCTCAAACACTTTAATATCATAAGTAGCAACATTCTAGAGCATAGATTGTGATGTCATAATGTCTTAGCCCACCAATGCCTAAGCTCCGTCCTCAGCTGCACAAACCTCTAACACTTTAAAATCATAAGTAGCAACATTCTAGAGCTCAGACTGTGATGTCATAATGCCTCATTCCACCAATGCCTAAGCTCCGTCCTCAGCTGCACAAACCTCAAACACTTTGAAATCCTAAGTAGCAACATTCTAGAGCTCAGACTGTGATGTCATAATGCCTCGGTCCACCAATGCCTAAGCTCTGGCCTCATCTGCACAAGCCTCAAACACTTTAAAATCATGTGTCCAAGGCTTGTGTGGTTAAGGCAGAGCTTTCAGGAATGGGGCAGGGACAGGGACATCAACAAAACTCGCAGGGACAGGATGGGGAAATTGAGTTCCTGCGGGGACGGGGACAAATTTGTCCCCATGTCATTCTCTAATTGAGACATCCTGGTTTTACTTCCATTGCTTTCAATAGAATTAAAGCCCAGAAGTCTCTATCTGTCCTTTTTCTGGACAAAACTGTAAAAAGTGGATTTCTTGCTAGCCCTCAAACACCCAAGGCACTACTTTTAATTCTATTTGTGCCCTTCCTGGGGTGGTGTTTTCATCATTGGTCTTAGCAAATAGCATGTGCAATAAATATTTTTATTAATTTTCGACAGGCTCTGCATCTAATATAATAAAATGGTAGGACGCGCATGCGCACTAAAAAAATCGTGTTCCCTGATCCCGTCGCGGAAACACGAGTGCGCATGCGCGCCTACTACGTCACCACATCCTGCTCTCCACCTCGCGCCGCTACAGGCCCCACACTCGCAACTCACACATCCGCTGCAGCCTAGCAACTCCGACCACAACCTTCCCCCCTCAACCGCCTAGGAGCTGCGGCGGGGGCTTTCAGAACAGAATATGATTACCATCTTTCTTTAGGCAGCCCCGGTTGTTTACTTGGATTCAATGTCAGCATTAGGGTTCGCCGGCCGCCAGCCGTGAGAGGAAGGCCGCCGCAGCCTCGCCGCTAGGTAGGGGGACAACAATTGCGCTTATGCTCAAGCCGCCGCCACGACTCCTCTCTTGAACCGCACCAGGATCCAGAGAGGAGCTGCGGCGGGGACTTGAGCATAAGCGCCATTGTTGTCCCCCTACCTAGCTGCGAGGCTGCGGCGGCCTTCCTCACCCGGCTCACATTGAATCCAAGTAAACAACTGGGGCTGCCTAAAGAAACCGGTGCTTGGCCCGCCAAACAATTCCTGCCATTGCCGAAATTTGCCTTCACTTCCTCCATCAGGTCAGTTCAGCTCCGTCTATGTTAAAAGCAGCTGCTTTGAAATTGGAGCCCTGCCGCCACCGTAACACGTTCCCTCTGCCGCGGTCCCATATGTCAGAGAAGGGGCGGGACCAAGGCAGAGGGAACGTGTTACGGCAGTGGCAGGCCTCCGATTTCGACGCGGCTCCTTTTAACATTGGTGGATTCATTGCACCTGATGGAGGGAGGGAAGGAAAGATGGTTGGGCGCTGTTGAGCCCCTCTTTGCCCTCAGACCCTCTCCTAACTGCTGTCTCCTGTCTCAGACCACTGGGGGGGGGGGAGGTGCCTGTCTTCAGCTGCCGGGATGAAGGGAGGGAAGAAGAAAGAAGGGGCCCTGGCAAGCGAGTTATCAAAAGCCAACCATAGCCTGGGACCCCTACATGGTATGAATAATGACCAGACAACAAAAGGTAAGAAAAATAATTTTATTTTCTGTTTTGTGATTACACTATGTCAGATTTGAAATGTGTCTTGAGGGAGGCTGCCGCGGCGGCTTTGGACAGAGGGGTACCATTTTCATGGGAGCCGGCCTTTGGAGAGGCTTGGGACGCGGGGACGGATGCGAGAGGGGCTGCCGCTGCGAAGGGCTTTGGTGGGGGAGCCAGCCAGACCGCGAGTCTGGGGCCGTTGTAAGCGTGGATTGGTCAAGGAGCCGCCGCTGCCGAGGCTTTGAAATTGCTCTCCCACCGTCACTCCCTCCCGCCCCGGCTCTGCCTCTGCCCCTGCCCAGGTTCAAAAGTAGGAGAGGCGGTCATCTAGCACCCGTTAATCTAACGGGCTTAAACACTAGTAAATTATAAAGTGCGTAGAGTGCCATAAAAGTGCTACATAGTGCTCTAGAGGAAAGGCACTTATCTTTGTGTCCGATGGCTGCCCAACCGTTTCACTTCTAGTTTCGTCAGGGGCTATGCCTCCTTGGTTGCAAGCACCAACATTTTTAGTTAGAAAAGCCCATTCTTTGAGCTGAAACCACCGCTATGCGTGGCACTGCCCTGAGCCTCTATCGCCTGTCGAGCATGAAATCCACTTTTTATAGTTTTGTCCTCATTATTTGGCATTCATATTTATTGTCCAATAATCTACTAGAGGACCTCTCATATACTGACAGACTGAAAAAGCTAGGGCTTTTCTCCCTGGAAAAGCAGAGACTTAGAGGAGACATGATAGAAACCTTCAAGATCATGAAGGGCATAGAAAGAGTAGACAGGGACAGATTTTTCAAATTAAGGGGATCAATAAGTACAAGGGGGCACTCAGAGAAATTGAAAGGGGAGAGGTTTAGAACAAACGCCAGGAAGTTCTTTTTCACACAGAGGGTGGTGGATACATGGACGCGCTACCAGAGGATGTGATAAACAGGAGCACGCTACAGGGGTTCAAAGAAGCTTTGGATAGGTACTTGGAGGACAAAGGGATTGAGGGGTACAGATAAGAGTAGAGGTAGATTATAGGGATGGGATTAGAGGTAAGTTACAAAATTAATCAGGGACCACTGTTCAGGCACTGGGCTGGTGGGCCGCCGCGGGAGTGGACCGCTGGGCGAGATGGACCTCTGGTCTAGCTCAGCGGGGGCAGCTTCTTATGTTCTTAAAAAATTCCACTATCACTTATTCAGAGAAGTGCCCTCACTTTTTAGCTTTAATTTCAATTTCAACGGGAAAGTTACAATTACAGCACTGTTCTCAGTGAATATAGAGTTGTGCATGAAAATTTATATAAAAAAGAAAATCCGTAAAAATGCTTTAGACTATAAGCTAAGTTTTAAATAACACAAAGTTAGCAATTTATTATGATAGAATAAGATTTAAGCATTCTAGAAATTAAGTTAAATAAACGGGGTTTTTGCTGGCCGATGACTGGAGCAAGGAGCGTGACAACTACGCTGGTCAATTTGATCAATTCTGTCTATGACTCTGCGCAGGCTCCATTTCTGAGGCCTTTTTCCCGTTGAAATTGAAATTAAAGCTAAAAAGTGAGGGCACTTCTCTGAATAAGTGATGGTGGAATATTTTCTAGTATATTATTGGACTATATACTCCACTAGGGTAGGTTTATTTAGGTTATAATTCATATTTATTGGCCATTTCTTAAAGTTTCCTTTTTCTGGAGCCATATTTTAACTCTACCCCAGATACAAAATAAGTACCTGTCTAAAATATTGTGTAAACCGCACAGAAAAAAGCAGAAAATCAAGTCCCAATCCTTTTTCATCCCTTTCTTGCCATTAATAAGACTGAGCCCTGTCTCAATATCAGATTCCAAATTAAAATCCCCCCCCCCAAACAACTGCGATGGTAGGATCTAATTTGGATGTCAATAAATTAGCAGTTACAAGGGAGAAATCTTTATTGGAGCAACTGGATAAATCTAAACTAAATAAACAGGAACATTAATTACAGCAATATCGTTATAACTATCAGTTACAATGTGATGATTTTGTAATTAATATGAGACAGCCTTTCCGTCACCACCACCCCGCTTTCCAACCCTCAACTTATGAGGCAAATCGTACAATGAAATATTTAATTGCCCCAGAAGAACAATATCCCTTTCAGCCAACCAAATCTCAATGACATAAAATATTTCTGGACAATACTTGGATAATAATTCCGTGCCAGATTTTGTACAGAAACCGAATGTACATTAATTAATGTGATTTGAAGATCGTTCAGTAAGGTAACTTACCGAGGAGCTTTATTTACGCTTCATACAGCCAATTAACTGATGTATTCGGGGACCTCTAGGAAAAGATTTATGATATGGGCTGGTACCAACAAAACGGTCCAGTTGCAGGAAATTTCAGTGATAATACAGGGTGCCCACGAAAACACTCCTTGATTTTAAATGGTTACAAAACCAAAATTTCTTGGAATATTCTTTCACCTTTGAGGCCACAGTTTCATCAGCTCATAAAGTTTCATATGGTATCTGTTGATTGCATACACTCGATGGGCGCTCCACCTGTTCCTCGGCAAAGATCGATGCGATAATCGAGCGCGGGCCGGACTCTCCGAAGCATATCCGACGTGATCGCGTTTATAGCTTCAGTGATGCGTTCCTGCAGATCATCCATTGTTGCGGGTAGTGGAGGTACGTACACTCTGTCTTTCACGTACCCCCAAAGGAAAAAGTCACAAACAATAATGTCTGGTGATCTCGGGGGGGGGCCATTTGAGGAACACCTGATCATTTTGTCACGTTGCATTTGTCTGAAGGTTGTAACTTCTGCAACAATTGCAGCTTATAGGGGTGAAAGTGCAAGCGACTGTGTAAGATCTTGCTAACCGTGCTTTTGGGGACTTGTATTTGCTGTCATCTGATTTATAATAAAGATGATTGAACTAAAAAAAAAAACAAACATATTCCAATAAGTTTTGATTTTGAAACCATTTAAAATCAAGGAGTGTTTTCGTGGGCATCCTGTATTATCACTGAAATTTCCTGCAACTGACTGCTAACTTACCCATTTAAAACCTCCCATTCCCAAAGTCTACCCTATAACTCCCCCAAATCTATCTAAACAAAGAGAAATTCTTACAAATATAATATAGTGGAACCTTGGTTTACGAGCATAATTCATTTCAGAAGCATGCTCGTAAATCAAAGCGAGTTTCCCCATAGAAAGGAAGGGAAACTTGTTTGATTTGTTCCACCTCCCCTCCCCCCCCCCCCCCGGCCACTGGCGCTGCTCCACCACACCACACCACAAAAGATGCCTCCATCCCCGAGGCCACTGGTGCGCTTCCACATCTTCCCCCCGTGAACCGGCATCGCCCCCCCCCCGCCCACAAACGCTGCCCCTCCCCCACGAACCGGCATCCCCTGCCCGCCCAAACTGAATACTTGCGCCCAATGTGGCATCAGCACGCAGCACCAACCCACAGGAGGTGCCGGACCGGTGCCAGTGCACGAACATCTTGCCTCTCCCCCGACTGGGTCTTGAGCATCCGCACATGAGGCTCTCGTTCTCTCCGAGAATCTCGGAGAGAGGCGGGAGCCAGAAGGCCTTGAGCATGCGCAGGTGCTCAAAGCCCAGTCAGGGGAGAGAAACAATCTTCGGGCACCAGCACAGGCACCACCTGTGGGTTGGTGCTCCGTGCCGGTGCCACATTGGGGAGTAAGCATTCAGTTTGGGTGGCCGGGGGATGCTGGTTCGCGCGGGGGGGGGGTGTGAGCGTTCACGCGGAGGGGCGATGCCGCTTTGCGGGGGTGGCTGCGTTTGCAGGTGGGGGGCCATGCCGATTAGCGGGCGGGGGGATTCGCAAATCAAGTTAATGCTCGGTTTGCAAGTCACGTTTTGCGAGAATGTTTGCTCGTCTTGCTAAAACACTCTCACACCGCGGCACTCGTAAACCGAGGTTTGACTGTATACAGTTTTTCAGCAGCCTCGTGAAGCCACAAGTTTATATCAGGCTGTTGCTGAAGGGCTGCTTTTGATGATGCAATCAGTGTGGGTGGAGCCTGATTACCACGCTTGAGCAGGAAGCTAGCTCTATTGCAGATAGACCCAGCAGGAAATCAAACTGATAGCAATACCATGCACTATTGACAACAGAGAGAAAAATATGAAATACTAGTTTTTCCTGTTGTTTTGGGCTAAAAACAATATGAAACGGCATTTCTCATGTTTCAAACGAATGCACATCCACTTGCATCCAATTAGGCAATTCTGTACTTCAGTGCTGACCTTTTCAGGATGGTACTTCAGGCTGTCATATGTGACTAATACAGAATGCCATCTGTGTTCTGTAGCACTGAGTTTGGTGGAAGTCAGCATGTGTGTGAACTTGGCACTACAGAGGTAATCATGGAGCTTGTCAATTGCAGCCTACTACAGTGCCAGAAATTCCAGTTGGTGAGCTTGATATTTTTTTCTGAGGCTCAGATAATTTTTTTTTTTTTTTATACCAGCAAAGGCAGCAAATCCCAAACCTCCTCGATGCTCTTGGTACAAGAGTGCGCACAATCTATCCAGGCTACCATCTGTATGCAGGGTGTACGACAAATTGGCTGCTTGCAAAAGCCAACTGGAACATTTGTCAAATAGCGGATTATCCGTCATTGGTCACATTATCATAAAATGCACTACTCTTATACTGTAGTTGGAATTAAGGTTACCATATGGCTCCAGAAAAAGGAGGATGGATTGAGACATCCGGGTTTTCATCCGATCTCTCTCATCGCACTTTTAGAGATTGCGTAGCCGGATCCTCCTCCACTGCTAACCCACTCTCAGTCGGTGTACCTCAAGGCTCTATCTTGGGCCCTCTCCTTTTCTCCATATATGCCCACTCCCCCAGTGCATTGATCTCCACCCATGGCTTTCAATATCATGTCTATGTTGATGACTCCCAGATCTACCTCTCCGTGCTAGACATCTCTACAGGATTCCAGGCCCGAATCTCAGCCTGCCTGTCCGACAGTTTCGCCTGGATGTCTCGACGTCACCTAAAACTGAACACGGCTAAGACTGAGCTTATTATCTTTCCACATAAACCCACCTCCCCACTCCTCCCCGTTCCCCATTTCTGTGGACAACACTCTCCTCCTCCCTGTCCTGTCAGGGTCATCTTTGATTCCTCTTTCTCCCTCTCTGCTCAGATCCAACAAACCACTAAAGCCTGTCGCTTCTTCTTCTACAATATTACCAAAATCCAACCTGTCCTTTCCGAGCACTCAACCAAAACCTTTATCCATACTCTTATCACCTTTTGATTAGACTACTGCAATATGCTTCTCTCAGGTCTTCCGCTCAACCATCTCTCTCCCCTTCGATCCATTCAAAATTCTGCTGCATGACTTATATTCTGCCAAAGCTGCTATGTTCACATTACCCCTCTCCTCAAGTCACTTCATTGGCTCCATTTCCTCATACAGTTCAAATTCCCCTTACTGACTTACAAATGTATCCACTCTGCAGCCCCCTAATATCTCTCCTTACTTATCTCCCCCTATGTCCTGTCCCCCCTGGGAACTTCATTCATCGGGTAAGCCCTTTTATCCGTTCCCTTGTCCTCCACTACCAACTGCAGACTCTATCCTTTCTATCTTGCTGCGCTGCATGCCTGGAACTAGAGAATGACACGGTGACAAAATTCATCACCGTTCCTGTCCCCGCGGATAACCGCGGTAAACCATCTTCATGTCATTCTTTAAGGAGAGAGGGAAGAATCAGAGTATGAATGGCCAAACCACTGACCCTCAAGCTTTTCTTTGAAGAACGCTGGTGTAGAAGGACCGAGGCTGAAATAGACACTAAAAAAATGACTTGGGATTATTTCCCGCGGTTATCCGCGGGGACGGGGACGGTGATGAATTTTGACACCGTGTCATTCTCTACCTGGAACAAACTTCCTAAGTCAGTACGTCAAGTTCCATCCCTAGCGATATTCAAATGCAAGCTAAAAACACATTTTTTCGAGGCTGCTTTCAGCATAAGATACCAATGGCCTTCCTATCATTCTCTATGCAAGAACCTCCCCAACCCTATGTGCTCTGTCTGTCCAGATTAGATTTTAAGCTCGTCTGAACAGGGATGGAGCACGCATATTGTTGGCTTTGTATTTCATCTTTCATAAAATCAATAAAACTTCTTGAACTAAAAAAAAAAAAATGTGTACAGTGCCGCATACGCCTTTCAGCCCTATAGAAATGATAAATGATAGTACACTACCCCCTCCGTATTTGTGGTTTCGTTAACCATGGTTTCGATTATTCGCGGTTTTTCATTCCCTGACTCCGCCCCCCTAATTTACATCACTGAACCCGGCATTTCACATAGGAAATCGCTGCTCCCGGCAGTTCGCGGAGGAAATCGCTGCTCCCGGCGTTGTACAGAGCAAATCGCAGGTCAGGTTATTTGCGGTTTATCTTTTTAAGGGCTATTTTACAAAAAAAACGCAAATAACATGCGAAAAGTTATTCACAGTTTTTCAATATTCGCTGCCCTGCTGTTCCCCCTATCACTGCGATTGCGCAGGGGGAAATGTAGTGATTAGAGAGGTCTTAGATGTCAGCCCTTACCACCTACCAAATAGGTGTTGGTGGGGGGCTCATGCGCTCAATTTTATTTATGGCCCCGTACTAATGGAAAATTGGCATGTGGCCTTTAATTTTTTTAAAAAAAGGAAAATCAGCTATTTTCCAGCTACAGTAGAATGGCCATAATAAGGGCACGTCTATTGCAGATTTGTATTTTTCTTTACATACGATTTTTAGCGCAGGCCGGCACACTGAATGTTCTGTGCTGCTCCTGACACTCATAGAGTTCCTATGAGCTTCAGGGGTGTCAGGTCAAAAGCGCGCCGAGACAAAGGCGCGCCCAGACAATTGAGCGCAGCACCCAGACAATTGAGCGCAGCGCGGGGGTGCGCGCCGCACAAAATTACTGTTTTTAGGGCTCCGACGGGGGGTGTGGGGGGGGAATCCCCCCACTTTACTTAATAGAGATCGCGCCGCATTGTGGGGGCGTTGTGGGGGGTTTGGGGGGTTGTAACCGTCCACATTTTACTGAAAACTTCATTTTTTCCCTGTTTTTAGGGAAAAAGTTAAGTTTACAGTAAAATGTGGACGGTTACAACCCCCCAAACCCCCCATAACACCGGCGCAATCTTTATTAAGTAAACTGGGGGGGCTCCCCAACAAAACCCCCCATCGGATCCCCTAAAAACTGTAATTTTCTTCGGCGCGCGCCTCCGTCTTGTACTCAGTTGTCGGCGCGCGCCTTTGTCTTTTGCGGGGTTGTCTATGAACCGCATCAGGAGTAGCGCATAGAGAATGACATGGGGAAAAAAATTTGTCCCCGTCACTGCCCCGTCCCCTTCACTGCCCCATCCCCGCCGTCCCCTTCACCGCCCCGTCCCCGTAGCATCCAATCTTCCCTCTCGTCACCTCACTGCCCTACGGCACACCTCGCGCGGTCCGTGCATCTCCCTCTCTCCCCCTTACCTTCGCGGCGCCTTTTAAGGTTTGAGTAGCTTGTTGAAAGCCACCGGAGTGTTCGTGCAGTCTCGTGCGTGTGTAGGCGGAAGCTTCTCCTCTGACGCAACCGGACAAGTTGTGTCAGAGGAGAAGCGTCTGCTCACACACGCACACGACTGCACGTACGCTACGGCGGCTTTCAACAAGTCTCAAACCTTAAAATTCACCGCGAAGGTAAGGGGGAGGGAGATAGATTCGGGTAGGTAGGAAGGAGGGAGGGGTCCGCGCGGGGTCCCTCCCTTAACTGCGGGGACAAGGCCATTTCACCGCTCCATGGGGTGGTGGATGGCCTTGTCCCCGTACCTGCGGTGAGCACCTTTCCCCCCCTCTACCGTTTTGGGCGGGTTACCTGCCGCTACTCGCAGCTAGCCATGGGTAACATCCACTGTGTCATTCTCTAGTAGCGCAGAGCATTTCATGCGCCAGCCTGCATTAAAAACAACTTTCGCTGTTTTGTAAAAAGGGGAGGGGGGTTGGAATTATATAGTACCAGTCTATTTTCAGCTTCACTTCATTTCAGAGGCATAATAAGCTTTAAGTTCAACAAGCCTATTTACCTAATCAATTGTCCAAACATGAGTTATTTGGAGATATTTGAACTCAATGGGCTGATGTCTTTCTTTCGTATATAACAGTATTTTATTTTTTTTAAGATCTACTATCTATCGCTTAAGGCTGTTTGACCCCTCCCCCCCCACCCCCCATCCTCAGATCTCTTGAGCTCTTTCTGCCCACTGCATTCAGAATCAATGCCCAAAATTTGTTAAATATATCGCAGGACCCGAGTTGTACAGTTTTGCATCTGTTCTCAAAAATGCTTGTTGGCTGTTTCCTTTCATTCTGACCCCACAGTTATCACCTGCTCCTTTTAAGCTTCTTTTGTAACCATCCAAATAGTCTTTTTGGGTCTTTACCTCTTTTTCCTTTCCTTTCCCTTTATATTTATTAATATATGCTCTAGGTAGCTTACAATGATATATGATCCTAATAATACAAATAGCAATTAGCAAGCTATTAATCTATAATAACTTGCTAAATGCCATTTGTATTGTTAAGATTAGAGAATGACACGGGGACAAATTTGTCCCCCATCCCCGCAGGAACTTAATTCCCTCGTCCTGTCCCCCTGAGTTTTGTCGCCCCCTCTCTCTGTCCCCATCCCATTCCTGTAAGCTCTGCCAATCAAACCCGAAAAAAAACAAAAAAAAAATAAAATCAAGCACCCCAACATGGCCTGGCCAAACCCTCACCAATGTGCTTCACTGCTCATACTTTATCTCATCACCATCAGGATCTGCACAGCCGACCCAATATACCCCGCCCACATCCCAGTCCACTACTCCACATTCCGCACAGTAAAAACCAAATTTCATACACCCACTCTCCACTCTCCACATGACTTCCCCAACATAAGCCCACCCCCCAACCCCCCACCCCACAGACCAACCAAACCTCGCCTAAAAAAACAAAGATCACTGAAAAAACTAGCTTACTTCCACTACTCTCCTATCGACCCCACCAACCTCCAAAACCTTCAAGGTTTCTACCTAAATATAAGATCGATGAGAAATAAATCCATTCTCATTAAAGACTGGCTCACCGAAACCAATCCCGACTTCGTTCTACTCACCGAAACCTGGCTATTATCAGACACAGACATCATTATCAAAGACTGTCTTCCCCCAGGCTTCAAGATTTTGTCCCAAGCCAGAACCTGGGGAAGGGGAGGCGGACTAGCAATAATCTTCAAAGACCACCTAAATTGCACCACGCTCAACACCAAATCCTCCCCCAATCTAGAAATGATAGCCACCTCCCTAACCTCAAAATCCTTAGCTTCCTCCTTAACAATCACGCTGTGTTATATCCCCCCCAAAAAATGGACCCTAGCAAAGGAGGACTTCGCCGAATTTCTACTCTCCAACTCTTTAGCAAGTCCATACAACCT